>NC_056728.1:863826145-864156145 GCF_019279795.1 Protopterus annectens
CGGAAAACATTGATAGTCACCACACTGTCCTGTCCCATGCCACCACTGGCCAACTGTCCTTCATCTATGGCCACTGGTGATGGGGTATGTATAGGCATTGTGACTGTGTGCGGGGATGGGGTGGATAAAAGTGGGATGTCAATCGATGGCACAGCTTCAGCCCCTGATAACCCTGCCTGTGCCTCACCATACCTCTCATCATTGTCAGAGTCTTTATGGACACTAACATCAGTTTGCCTGCAGGAGGGACCCTGACCCACCTGTGAGGGGAAAACAAAAAATGTAATTTAAGACCTGTACATCACTGCTTACCTCTACACACACTCTCTCTCTCTCTCTCACACACACACACACACACACACTTACAGCTGAGGTGGCACAAAGATATTACACAGACCTCTCATTACTTAACAGTCAACATGCATGACATATGGCATTCAACAGCATGCACTGCAGCTGTTCTCAATCCCTATTACCAACATTATCCCTTCCCCTGGAACACACTGCAACCATTTACACGGTATTGCTATGCACCTGTTCAGCACTTTGGCATGTACTGTGCACCATACCTCACAAGTGTACACAGCATTGCTGAATGTGTATATGTGTGGCAGTTATATTTGCTCTGTTGCTCACAGTCCCTATGTGTTTGTCTGACACATACCTGGGAAGATATGAGGACAGATGTCAATAGTGAGTGCCTGACCTCTGATTTGCAGATCTCATCATCAGCAGTGCATGTATGAGCAATAAAATCCAATTACACTGACAACCTTCAAAGCTTACTGTGGCTATGAGGAGTGTACACACCCTTACTGACATGCCAGCCTCTTCCCTGATATGCAACAGGGCCACAATACTGCATATGTTAACATTACACACACCTGTTATGTGATATATGACCTGTGCAATCAAATGCAATATCAAGCAAATGTGTTAGTTGTGCAGATGCTGATTGAGATGCATACAATATATTGGTTGCATAAGTGTGCACACCCTTAACATGGTTTGTTGCAGCACCTGTTAAGTGAACTACAGCAGTCACTATTCCTGGAAGAGGTATACTAGCATGGCCCATCTTCACTTGCCATTATTTAGTCACTCCACCCTACAAATGTCCCCCAACTCTGCCGGATTGTAAGGTCAGCTCATGTGCACAGCCCTTGGAGGTCACACAGTGCCTTCACTATTGCTGTGGAGTCAGGGTTATGTCTGGTACAATTCATGACATTGACTGTGTTCAGATACAGCCATTCTTAGCGAGCTTTGGATGTATTCTTCAGTTCACTGTTGTGTTTCAGGATGACACCCATCCCCATCCTCAGCTTTTCTGCAGATGCTTGACAACTATGGGCCACACATGAGTGTCATTTTGCAGTGTTCCAAATTCAGAACACCATGTCTACCAGCCTAGTTCCTGCTAATGAACAGCAAACCTAAAGTTTACACTGGCACCAGCAAGGTACAGATGGGGATGGTGGGCCTGAGGTGGAGTGAGGTGTTGCTTGTGCACCACATGTATCTTTATTAATACTGTCTGTAGGTTTCAGCCTTGATCTCGGTACTCCATTACACATTGCAACACATGCCTTTGAGAGACTTGATGTTATGCATATGCTACCTGTAGAGAGCCCTGGATGATGTTTCTTGTGGAACAACTCTTCCATCTGATTACACTAACCCATAGGCCACACTTATGCAGAGTCCAGGCAACTGTTGACACAGGTACTGCACAGGCAGTACTTGCTAGACATTCCTGCAAGCCCCTCAGTGTTTCTGGGCAGCCTCCATGACCAGTTTGCAACATGTGTTGTCATCTGTCTTGGATGGGTATCTGTTTATTTTCTACATTAATGTTGTCCCATACTTCATAGTCACATACATGACTATCTGCACTGTTTGCCATGGTATATGCAATGGTGAGGTAAGGCTACATCTCCCACTCTTGAGTGCTACCTTTTGGATATGGGATACATTCCATGGTAAGAATTATAAGATGTGTGCAAGCCACGGCTGCCTCTGTTGCAGGTGAGTGGGCAAATGTCATGGACATAGTTCTTGGACAGCAGACCATTACTTGGTGTGACATTGAGGCCCTGTACTTGATGGAAGGCGCGTACTCAGGAAGAGTGAATGCTGTCAGTACTTCAAAATTGCTTCAACAATATGGTATTTGGAGTGTGTGGACACATATGCTTCCAGTATTTGTTAAGGTATGTATTCCCCATATTTGTTGTCCTAACATAGGATTCCATATTACACATTCATTGCTCATGTTAGGATCACATTACAGGTTGTAAAAGGTGTGGCATGTGGTACTGTGATATGCTGTTGTGTAGATCTGTAACAGTTGCCATTGTAATAGTGGTGTATACAGTATTGTAACCACTGTATAAGGGTAATGTGTCAGACATGCCCCTACTGTAGGCCATTTGTCCCACCATTATGTTCACCTCTGTCCACACACCTTGCACCAACAGATTGTTAGGTATACTGCAGGACTCTTACATACCCTTCAGATATACCACCATGGTGACCACTGTGGTGCAGTGCAGTTAACAGCAACAATAAGTGAACATGTACAGCATGCATTATGGGTAGGTGTGTTAAATGCGTGCATGGCAAATACCATGGCCATAACATGGCCGGTGTATTGGAAAACCTGATAAAAAAATCCATACTCACCAGCTACAGGCTACTGCCCCAGAGGAATACCAGAGGGACCTACATAGTTGAGTGAGAGATGTAATGTCAGTAACCACACCGGTGGCATTGGTACAGTGTGGGAGCAGCATTTCAGTACATCAACAGTACAAACCCACAATACTAGAGATTATGCACATCTGTTCATTACAACACTGCAGCAACAGACTATGCTATCTGACATATGCATGAAGATACTTTACAGATGAAGATGGATAAGCAACAGTGGTCTACTAATGTGCCCTAGTGCCTTACCTGCACACTCCTCATCCATTGTTTGGGTACCACCCACCTCCACAGTGCTATCATCAGGTTCCTGTCTTGGCTGGTGGGCGGGTGCCCCAAGGCTGGTGAGGAGCTCCTCAGCATGTCAGTGGGAGCTGGATGGCATGACACCCACCTGGGGCTAGCTGGTCTCTCCTAACTGCAGAAGTACATTGACAGACATGGCGGATGAGGTCAGTGCAATGATGTTGCACCTGCTCATAACCGTGGTTATGCAGGCTGACATCGTTTACCCTGTGGACGAGCTCGTTTCACAGGGCAGTCTTCTCCTGCAGATCATGGGCCGTGTGTCCAAAGAGGGTTCTGTGATGATGCACAAGGTAGTTGATTATTATTTCATTCTCCTGTGGAGTATAAGCAGGGAAACGCTCCTGGGACATGGTACCTGGAAGACATGAACAGGAAAAAAAGGTCTGAGGACCTCATACTCTAAGGATATAATAGTTAATTGACACCCCCCCCACCATATCTGCAACAATAATCTGAACACACAAATCAATGGATATGTTTACACCAAACCTACTGTTGGGACATATATCCTATTGTGCAACAAATAGTGAAATGTGTTTCTATTCATGTTCCATGTTGAAACATTATCATTGGTGGCCTGTTGCTAACAACGTAACCTGTATGCCATTGTAATGTCCACTGTGGCCCCATATATGCTATGCAACTGTTCCAAATCTAATGTTTTGGGTTAATGGGAATATCTATGCATGCTGTTATAACTAATCCTGGATTGTGTTGACTATTACTACCCACATATGTTCTAAACCTGCATTACAAAAGCATGTTTGGGAAGGCTGTTCCCAGCAGACTCACCTCTCCCACCTCATCTGGCTATGGCACCAAGCCATAGCATTTCTGGGACCCACCCAGGGACCTCCTCATCTACTGGTCCTGCACTAACTTCAGGTGGAACCACCTCAGGGGATGGTGCTCGTCCCCTTCCGGGAGCATGCACAGACAGGATCCTGTCACTTGAAGTCAGGTCCAGGGTCTGGTGCATAGGGAGCTCTGCAAAAAATTGGGGGATCTGCTACACCAGCTTGAGGCCCTCATGATGCAATTAGAGGGTCAACCTGCCCCTCCTGCTCAGCCTTCAGCACAGCCACCTTCAAGGCCGTGAAGGTGCAGTGGTGACTGCCCATGGGTGGGGACCTCAGTCCCACTGTTTCCATTTGGGGGCTCATGAGCTTCCAACTTCCAAACACCCCTCCCCGTCCAAGGTTTTTACCCACCACAAGTGTCATATACCTCCCCTGTATGCTGTCTTGTCTGTCTTCTGACCCAACCTACCTCCCCAAATATGTCTACTGTCCTTCCCCAACATCCCACTCTCACCTTAACAAAAAAAGGTCAATCTGTTCCCAACACTAATTTCACGCCATACATAACTATCCATTTCACACCCATTTACAAGTGACTTAATCACTCTGTATCCAACAGCCCTTGTTCTGTCCAGCAAATAAATTATCAGCTCTTGCAGGTGTGTAACCCAGGACCCTGCACACCATAGCCACAGGAATTTACCACAAAGCCATCTGAGCTGCAGATATCTGTGATGTTTTCTCAAACATATCATGCAGCACAGTCATTCAACAGTAGGGAAAATGTGTGTGTGTGTGTGTGTGTGTGTGTGTGTGTGTGTGTGTGTGTATATATATATATATATATATATATATATATATATATATATATATATATATATGTATATGTATGTGTGTATGTGTATATATATATATATATATATATATATATATAAAACGTGCCTATATATGTAGACATACATGTCTATATATATATATATATATATACACACACACACACATGGAGTGCATTCAGACATTGGATCCAAACTCTGAACCTACTTCCGCCACAGCTGCACTGTTCTGCCTTGCTACGAAACAGAGCATCACATGTGGACACAGCCTAATATTTGGGGGGGATATATAGGTACAGATTGTAGATATGCCTATTACAAACCTTTGAAGTTTGTGCATGATACATTTCACATTACCATGACTGTTCTGAAGGTGGTGGGGTTTGAAACTCATGTGTCTATCATGCCTTCATTACTTCCACCTTCAGCTATTTGGCAGACTAATATACATGTTTGGAGGAACAGAACAAACAGTATGATGGCTTAAATCTTGTCATTCTATGCAGATCTGCACAGCTGACAGCTATGCCCCACTGCCCACAGGGCTAGATGCTATGTCCATAGCAGTTGTTCAGCAGGACATCATTACAGCAAGTCTTGATGGCACATATAAATCTTTCAACATCATCTATCCCATTATTACAGATCAAGTACTACATTCAATTACATGCTGACATGTTTCACATATCTGTTTTGTTATTGTGCTCTCTTCTGTGTACCACTTGGATGTCTTCCTTTTTTTTTTGTGTTCATAGGTAGGTACTAGGCTATTGGCCCAAGGGCCTACGTAAGCCTAGCCAACAAGGTTCCTGGGCTTACGCCATCCAAGAAAGTTATTTTCCTGTGCCACTGTCGAGCAGAGATGCAGACGTGATCCCTGGGGTGTATTTCCTATTTCCCATCCACTCATCAAGATTTTTCTTGAAGAGTGCTAATGAAGAACTTTGCTTGACATAGATGGGTAGCCTGTTCCAGAGTATGGGAAGTCTCTGGGACAGGAATCTATCCCTCCTGCATGTCCTGTTTATTGTGGTGACAAGGTTTAGGTCCCTAGAGCATGTAGCTTGGAGGGATTGGGATTTCTTTAGGTGTAGCATGTCCAACAGCTCTGGGTTTGACATAGCTTTATATGTTAGGCAGAGATCACCTCGGAGAAGACGATATGCTATGGAGTAAAGCTGGAGTTTTTTGAGACAGTCAGTGTAGGGCATTTGTTTGAGGCCAGTAATCCTCTTTGTGAGGTACTTTTGTGGCCTTTCCAGCTGCTGCAGATGCCTTGTGAGGTACATTCCAAAAGGGGCATTGTACTCTATAATGGGTCTAATGAGTGTCGAGTAGAGGGGAACAATGACCTCTTTTTTCCTGGATGAGAAACCTTTTATGATGAGGTGTGCCACATAGAAGGACTTCCTGACTACTGTGGCAATGTGACTATCAAAGGAGAGACTACTGTCCACCTGGGTCCCAAGGTCTCTTATCACACATTCGGTGTTAAGTAGATTGCTGCCTATGTGGTAGTTCATGGGTACAGAGTTTTTACCAAAGGGGATGACATTGCACTTTTTGGCATTGAGCTTGAGGCCATGGCTCTGATACCAGGCATCTGTCTCAGCGTGGCCCTTCTGTAGGATGTCTACATCATTTGGGGACTTGACTATGGCTCCTAGTTTGCAGTCATCTGTGAACTTCATTAGCCAGAGGCCTTCTGTGTTAGCCTGTACTTTAGAGAAGTAGATACCAAACAGGAAATGTCCCAGGACTGAACCCTGTGGTACTCCACTTTCACTGGTTGAGGTCAGATTTGGAGTCTGCAACGTTTACAGTGTGGGCTCCGAGAGTGAGCCAGTTGGCAATCCATCTTGTGACATAGGGATTTATACCTAGTTTAGTGAGTTTAGCTATAATTCCAGAATGGGGGATGGTGTTGAAAGCCTTGGCGAGGTCAAGATAGGTTGTGTGAAGCACCTTACCCTCATCTACGGTTTTGATGACTGCCTCAAAGAAGTCGATCAGGTTCAGGAGGCATGATCTGCCTTTCAAAAACCCAAATTGGGTGGGATCCAGAGTTTGGAGGTTACCAGTGTCTTTGTTTATGAGTTCCAAGATGATACGTTCCATGGCCTTGCAGACCAGGCTTGTCAGGCTAATAGGGCGATAGTTCCCGAGATCAGTTCCCCCTTTGTGGTGTGGGATAACTGTTGCTGTGCACCATTCAGTGGGCACAAAGCCTGATGCAAGGCTATTATTGAACATGGTGCTTAAATGTGGAGCCAGTTCATTTTGAAGTTCATGTAAAATGCAGCCTGGGATGTTGTCTGTTCCCATGGATGCTGTGTTTTTGGCTTTAGAGAGTGCAGCTTTTACCTGCATAGTTGTGATTACAGGGACTCTGCATTCTTCCTGTATAGATATGGGCCCTTTAGGGGGTGGGGGAGGTAAAGTTAGCACTGGACCTATCTGCTAGGATGTTTGTGTAGTATTTGTTTTTTTTAGTATTATTTATTTTTTTTATTTCTCTCTCTCTCTCTCCACTACAGGGATTGAGCTGGTTTGAATAGGTTGCTTTTGTAGGTGATTCTCATGATCAGGTGATGGCCAGTTGGTGTTCCACACTTACTATCTGCATTGCAGCCAGCTGTGTAGTACTTCCAATAGCCAATGTCATAGCAACCTACTACTATAAATGACTACATCATGTGGGCTTTGTCCCTTTACCTTGTCTGTATGGAAGACATCCTTCCTGTGTGTGGACAGCAGTGTTACAGACAGCAGGTAGCAATACCTCTTACAACAGGACTTGTGGACACAGACCAACTACATGTTTGTATAAGATTCCAGACCTAGGGACAGTGTGTGAGTATTGCTGTTGTATGCATTGAATACTGCTAGTTTTACAGGGTTTGTGTGTGCATTCTAGTTTTGCGTGGAATGCAGTCTTTGTGTGTACATGCTAGTTTTGCATGGAATGCAGCTTGTCTGCATAGGTCTCAGTTGTGAGCCTATCCACATGATGGAAAGAGGATTGGATGTTATGTTTTGTCTGCTCAACCACACAGGTCTTGTCTCTGACATATCAGTGGAATTCTCTCTGTTGATTGCTATCAGTACATGGCAACATCCATTTGTGTTTCTGAATTCATATTCCTCACTACGGGTATATTGCAACCAATCCTGTAACACCAGCAACTTTCACAGTGTATAACAGCAATATTTCATATATGGCCCTGTGTTTCAGCCTCTGTCCTCCACCTGTATACCAGGCTTTGTCCAGATGTCATGCAGTAAGAGGTTGTTAGGTAATGGCTTATCATTATTTAGTGCTGGCATTCCTGCTATCATTCCAGTGATGTTGTGGACTCCCACACAAATTGTGGGATAGGGTCCATATATATATGAAGGCTATAGCTGGATAAAACGTGTGTGACCTTGTACAGTCCAGAGGTTAGTGTATGGAGAACACTGATATATGCCCTTGTAAGACATTTTATGGGGGAGGGGTATTAAACGTTTTAAACTATGATCTTACAACATGTGATGGGTATCAATAGTAAGAAACATTAAGGTATATGGCTATACATTTTCATACCATGTGAACAGTGGTGAGATAGAGCTTACTGTCTTACACACAGTTCTGTTTGTCAGTGTGATAGTGACGTTTTAAATTAAGCATTGTTATGTAATAAATACATTTACATTGTGACAACTAATACTTTTCCCCCTAGGGGCTGAGCACAGAGTGTAATTGGAGGCTGCTGAACTACATCTGCACTTGTGTTGATTGTTTTTTTATCTTCAAGGCAAGTGTTTTTTTTTTACTGTTGCACTACTTGAAGGCCTTAGCCTGAACAGCAAAGTGTGTTATGTTTTTCAGATTACTGTGTCATATGTTTTGTTTGATAGTTGCATTAATCAGTTATTATGTATTTCAAACTTGAATAGGATTAAAACACTCTTCCTTTATTAAAAAAAACTTCAATTAAAATAACATTAATGCCTTATGTTAACACCTCGCGTTTTCATCCAAAATACTCAGACTTCATCAGATGCATACTCCTCAACTCATTAGATATATTTATACTATTCATGTAAGGGAGTTAACTTCTGATTTATATTCTGAAAATCTATTATTTGTAACTATTGACATAGTTGATCTGTTTTCCTCTATACCTCACCTAACAGGAATGAACATGTTTGAAGAAATTGTTTTTGAAGACAGACAATTATCCCATAGAGAGAAAATAGCAAGTGTAGGCTTAATGGACATAGTCTTAAAAAATAACTTCTTGGTGTTCAATGGGGATTTTTTTCAACAAATCCAAGGGGTGGCCATGGGAACAGCCTGTGCCCCCACCTTTGCCAATTTGGTTTTGGCAAGGTGGGAGGAAACTTACATTTTGAACTCAAAATTTAATTCCTGCTGGACACTATATTGAAGATTTTTAGATGATATAGTTATTTTTTGGGTAGCCAGTAATGAGAAATGTGAAGAATTTATGGGATACATTAGTAAAACTACAGATTTTCTCAAATTTACCTACAAAACGTCATACAACACCCTCCAATATCTGGATCTAGAAATATACAAATTAGATAAGTTAGAATACAGGATTCATAGAAAAGCTACTTTTTGTAACTCTTTTCTTCATTACAAGAGTGCCCATCCCTTACATTGTAAGAGAAACATAGTGAAGGGACAATTTGTAAGGGGGTGTCGTATGACTAGTTCTGATAAAGATTTTACAATAGAATGTAATTTATTGGAGAAAATGTTTATTGAAAGGGGTGAATTTGTTAAAAACATTAGGTTAGAGGTTGAAAGTGGTAGAAAAAAACAAATTTAAACCTATTAAGGGGGATAGAATTACTAATGAAAATGGTAATAATGTAATGGAAAAGAAAGAATTAAATTCGACCAATAACTATCAACAGGCACTTGTCTTATAATACAATGCAATAAACAATAATATAAGAAGAGTTTTTCAAGAAGAATGGGATAGGTTTGTTGCCCTTACTGATTTGGAAGGTATTTCTAGACTACCTTCCAAGGTAGAGTACAAAAATTCATGTAGTATAAAGAACATTTTAGAAAATAAAAACAAAAACAGTATTTCCAAAGTGGGTAGAACAAGATTGGGTACACACAGATGTGGACATTGTAACCAATGTGGGTACATTATGAATACTGATGAAATTTACCTGGAGAGTAGAAAAAAGTGGATAAAAAGTAGTGGGCATTATAACTGTGAATCAAAGGGGTTAGTATATTTAGCTGTTTGCCACAAATGCAATTCATTTTATGTGGGGAAAACAGAAAGGACCCTAAAAAGAAGAATATACGAACATGTTTATGATATGTCTATGGGTAAAGAAACTAATGCCTTATTTAAGCATTCCAAGGAATGTGATGGTTGTAAGTTTTTCTTTATGGTCCTTGAACAAATTAAAAATGATATTAGGGGTGGCCCTTGGGAAGAAAAATAGAATACAGAGAATTATGGCGGCAAGTAACCCTGGAATCAGAGAAAACTCCAGGGTTAAATGATTACATTTCTATTTTGCCACTTTTAAAATTAAGGGCTGCCAAACTTTGAATAAAGCCTGATGAATGTAATATTACCTTCTGACAGAAGGTGGCACTGTTCTCTATGAGTTTATGGCTCAAATGGAATTAAATAACCACTTCACCCAATATTTATTTTTTATTTATATTTTATAGTATTTAAATTGAAAATTTTTATCCACTGTAAAATGAAACACAATGTTCTGATTTTATATTTTATTTTGCTTTACATGGAATGAGATTGAAAGTAGAATATAAATTTAGATGGTATGGATAGTAAAAAGTTTTAATATTCATGAGTTTATTTAAATAGACCATTTGTCCATTTGAAATAGGAAGTTGGATTTTATTGGTTTTTGTTTCTCAGGAATAGTATAAATATAAATATATTTAATGAGTTGAGGAGTATGCATCTGATGAAGTCTGAGTATTTTGGACGAGAACGCGAGTTGTTAACATAAGGCGTTAATGTTATTTTAATTGAAGTTTTTTTTAATAAAGGAAGAGTGTTTTAATCCTATTCAAGTTTATCCGTTTTCGCTAGTTGCACTCTTTTTTACTTTTATTAGTGTTTTTTGGGAGTGCTTCCTGCAATTTTTATTTATGTATTTCAAACACCTAACTGCTATAAGAAATGGCATAAACAACTGAAATAGTACACAAACATTTCTATGTATGCAAACTTGTGTGTGGTGTCATGTCCTTTGCATTGTGTGTGGGTATATGTTTCATGCAATACTCATTTGTAGGAAAGAATCAAACACTGGCCATTTTAAAAGGTGGCAACTGTAGGAATAATGGCTGTTTGACATGCTGTGCATGCCCCTTATATACTCTTTTTATACATATCTATAAGTAGTTATTTATTTATGTGTATGTATGTGTATATACACACATATATATATGTATATGCATACATGTGTGTGTATATGTATCAAAGGAATGTTTACTGCTTCCACATTGTACATTCCTTATGGTAGACTGAATGTTCTGCATGATATGTTAGAGAAATCATCCTGACATCTTATAGCCAAGATGGCTTACTGTTAACTTTTTGTGGCTATGTTGTGCAGGGTCCTGGGTTCAAGACGTGCAAGTGTTTGTTATTGTGCTGCAAGGCAGATCAGTTCACCTGTGGAGGAAGGGATAATGGCAATAATTAGAAGAGATCCCTGTTTTGGGCCCCTTCACCCCCATTAACAATGCTTTTGGTCAGATGTTTTGCAGTGAGAGGTTCAGAGTGTGGATCCGATGTGCAAATGCAATACACACACACACACACACACACACACACACACATATACATATATATATATATATATATATATATATATATATATATATATTGTCTACTTCATAAAAATGAAAATGCAAACTCTCGAACGCTCACATGAACGAATAATCAGAAACTCAAAAGGTGTATTTTGTTATCACAGTACAGTGAAAGAGTATTAATTTTTTGTTTACTTTAACTGTCATTCAGTGCAACATTGTAACCGGTTCTTACTTTTCCTTAAACCTCATCCCTCCTGCACAGAGTTCTGCATGTATTGTTCCCAAAAATTCTATTAATTTCCATGTAATTTGCTCATTCCCTTTTCTAAAGATAACACTTCACTTTTTTATCATTCTTACAATATTCAGTACTCCAAATTCAGTTGGTTTAGTTTTTGATTTCCATTTGATTTCTGTTTTGTTGTTGCCTCACAGCAAGAGGGTTTCCTCCCACGTGCTTCACCTTCCTTTTACAGTCTCTCTCAAATTTAAAGAAAAAATCTAGTTACTACATGGATTTGCACCTTAATACTCTACATTCGTATCCTGTTCTTACTATTTTATATGCAGCTATCATTATCGACTGCACCACCTGACCTGTTCATCAGAAACTAACAGATGAACGAGTTGTTAATTATTTCTTCACAGTACCAATTGGAAAAAATTGACATAAGTAACAGCAAACTATGGCAAACAAGTGCAGCTGACTTCTAAACTGACTTCCACTCCTACATGTCCAGGCTTGTCTCTTAGTCCATCACTTTAAAATATTTCTTCTTGTTCCCTTCTCGAAGGCAAGAAATTCAACCTGTATATGCTGTTCTTAACTTGTAAAGTAAACATTTTGACCAGTAGCTGTAGAAGTTTAACTGTTTCGAAAATTCTCTGAAAGTCTGTGTAAAGCAGAGAAATATGGAAGTCAAGAAAAGGTACATATTGAAATATCTGTGGAAGAATTAAATATGCCAAGGTTAGAGATGGCTTGATTTACTAACATGATAAGAGAAGATGAGATAAAAAAAACAATCTACAGGAAAGTCCCTAGTATTAGATGGTATTCCTGTGGAAGTTTTGGAAGCTAGGAGGGAAAAATGATAAAGAGCTGGAAGTTTTTGTTTAACAAAAGCCACGGTGGTGCAGCGATACCGTTGTTGCCTCACAGCAAGAGGTTCTCCCATTTGATTCTTGGCTGGAGTGCCTTGTTTGTGGAGTCTGCATGTCTTCCCCAAGGTCGAGTGGCATTCGAAAGACATGCATAAAATGGGCATGCCTTCGTTGAAGGTTGGGCATCGAGCTGGCACCTTGGCACCCATAAAAAATCTACTGCCAATCATTAGCGGACCAGAGTTCCGCTGTAGTGACCCCTAACCGGAAAAAGCCGAAAGAAGAAGAACAACAGTACAGTGAAGATCAGAATATTTGCCCTTTCCTCACTATAGTGTGATCTCGGAGTAGGAATATATATTTAGCAGGGGTGTGGGGGACACAGCCCCCCACAATACCAATTTTGAGTTTTTGATTATTCGCTCGTATGAGCGTTCAAGAGTTTTCGGTTTTATGACATAAATCCTATATATATATATATATATATATATATATATATACACATATAATATATTAATATATATATATATATATATATATATATATATATATATATATATATATATATATATATATATATATATATATATATAATACATACATACATCTACAAATATAAATACATTTTCCCTACTGTTGAATGACTGTGCTGCATATGTTTGAGAAAACATCACATTTATGTACAGCTCAAATGGCTTAGTGGTAAACCATTGTGGCTATGGTGTGCAGGGTCCTGGGTTTGAGAATTGCAAGGGCTGATATTTTATTGCTGAGCAGAACAAGAGCTGTTGGATACCAAGTGATTAAGGCACTTTTAAGCAGTTGTAAGCAGGTTTGTGCGATGGTAAGCAATGCTAACTTCCAGTAAAATATGGTTACAGTTAGCTTGACAGTGCTTAATCTTTTGTAGCCATTGCTTGCCACTGCGCAAACAGGCTTAAATCTGCTTACTACTGCTTATAGGTGCTTACACCCCCTTACACCCATGCTAATTTCTTTAAAAGAAAAGAAAAAAGGTGTGTTAGGAAAGTGGTGAAAAAGGGGGCATGCAGAGGGAAAAACAATAAGGAAAGTAGCTAGGGATGTGCAGGACAGGTGTAGGGAAGGTCCATTTCTTCTACAGCAACAGCTGTGCATATGTACTGAATTTGGAGGAAGATTTGGGCACTCAACCCCCTGAGAGAGGGGTGAGAACAACAATAATGTATTGTGAAGCCAATTAGACCAGATTACATGTGTCCAGCGGACATGTCTGCAAAATGGACAGCTATGTATGGGGCGAAATTTTTTTTGAGAACAGATTGCCTTTTTTTAAGATGAGAGTGGTATGTTGGGGAAGGATGGTAGGTATATTTGGGGAGGTAGGTTGGGTAGGAAGACTAAACAGCATACAGGGGCAGCATATCACACATGCTGGGGGTAAACACCTTGGATGGGGGGATGTTTGGAAATCGGAAGCCCATGAGTCCCCAAATGGAAAGAGTGGGAATGAGGTCCCCACTCATGGGCAGTCATCACTGCACCTTCACGGCCCCGAAGGTGACTGTGCTGGGGGCTGAGTAGGAGGGGCAGGCTGACCCTCTAAATGCACCGTGCGGCCCTCAAGCTGGTGTAGTAGATATCCAATCTCCCTTCGGAGCTTGCTACTCACCAATCCCCAGACCTGACTTTGGGTGACAGGATCCTGTCTGTGCCCACTCTCGGGGGGATGATCCCCACCCCCTGAGGTGGTTCCACCCGATGGAGGTGCAGGACCAGCAGATGAGGAGGTCCTGGGGTGGGCCCCAGGCATGCTGGGGCCCGGTGCCACGGCCAGATGAGATGGGAGAAGTGGGTCCGCTGGGACCGGCCTTCCCATACGTGCTATGGTGTTGCAGTTTTAAAACATATGTGGGTTAGTTATAGTCAACACAATCCAGGATTAGTTATAACAGCATGCTTACATATTCCCATTAACCCAAAACACCAGATTTGGAACAGCTGGATAGCAAACAGAACACATGCATATATGGAACCACAGTGGCCATTACAATGGCATGCAGGTTACATTGATAGCAACAGGCCACCAATGATAGTATTTCAACATGGAACATTAATAGCGACACATTTCAATATTTATTGAACAATAGGACATATGTCCCAACAGTAGGTTTGGTGTGAACATACCCATTGATTTGTGTATTTAGATTATTGTTGCAGATATGGTGGGGGGTGTCAATTAACAACTTATATATCCTTGTACTACTCACAACTTTAATGATCATTGCTCTAATCATTGAAGTACAGGTATTATTACAATACCCTATGGCCTTGGTTTGGGCAGTGGTATGTTTGTACACAACTGTCTTAAAGCTAAATTCTTACATCTCTTACCTGGTAGACCTGTGGAGGGAATGCTTGTTAACATTACCTGACTGTTTCTACACATATTCCCAGATTCAAAGTTAATATTATGCACATACCTCTCAGTCTCTTAATGCACACACTCGGGACAAAGCTTGACAACATAGGGGTACAAATAGGGACATGTTTTGAATGTTGCTGTCATAAACTTGGAGAGTTGCATGAGTGACAGAATTTGTTTTAATATAGATTTTCTGAAGGTTTTGAAGTCTGAAAATCAAATGCATGTCATTATTTCCTGACTACAATTCTGAGATCATCCCATTGATTTGCCAGGGGGACAGAGGAACAGGCAGAAAATATGATCCAATTATCTGGACATTCTGAAAAATCTGTACAGTTGAGAGGTATGATTATGCATACAGATTACTACCACTCCCAGAATTCGAACCATGGCTATGTCTGCTAAAAATACAACAATTTAAGTCACAGTAGAGTGTGCTGTTTGGATATTGCTGTCTATCTCTTCAGTGTTTTCTGTCTGAGTCTGTCTTGGTTGGACAATCTGACCTTGTAATTACAACAGTCTTACACAGACATTCCTACACATATTTTTATGTAGTACAGTGTGAGAAACAGTGGTAGACACAACAGTATGATTCTGATATCAGATGTTACTGAATTACATGTCAGGCCATACTATACCAGAGTAAACACTACCAGTCCAGGATTTAAATCTTTATTGGCAGGCACAGTTTTCTTATCTAACAGACCTGTGGAGGGAATTTTTGTTAACACTACCTGACTGTTTCTACACATATTCCCAGATTCCAGTTAATATTATGCATATACCTCTCAATCTCTTAATGCACACACTCTGGACAAAGCTTGACAACATGGGGTTACAAACAGGGACATGTTTTGAATACTGCTGTCATAAACTTGGAGAGTTGCTAAAGTGACAGGATTTGTTTTAATATATATTTTCTGTAGGTTTTGAGGTCTGAAAATCAAATGTATGTCATTATTTTGTGACTACAATTCTGAGATCATCCCACTGATTTGCCAGGGGGACAGAGGTACAGGCAGAAATATGGGCCAATTATCTGGACATTCTGAAAAATCTGTACAGTTAAGAGGTATGATTATGCATACAGCTTACTACCACTCCCAGGATTTGAACCATGGCTGTGTCTGCTAAAATACAACAATTTAAGTCACAGTAGAGTTTACTATTTGGATATTGCTGTCTAAGTCTCTCTTGGTTGTACAATCTGATCTTGTACTTACAACAGTCTTATACATACATTCCTAGACATTTTTTTGTAGCACACTGGGGAACAGTGGTTAATACAACATTACTATTCAGAGAATGCAACAATAAATGCCATACAATACCAGAGTACACACAACCAGTCCAGGATTTAGAGCTTTATTGCCAGGTAGTTACAGTTTTATTTAAATATGACATATATGGGACTATTACTGTCATATTGTCTGGTTTAGTTAGTACAACCCATGCAACAGTTTTTATACTGCCAGATGACTTTCTACTACTTTATATTTATTTGGTATGACTACTACAAGCAGGATTGTTACTCACCAGCCTCAGGATGCAGCCTTTGCAGCCTACTTGCATGAGCTTCCAGATACACAGCCCGCTCAGCTGCAGCTGTAAAGGAAATAGAGACATATTTAGGCATACATATCCATCACATATACATGATGGACTTTAGTAAACAGTAATGGTGTGACTACTTACACAGTGCTGGGACATTACCCCTCTACCTTGCTTCTTGGACCCACTCATCCAAGAGCTTCCTCTTTCTCTGATTCAAGTCGGTATAGTGGTGCCTGACTTGCTCACCAGTCTGAGGGATACCAGTGGCACTGGTGAGATCACAGGTGAGATGGTCCCAGGCTTCCGCTTTATATTGGGAGCCCTGGTACTGGCCCTGCAGCATTCTTTCATCATGTTTTTTTACCAGGAGTCCTACCATGACCTTGGACTCCTGTATGCCTCAGCACTGCCCCCGGAAGAGCAATCCCTCTCCAACTCCTGCCATCCTGCCTACAGTGGCAAGCTGCAACCAGTTATGAGCTGTATTCCTGCCTGTGGGGTTTAAATACATCCAATTTCCCGCCATTTGCCTGATTGGATAGTTTTGAATATGCAGAGCTAAGCTACGGACAAACCTGCTTAGCTAAGGTTGACATTGCTTAAAGGATAGGTTCAGCACTGCTTACTGATGGGCAAATCCACTTAGCTGGGCTGCTCATTGCTTAGCAGTCATATTTACACAATGCTTACACCTGATAAGCAGAGCTGTACAATGCTTAGCATTGCTTATTTTTCATTCTATAGACTATCTGCTGTATGGCATTGATTCATCATTCATTACATATTATAAATTTGTTTACTGCCTGACATCCCCCAATGTGCTTTCATTACATTTATTCATGTGTAACTATACTGTGTGGGGCACTTGTATTTATATGGGGATTTCACAACTTTATTAAACTGACATCTCACATCTGGACCTAATGCATTACTCCAGTTAACAAATATATGTTTATTTAGTAGGTGATACTAAAAAAATGTTTATGTACTGCTTTCACATGTAAAATGTGAACTGATTACACTGGGGATCAAGCAAGGAATGGCTGCTTGCAAAGCGTACACTCTAACAACTACACTATTGTAATACTGCTTGTGTTGGATGTCTCTTGCTAGGGTTCCTATTACATTATCGATCTTCAACAAGTTTGAATCCTATATGGTCAAAACCATATAGTCGAACTTGCTAAAGTTCAAACACAGAAAAAAAAAAATAAAAGATGCAACAGTAAACTAACTGTTGCACGCAGGGGGGCAAGCCCCCTTGCACCCCCCACTCTTTAAATATACCAACTCCAAGATTGCACTACAGTGCAGTAAAGGGAAATTCCCTTTCTGCACTATAGTGCGATCTCAGAGTTGGTATATTTAAAGAGTGGGGTGTGTGGGGGGCGCAGGGGGGCTTGCCCCCCTGCTTGCATCAGTTAGTTTACTGTTGCATCTTTTTTTTTTCCTGTGTTAGAAGTTTTGAAACTTCGAACAGACAAGTTCGAAATTGTCGTGTTCAAAGTTTCAAAACTTCGATCACGTAATAGGAACCCTCTTGCTATTTAACTTCTTGTGCCATTTAAGCTGGACTAAGTGTAACTAGGCAACGGGCACACACACACAGCTATGCTTAAACTTTATTGCATTTATAAAACAACAAAAAAAAAAGGATCTGATGTTGTAAATCTTTGTTTATTCATTACCATTTATGACCGTGGTTCCATCCTCGGAACTGATACAGCTGTTTCCAAGCTCGCGTAAGCCAACAACTCTCAGCTAAGACCTACCAATAATGCCCCGCTCCTAGTTACCTCAGATTTTGTTTGCCGCATTCCTAGTCAGACGTGCTAGCCATTGCTATCAAAGCTAAGTAGAAAATTGTTAATTTTAAGACAGTTTCTCTTCAAAATTATTTAATTTTTAGTCAAGTTAGCCTTTTCTCACTGTCGCTTATAACCTAAGCCTATTTCCTACCCCTTTCCTTGGTTATTTAAGTTTTTACCTTTATTGGTACTGTCCCTCTCTCTTGTCTTTGACAGGCCTTTCCATTTTACTAGTGGTATTTTTTTTTTTTAAATAACATCATTGGTATTTCCTCCCTTAATTTTTCTATAGGATAGCCTTGTTCCCTTACTATGTCAGACAAAGCTAAGTTGGGATTTAAACAGTGTGACAAATGTGGACGTAAGATGCCTAACTCAGATACACATGTTCATTGTGTCTACTGTTTGGGTGTGGATCATATTAAAGCTGACTGTGATATTTGTGCTAGTTTTAGTAATTGTACACTAGCAGAATGTAAAAATAAGCTTATCTTAAAAAGACACCTTTTTCAGATGGCTTAACCTTTACTGTTTCTGGGTGGTGAGGTCTCACCTCCAAAGATCAAAAACATAAGGAAAACACAGAACTGCGTTTTCCTTGGGTTATCAGTCACTTGGAGCTATTTTTGGTTTGTGTTGGCGTTTACTTATTTCCTGGTTATTTATCTTAAAAAGACACCTTTTTCAGAGGCTCTATTTGGGTCGGAGGTCTCGCTCCCTCCAAAAACAAAAAACAAAAAAAAAAAAAACAGACCTCTTCAGCACCAGGCTCTGTCTTCTCCCTCGGTGCCGTCCATGATATTCACCCCTATTTTGGTTCAGACCTCGGCACCACTGACTACAGTGCCATCCTTGGATACAACATCAGCTCTGATGACTGTACCTGCTTCGGCACTATCCACAGCCACGGTGCCGACAGTTTCTTCGGCTCCATCAGCTCCAAAACTTGAATACCTGCCAAGGACAAGATACGTCCACTCCAGTGCATACTGTTTCGGTTCTGACAGCAGTGTTCCCTGTCGACACCATCCACCCTTGCTGCATCAGCTCCGGTGGAACTGATGCTCTCTGAAAGCAGTGCTTGGACCATCTATACCTTGGTACCTAGCCCGGCACCTATTTTCTCGCTGGTGCTGTCTATGTCCACAGCTCTGACAGCTTCCAGTTCTCTCAGAGCTCCTCACCTGGAGGTGGGCTCTTCATGGCGAGGTGTGACCCTGGTTCCGAGGTTGTCCCTCCCGGTTCCGGACTCCCATCCCTCCTCAGGTGGGCCTGCTGTACAGGTAGTGGACTTGCAGTCAGCACCAATGACATCAGTATCAGAACCCTCCCCGAGCATGCACCTCTCCCAACCCTCTATTTCGGGATCCTGGGCATGGGAGTCACAAGAACCTTCTTTGAAGGGAATCCCTTCTCTGGAGTCCTCCTCAGAAGATCCCACGGGAGAGCCACTCCAGAAGAAATGGTGCAAGAGAAAGCACCTTGATTCACCGGAGGAATCTGTCACCTAAGACACTGATTGTGATGAGGGGGAAGGGTCCCCACGGTGTTCCCCAGATGACATTTCATTTGGAGACATTCTCAAAATCCTCAAGCAGCGGGGAGACTGGAAGTCCTATAACCCTTCTTCTGAGGAATCAATGTTCCTGCAAGTGCCTGGTCATCTACTTCCTGGGTGACTCCACTGGCAGATGACCTTGTTAAAATCATTGTGCAGCATGCCTGGAAGGCCCCAGACAATGTAAAACCTGTCCCTCAGAGGCCAGACAAAAAATGTTATCTACACCTGAAGACCAGCTCCACAGATCCTAGCAGTTGACAGTTGATTCTTTGGTCATGGTGGTGGTCACCAAGAGGGAACTGGCAGAAGATAGTTCCACCATCCATCCTCCAAATAGAGAGTCCCGGACCATGGACAGACTAGGGAAATGGGCCTATGCTTCAGCGACATTCGCCATTTAGTCGCTGTTCTATATGGCTCACTTCACTCACTTCCAAAGAGACCTAGTTTCTGAAATGTCTCCCTCTTTGGTGGGGTACTGCCTGATGAGGTGCGTGATACTGTCACCTCACAGCTAGCTACCCTTGAATCCATCTTGAATTCCTCGATGCGTTTGATATCTCACTCCACCGAGGGGGCAGCTCGAGCTGCCGCATCAGATATTGTCATGTGACGTAAAGCTTGGATGTGGTTGTTTGACTTTGCAGACCCCTTTAAATCTTCCTTCATCAATGCACCTGTCAACAAATCTGCACTTTTTGGACCCAAAGTACGAGACACACTTACACATAGTGAGAAGTAAAGAAAAACCTTGTCTGCTATGGGCATACCCCTTTTCAATCCCCAGAGGTCCTACTCCAGGAACCAGAAGGGAGGAAAAATGTGGTTCAAGAAATCCCAAGGACCTTTTCGTGACACTCGCAGTGAACAATCCCCCTGGGGCAGAGGGGGCTACTCATATGGAAGACGTCCCTTTTGGGGTAGAGGGGGTCCACATAATCAGGGTGCTAGAGATTCTTTCTCCGGCAGACCCTACCAGCGCTCTTGAGCAGCGGCCTGATTGCTTTCCTCTGGAAACAGTCGGGGGTCATTTTTCCCTGAATCTACCAGCCTGGCATCTTATTACTACAGATGTTTGGGTGCAGAGAATAATATCCAAAGGCTACCAAATACCATTCAATTTAACTCCTATCCCCGATGTACCACCCAATCAGAGGGAATTAGCAGCCTTAAAAATAGAAAAGCTGCCAAGGAAAAGAGTCATCCAACCAGTACCACCAGACCAGACAGGATCCAGGTTTTACTTGAGGTTCTTTTTAGTGCCAAAATGAAGACAGGGGACTGGAGACCATTCCTGGATCTCAGCCTTACTGAACAAATTTATCAAACTTCAGAATTTCCGGATGGTCACGATACAGTCCATTCTTCCTTTCCTAGGGACGGATAACTGGATGTGCTTTATAGACCTTTCAGGACGCGTACTACCACATAAAGATGGATCACCACTCCCAGAGGTTTCTCCGCTCCCGTCTGGGAGCCAATCACTACCAGTTCAGAGCACTGCCATTCGGTCTCTCAACAGCTCCTCAAGTGTTCACCAAATATATGGCAGTTGTGGTAGCTCATCTTTGACTACAAGAATTTCAGGTGTTTCCCTATCTAGATGATTGGCTCCTTACCGCTCAGACCAGGAATCTTCTTACACTCAAAGTCTCGCTCTCTGCTTGAGGATTACAATCAACAAGGACAAATCTCAATGTCTCCAACGAAGATACTGGAATTCATTGGAGCGGTCTTCGACACAACATCCTGTCAAGCTTCTCTCCTCCCTCACAGGTATTCGAACATAACACACCAAATCTAAGACCTTCTTCTCAGACCTATGTACCAGCATGTCTTGTACTGCAACTCTTAGGCTCCATGGCAGCTGCCATTACGTTGGTACCACTGGCGAGACTGCACATGAGAATCTTACAGTGGCTCCTTTCCGCACAATGGTCATTGCTAATTTACCCACTCGACCACATGTTACGTCTTTCAAACCGTTGCAATGAAGAAATGTTATGGTGGATGAACCCACAAATTAATCTTTGGTTTCAACCGTTCTGTCTTCCCCAGCACACTGCCATGGTGACAATAGATGCTTCCCTGTTAGGGTGGGGGGTGGGGGGCATTTCCAGGGAAAGACTGTCCAAGGCCCCTAGTCCCCCATGGAGGAAAATTTGCACATAAATGTCCTGGAACTGTGGGCAGTTCTCCAAGCATGCAAGCGTTCCAAGCGTCCCTAGCCTCTGGGACCATTGCAAGTCAGTCAGACAACATGTCAGCCATCTGGTATATCAACAAGCAAGGTGGAACCAGGTCTTACCCCCTGTGTCGGGAAGTCATGAGGATTTGGCACTGGGCGATAAAGTCCAACTGCTTCCTTATAGCAACACACATTCCCGGGAGTTCCAACCTTATTGCGAACAATCTGAGCAGGAACATCCTGATGCCTCACGAGTGGTCCCTCAACCCTGTAACAGCGGATCGGATCTTGCGAATGCTGGAGCAAGCCTTGCTGCGACCTGTTTGCTTCCCCCTAAGCTACAAATGCAGAAGCAACTTTGCCCTGATCCCCCTCAGGGGAACCACCGAGGGACACTCTAATGCATGATTGGCCACTGGGTCTTCCCTATAGCCTCATCTGATTCACAGTCCATGGATCCTAGATCCTTCCCAAGACCTGTTATCTCATCCTCAGGGACTGATTCATCCGAACCTGCACAGTCTCATTCTTACAGTTTGGTTCCTTCACTTCCAATGATTGCCAGGCTGCCTGACATCCCATCTCCTGTTCGTGAAATTCTTCTGGCTTCACATAAACCTTCCACTAGGAAAGTTTATTCTAGTAAATGGACTAGGTTCTCTATTTGGGCCAAAGATCAGAACTTAGACCCTCTCTATGCCTATTCAAAAGATCCTACAATGCCTGACTACTGTTTTGCATGCAGGAACCTCAGCTTCAGTGATCACTGTACATTTAGCAGCTATCGCCAATTTTCATAATGATCTTGATAATTCTTCAATTATGTAACACCACCTATGCAAGACATTTTTGAAAGGAGTATTACATGTTAAAGCTCCGGTCAAGCCTCCCTTAGAAACCTGGGACTTGACTTTGGTACTTCAGTCTCACACAGGTTCTCCTTTCAAGCATTTTGATTCATGTGATTTGCAATTTTTGTCATGGAAAACCTTACTTCTAGTAGTACTTACCTTAGCGGGAAGAGTATATGAGCTTTGAGTGTCAAGAGTCCTTACTTGATCTTCCACATGGATAGGGTGTCCCTTCGTACTGACCCTTCTTTCTTGCCCAAGATCATTTCTGGTTTTTCCATTAACCAATCTATTGACCTGACAGTTTTCTTCCCTCAGCATTCTAACAGAGGGGAGTACTTTTGCACACCCTTGATGTGCATCAGCAGCTTTGTTGTTATTTGGACAAGACTAAATCTTTCAGGAAAACAGATCAGTTGTTTGTGGCCTTTGGAGGACCCAGACTGGGTAAATCTGTTTCCAAAGTGACTTTATCCTCCTGGCTTAGAAACATCATTACCTTTATCTACCAACAGGATAAGCTATCCTTACCTTCCAGAATAAAGGCTCACTCTATCATATCTATGGCTACTTATATATCATTTAATTCCAGAGCCTCTATGGATGATATCTGCACAGCAGCCACTTGGGCAAGACCTCATAGCTTTATATCTCATTACAAATTGTATTTGGCCTCCAGAGGACGAGCATCTTTTGAGTTCTATGGTGCACAGGAATATCCTTCCTTAGGGCCACCCAGGACTCACGTAGCTGGGGATTCGGTCTTAATGATAATGAATAAACAAAGATTTACAACATCAGATAAAGAAGTTATGTCTTACCATAACGTTCCATCTGTGTTGTAGATCTTTGTTCATTCATTACTTCCTGCCCTCCTTCCCCCTGCCTGGACTCCTGATAGACTTTAGGAACTCTTGGTTAGGGTATTTGCTCAGACAGAGCCTCCTACTATTTTTTTCTATTACTACATCTATTATCTAAGGGCAGGAAAACTCAATCTGAAGTAACTAGGAAAGGGGCATTATGGGTAGGTCTTAGCTGAGAGTTTTTGTCTGGCGCGAGCTTGGAAACGGCCGTATCGATTCCGAGGACCTAATGGTAATGAATGAACAAAGATCTATAACACAGATGGAACATTATGGTAAAGACATAGCTTTTTTTTTTGTTGTGTTATTTTATCTATATCCTTTAGAATATCCCTGCTAATGCTGAACCTCTTATTTCATCAACTGTCTGCTTTGTGGGGCAATTGTCCTTTTTGGCTTTGTTCACATTCCTTACTCTGATGGGTTGGGAGGTGTGCACTACGTGCTTATGCTACCTGTGTTATCCTAATAATGTTTTGGCTTGGTAGCATATCTCTCAACCTCTTAGAGCAAAATATCTGGACAAAGCCTAAAATTATGGTGGGACAAATAGGGACAGATTTTAAATAATGCTCTTACAAACTTAAAAAGTTGATAGAATAATAGGTTTTACATTAGCATGAATTTTCTAAAGGATGTGTGGAGTCTTAGACTCAAATGATTTGCCATTACTTAATGACTTCAATCCTCAGCTATTTGCCAGAAAGGTACACATTTTAGGGGAACACACCAAAAATATGAGGCAGAAATCTGGGCATTCTGCGAAAATCTGGACAGCTGAGAGGTATGTAGAGACGATTGTCCCTTATGCCTTTGACCATAGGTTTTTGTTTTCCTGACGGGTTGGGGGTGTTATGAGCTTTCTCGCTCATTTTTAATTGCCGAACGGCAATTCTGGAGTGCAGGGGGCATGTGTATTGTGAGAGCTCTGCTCTCAGACACATCCCCTGTGCTCGTACACAGAACCATGTCTGTTTTAGAGCATGGCAGCGCGCCTTCATAAATATGCATGGCGCATTGCCGTGCTGAGCAGGAACGGTCCCTACCATGCAGGAATAACTTATTCCTGCATGGCTGCTTGCTGAATCCCAGGGATTATGTTCACAATTCATTCAGAGAATTATCAGAACATTTTCAGTTCATTGTCCTACTCAGACAGTCTTTTCTTTTATTTCTGCAGTAATCAGATTTTCTTAGTACAGAATACTAAAAATTATGTGCTGACTTTATGCCTTTATTTCCATTAGTACTGAAAATGCATTTTGTATAAGACTTAATATGTAATACTTATAAAAGCTATTGTTATTAAGTCACAGAACAACACTGTACGATGCTACAGAATGAAACAAAAAGGCATTTTAACTAACAAGACCATATATTGAAATCAATAGTGCATACGTTAGTAAAGTCACTTTAATGAAGAGCAAAAAAATCAAGCATTTTCATCACTGTTGATTTAATTGACTTGTATTGCAAACAAGATTAGCATTTCGTTACATGTTCAAGTTTTAAAATTGCAACTTCTGCCTTTGATATGAAATAATATGCATTGTGTACCCTGTGTGTGCACTGTTAGATAATATTTTATAACTTTCCAAAATGTTGGTTGAAAATATGCAATGCAGTCACATAGCTGCATACCACCCACCACCTTTTTAAGTTTTCTTTACAGTAGGTGGGTAACTCTTAATAAACAGGTCAAACATCCATACTGAAAATGAATAGGGTAAAAATAAATCAGTCATACCCAGTTGCATATCATTTTAAAATTACCAGATTAACTTGTTGTGTCTTTTGGCTTTTCCCGGTTAGGGGTCGCTAATGATTGGCAGTAGATTTTTACATGCCGAGTTGCCGGTCCTGACACATAACCTTCAACGAAGGAATGCCCATTCACGCATGTCTCCACACAGAAGATGCTCTAGCTGAGAATCGAACAGTGCAATGTCTTACTGTGAGGCGACAATGCTACCGCAGCACCACCACCGCCGCAGTATAAAATTACCAGATTAACTAAATTGTGCAATTTGGGTTGTATTTAGCTAACAAAAAATGTTGTTGCCTTATTTTTTCTGTTGGCAAATTGATTTGGCATCATAAGCAAGTGCTCTTGTTTTTAAGTAGGATCAGTATGTGTATTATTGTACTCCTTTGGCATTCTGATGACACATGTTTTTTAACCCCGTACCTAAAGTATGCTTATTCACAGTGAAATTCGAGCTACCCAAATAATGTCTAGCAAGGGAACTAATACACTTAATTTAAAGCTGAGATAACCATATTTACAACTACTATGAACATATTCAGCTATTAAAACATAAGATATTCTGTGCACTATAACAGAAAATGTACTGCTATAACTATTTCATAGAGTAAGGACAAACCCTATCTGCCATTTATCTACTGTTTTAGGAAAAAAAAAGATCTGCGGATGAAACATAGAAAGGTTAGAACAGGAGTGGCATTTGTAAAGAGGTCACTGCCTATTGCATTTATGAATGGTTACAGTAATGTTGAAATAATTTAGTTTGGAAGAAACACAGATTGTTCTGGCTTCTAATTGCATACAGATTTGCATGCTAGAAAAGCATATAAAGAAGCAAAAATAGCTGAAGCAAATATTATGTCACCCATTTTAAGGTAAATTTTACAAATTCCATGACTTTTAGTATTGTCCTCCCACAGCCTCACCTTCAATTTTCTATAATTTACGGTACAGCTGGATAGAATATTTTTTCTATAACAGGCATACCATTTCTTTTCTGTACACTGTATTTTTGGTAATATTGCTTGTAAAGGGGGCTGACACCCCATTAATCGCTCTTATTATATTATTGTATAAGGACACAGTGAGGTTTATGGAGTCACTGACCAAACCTACAACCATTATTAATGAAACCATCAGATAGCAGAAAGGATATTATAATAGTTTTAAAGAGAAATCCTGTCCCTACTTACTGCAGATTTAAAACATGCTTATATTAATGTCTATGTACTAATTTTATTTTTTTGATTTTCATTAAGAATGGTATAGAAGGTATGAGGATAGTAGCAGGAGTGATGGTCATTGACAGCCATATTACTGAACATATGGTAAATACTAAGGAAAAGGCACAGGGAGGCAATGTATATATTAAAATGCATGACTGTATTATATTTTTGTTGTAAACAGATCAAAACAATATAAATATTAGTTATACAAAAACATGAAGCCATAAAATTACCTATGCAATTACCTCATCATGCTTCAATATTTCCTACATCTTAAGGCATTCTCCTGTCCTTTTTTTCCCTATTGCCAGTAGTTTGATTTCTTTACTGTTAACTTTGAGATCACTGTACCTCACATAGCTACATACAATCATCATATGCCTGAAGTCAAGGGAAACATTTTTTTAACACATTTGATTCCCATATCCGCCTCCAATGCCAACATTCAATCCTAGTAATTTTTGATGAGTATAAAATAATTATGGAGTCATTTCCAAGTAAATATTCAGAATTTTCTTAAGCAGATTGTATAGCATAAAGCTCTGCATGCCTTTCACCATACCTTGACAACCACCCAAGATTCAACCATGTTAGACCATTTCTTTCTTAACTTATTCATAGCATAACACTTTGTATTTTTTGACCGAGCATACAATTTACTTCTGACATGTCTAACATCCAAACCCTCTCTCCTGGTTGCATGCAAATAAATTGATTACTGTTGTTCATGTCAGTCTCATGGAAATGTCCATAACATTCCTCTTAAAATATTTACTAATCCCTTATAAAAATCCTCTTGTTGGAAATCAAATATCAGCTGTAACTGATGTCATCAGATAATTCTGACCTTCTTGAATGTGATCCCAATAATTTAACTTGTGATGATCAGTCACCCAATAGTACAAATGCCCAAGTCCATCTCTTTCTTCACTGGCATTACCACCTCTTCCGTTCTTCCACCTCCCAATGTCCAACTATTTCATCAGCCAGTACCTTCCCTCTAAGCTACTGCAAAAAATAAATAAATAAATAAAAGGTCCAAACTCCTTAACCCAAGATAAGGAACACTGGGATCTGAACCTGTCACTACAATTTTGTTTTTCTGAATATTCTCCAAGATGAATGTCTTCCTTTTGCATTCTGAAGACAGTAAAGCTTCAAATGCAATGCTTTCCAGTATGCCACAAGGACTGGTTCCCACCCTCCCCCATCTCTTGAGAGACTTAACTTATCCTAGCCTACTATAGTTCCATTATTTATTCCATACAAAAGCTACAACTTCACTGGAAGAGCTTGAAAAGCATATAGCATGTGGTAAACTAAATATCTGAAAGTGAAAATATGCTGCCCAAAAGTTAACCTCAGTGGGCACTATCTCTGAATGTATCTACCCCATACAGTATGAGTACTGTTTGTAGAACAGTGGAAGTCAGCTAGATGCCTAAGTATATAAACTGATTAAAGTCTCACAAAAAGGGTAAAGTGTCTGATGGATCCCTGAGGGTGTAACATTCAAAACTAACACTTGAGGTTTTATTATATTAATTTTTATAACCTGAAAATTGCCAGAAATCTTCCAGTAATTGAAATAAATGTCCCATATGGTTCACCATATATATACCAACAGATCACTGGCAAATGAAGACAATTTAAACTCTCTGTACTCATTGCAGACCCATTCAAGGCCAATGTGTACAGCACCACAACTAAGGATTTAGATACAAAGCAAACAGAAGTGGAGAGGGTAGCAGACACCCTTTCTTGTTTTCCTCTATAACCCTAAGTCTCTAGACAATTCTGCATTAACTTTTACCTTCACTGCTGAATTTGACATAAGTTGAAGGAAACTCTGGGGGAGTCCAAGCAATTCTAGAATCCTAAACTGATAGCATCAGCCCACCCTGTCAAAAGCCTTTTTCTGCGTCTACAACACCTGATTGCCTCATTCAGAAATAGCAAAAGTTTCAGATCATTGTCAAATGCCTAGCAGCCAGGAGTGAACCCACAATGGTGGAGATACAACAGTGTTGACATATGGTTTAAAAGTTATTTACTAAGATTACCACAAACATTTTGTAGTCCTGGTTTAAGATATAAATAGACTGATATGATCCCAGTAGTAAAACATCCCTTTCCTGCTTTGGAATCATTGACATTGTGGCATCATGGAAATAGGAATCTGCCTAGTCCCGAATAGTCCATTCATTGCCTTGCATAATGCCCCTAATATATTTTTTTCCCCATCTGTTATGATTAAAACAGTATTCTATTGGGACCCTGGGGTCTTCATCTTTAACACTACAGCCATTAACAGTGACAATCCTGACTCTGTTACTGATGCCATCAATTTCACTACTTCCTGCTTCTTTAACCTAGGCAAAGAAGAACCTTGGATCCTGAACCCAGTGCTGGATCTTCTGACCCACTCGTCAGGAGCTCTTCACACTTCACTTCAGTCCATCAAACTGACAGCTTGGTTGCTCCAATTCTCAGAATAGCCATGTTCCAAAATTTATCAGCGGAAGCTCAACATATTCTTTTGTCCTCACATAAATCTTCAACCAGGAAACTGTACCTCAGTAAGTGGAAGAGGTTTTCAATCTGGGTCAGCAGAACAACATTGATCCCTTTCTACTCTATATTGAATATCTTAGAGTTTCTGACCAAACTGTTCAATGAAGGAGCTGCAGCAGCAACCATTCGTGTGGAACTGGCTGCTATATCCAATTTCCATATAGGTGAATCAGGAAACGGTATTATGTCTCACACATTGCAGAAAGCTTTTCTGAAGGGTACGATGCATCTAAGACATCCAATTAGATCACCTACTGCTCCATGGAATCTGAATTCAGCCCTATCCAAGATTATTCTTCCACCCTTTGAATCTGCTTCTTCCTGTGAGCTGAAATTCCTTTCATGGAAGACCATTTTCTTGGTGGCCATTACATCCGCACACAGAATTTCAGAGTTGCAAACCCTTTTAATTAAGCACGCATATTTGATATTCCACAAAGATAGGGTTTCTCTCAGGATGAACCCTTCCTTCTTACCTAAAGTTTGTTCAGAATACACCCTTAATCATGTGATTGAATTAACTGTTTTCTTTCCCAATCACAATAATCATTTGAAATATATGCTTCAAAAGCTTGATGTCCATAGACAGCTTTGTTTCTATTTAGACAGGACAAAAGACCACAGGAGATCTGATCAATTGTTTGTCTCCTTCTCAGATTCCAAGAAAAGTGCAGCAGTATCTAAATCTACCTTATCTAAATGGCTCTCTGATTGCATATCCTTCATATACCACACTGCAGATATTTCCGTAGAGAACAAGGTCAAGGCTCATTCAACCAGAGCTGTTTCTACTTCCATAGCCTTTTTGGCCAGACTACCATTTGATTCTATTTGTGCAGTTGCCACATGGTCTAGGCCACATACCTTCATAACCCACTACAAAGTAGACAAGGCCTCTAGGGACAGGGCTTCATTTGGTTCTGCTGTCCTTAGACAGGTACTCCTGTGAGCCTCCCAAGATTGTGGTGCTGGGGACACTACCCATCAGTAAGAATGAAGGCGAGATTGAACAGCTTCACATAAAGAAGTTATGTACTTACCATAAAGTTCCATGTGAGTTGTTGTTCTTGCCTTCATTCTTACAACCCCCCCACCTACCCCCTTCCAATGTCTTGAAGTTTGAGAGGGGCTCTATGGTTTTGGTTCTTCTGAGGAGTTTTCTCTCACAAGTTGTGTAGGTGATTTCCTTTGATATCTGGTACAGATATTAGCACTAGTTGGCAGCAAACAAGATCTGGGGAAGGTGGAGGTGCATTATGGGATAGGGTTTCAGCCTTGAGCTGTCAGAGACCTCGAGCTTTGAAAATAGGCTGACTCAGAGCTGAGGATCGGCTCCAACGGCTCCGAACCCATCAGTAAGAATGAAGGCGAGAACAACTCACATGGAACGTTATGGTACGTACATAACATCTTTTTTTTAGAACATCAAAACGTTTTCATGGAGATCACCATAAGGAAAAATTCCAATTCACATCAATGTAAGTGCGATCTCAGAGTTGGTATATATAAGTAGCAGGGTGTGGGGAGGGGGTGCAGGGGGGCATAGCCCCCCCCCCACTGCCACAAAAAAAGTTTTTCTTTTTAAATTTAGGTTTTGATGTTCTGAGATTTCATCCATATGGTCTCAGCCATATGCAGTCGATGTTCCTGCAGTTCGACAATCTGAAATAGACCCATATCTATATCTGTATAAAAGGGATGGCTATATCTATATCTTTATGTATGAAAATTCTGCCTTTAAGTAGAGGCTTTGGTAAACATAAAGAAATTTTAACACTGGGAGGTCCAAGATGGTGTCTAACTGAGCAACACATTGATAAGAGCTCTTCCAGTGTGAAAACCAAGAAAATGGCAAAAAGATGGTAAATGCTACTCATTCTGGGGAAAAAATGCTTACTGAATAGTAAATATGTTTTTGGGATGTCAGAAAGGGAAAAAAAAGGAAAATATAAGGAACAACAGAAAAAAAGTGTGTGGGGGGGATTCCAGTTGGGAAGATCCTTGCAAGTGTTCACCAAGAAGTAGACTGATTTGCACACTTTGTACAGTAGATGACTTCTTGCAAGTCAGAAGAAAACATTAAATCTAGGGCTGACAGAAGTGTTTAAAATGGGTAAGTCACTAGAAGAATTTGTAAGGTCAAATGATGGGTTGGAAAACATAGAAGAAGATCTAAGCAAATAGTCAGATGGACTAACAGAATTGCAGAAGTCAGTGATTGAAATAAAAGAGAAAATGATTGAAAATGAGGTCTACCAGAAAGATATGTTTAAAAAAAAATAGAACAATTAGAAGACAGAGCATGGCGACAGAGAACTTTAAATTCAGTACAACCCCCCCCAAAAAAAATGGGAGAGAGCAACCTGAATTAATTTTTATGAAGGTTAATTTAAGCAACTGAACTGGTGTTTCACAGCAGGGCTTAATTGACTATATATATATATATATATATATATATATATATATATATATATATATGTGTGTGTGTGTGTGTGTGTGAGTGAGTGTGTGTATGTGTATGTGTATGCACTCCTACCTCGTCTTCAAAAAGTAGTCAAAACTTATTACAGTAAAGATGTACTTACAGCAGCAAAATGAACTGCTCCTAACTAAGATATGGCAGAGGTAAAAAATACTAAAATTATGCAAGACTATTTTTGTTGTGAAAAATGATTATTCACTGTTCACTAGACAAAACTGATACAAAAAATTATTCCAAAAATCAAGAGGGTCTAGAGGGGTCAATATGAGATTCAACCTGTTACATCTAGCTGTTTTTTTTATCTAAGGGGTCAAATGCATACACAGAGGTCAAGCAAGGTTTCATGGAAATAAAAAAAATCATTTACCAGAGAGGAACTCAATGGATTGAAGGGGATTCTGTTTCTCAACCCTCTACCAGAAAGAAGAGTCAGGGAAAGACTGTGCCAATTAAACCTGTCCCACTTTAAAAAAATATGAAGAGACAGGATGCCCAAGAACTGACCAAAAGAATAAGGAGAAAGTTGGGTCTGAACTTGATGCTAGCACTGAGAGAAGGTGGAGAACAGGAAAAAGACTAACAATAAAGTCCACTTGCTAAGTGGAACAACTGTAGAGTCTCAGTCCTACTATGTAATATCTACGTATTTTGACGGTGTGACAGAGATAGAAGGAGTAAATGAAAAAGTCCAAAAATATGCTAAGTTAAACTAGTGAGAGAACTGAAAATAATAAATCCCACTTTGTTCTTTTATTGCTCAGGATAAAACTAAATAGATAGAAGAAGAAAGGCTGTAAGTATTTTTTATTTTGAAAGAATAGTGTATAGCATGTATTGTCACTGTAACTGTGAGTGGGGCTGGTGTTTTGATTGGTTGTTTGTTTAATAGGTTTGTAATAATAAGTTAAGAAAACATTTTTAAATTTATAATAATTTAAGATATGCATTATACACAGGATATAAAATAATACAAAATCACTGGGTAAAGTAAATGAATGTTGCATTTTTGTAGGTGGTGGGAGTGCAAGGTTGTCGATGTGCACTGAATAGGCTAAACCAAAGATAAAAAGGTAATAACTTTCCATGTACATATAGGGATAAATGAGTAGATTGTTGCATGGATATTAAGCTAAGGGGATTTTATTTAAAGTTAAATAGCTTAAGAAATGGGAGGAAGTGTATAAACTATGTTAAATGGTCATTTCACAGTGTATCTGCAAGGCTGCTAGCTAGAGTTTTCCAGTAGTAGTTAAGTGTTTTTGGACTTCCTCAGAACTGCTTCCTTCATTGTAATCAGTCAGTTATATAACTTCCTCAAAAAGGAAGATTCCATCCACTTAAAGAGACACTCCACAGTATCTCTGTAAGAGATGATGAATTTGCCCTTGACTAAACCTTTTTTTTTTTCATTTTAAGAGGATGACAACTGTCAAAGTGAAGGTAACTATTACTGAAGATGGGTTTCCTGTGTATGTTGGATACAAAATTTCCATTTACTATAGATGTCTAAATAATTAATACTTTTGGGGTCAAAGGAATAGATTAATTTCAAGAAACACGTGGTGTTATTTAAATAATGAATAAAGTCCTTCAAAATGTCAGTCAGACCTGTCCATTATATAAGTTTTATTGTCCAGAAATCTAAACTGTTTGGACCAAAATCTTGAATAGTCTGAGTCAAACACATATCTTTTCTCCCAGAAGTACATGAATAGATTAACATATATTGGGGCACACGCTGCTCCCATTGCAACTCTTTTGTTTTGTTTGAATATCTCCCCCTCAAAAAATATAACATTTTTGGTTGAAATAACTTCCATACACCCCATCAGTATCTTAATATCACTGTTGTTAAGAAAATCCATCTGTTTGTCCAGGATGATTTCTTGTGATGTTTTATACCAAACTGAATGTGAAAAGCTAGTTAATACATTTCTTGAAAGAGGCTATGCAAGGAAACTAGTAATGGATACAAAAAATAAAATTTGTGATAGGAGAAACAGTGATTTTCCACCTCTGTTGGGGGTAGGATTGATCAGGTCTACTTTCATGGTGGATTCTACAAATACTGAAAATGAAGGATCTAAGCCTTTTGAGAGAGCCTTAGTCATAGAATACAATTCTGAAAATTAAAAAGTTAAGGAATTGGATCATTTTTAGGGCTAACAAACACATCTTAAAATTGCTGGACTTGACTCTTGTTTGATTTTTAAGAGAAATCACAATGTAAAAGCAAATTTAGAGCATAAAAAAGAAGGATTAATAGGAATTAAAGAAATGAAAGTGATATGCAAATGTAGATTTTGCAAACAATGTCCCTATATTTTTGCAGAGGAAAAATGGCTACCCTACAGTAATGAAAGTTGTTGTTGTGTCTTTCGGCTTTTCCCGGTTAGGGGTCGCCACAGCGGAACTCCAGTCCGCTAATGATTGGCAGTTGAATTTTACGTGCTGAGTTGCCGGCCCTAACGCACAACCTTCAACGAAGGTAAGCCCATTCACGCATATCTCCACAGAAGACGCTCTAGCTGAGAATCGAATGGGACAACGTCTTGCTGTGAGGCGACAACGCTACCGCAGCACCCTACAGTAATGAAGGTATTGGAGTTAAACTAAAAACTAAACTGCCAAACTAAATGGGTAGCATATTTAGTAATTTCCTCCACCAGTTATAGCTTTTATTAGGGCAAAACAGAACTGGCATAGAGAAGAACAATATATGAACATAATTATGATATTATTAACAAGAATGAAAAAAAAAACACTCTATTACTTGTAAAGGATTTGACAAATTTTGCATGGTGTATTTTAGAAAATGTCCCAATTAAACTAAGAGGTGGAGCATCAGAGAATAAATTGAAATATAAAGAACTTCTTTGGCAGTTTAAACTAACCATTTTTTCAGTCTCCTGGTTTAAATCAAAGTAAAACAATACTTCCAGTACTAAAGATGATGGCAGCAAAATTATGAACGTTTTTAAAAAATGTAAATATAGGCAACATGAGATGTGTTTGGCACATACTGTGATTTTTTTTATGTAATAAACTTATACAAATACCAGGAAAGACCAGACCAGGATCCACACAGTAGATAGATTTAGTGCTTTTGTCTTTAATAAAATCTTCATCAGAATAACAAATAAACTGAAGCTGACCCTATATATACACACCCTCTCCCAATTAACACAATACATTATTGACATCACAGTACAATTTAATCTAAAAAAAACACAAATTGATGTTCCATAATTGAGTGCACAATACATACCTAACTATATATATTTTATTTATATATTTCTAAACATCTATACACAAACTACATCATATATTAATGAATGAAATTATATATAGCCTTCTGTTTTTAATCTAAGAATGGAGATAATAGATGTGTTGCTATTTAAACCTGTGCACCCAATGCCCCTGTTTCTATATAGGCAAGATGATCAATGCCCTTAGAAGTAGAGTGTACCAGCATTTTTATGATACTAAAAAACAAGACACTAAGAATGTCCTGGCTATCCACGTAAAAAAAACATAAAGGGCATAGTTTCAAGTTTTCTGTTATTGAACAAGTCACATCGGGGGATAGAGGTGGACCCCTTAATGATTATCTGGAGGCTAGGGAACTCAGGTGGCAGCTGAGAACTAATGCAACACAAAAACCAGGTTTAAATAGCAACACATCTATTAGTTCCATTCTTATATTAAAAGCAGAAGGCTATATATAATTTCATTCATTAATATATGATGTAGTTTGTGTATAGATGTTTAGAAATATATAGTTAAAATATATATAGTTAGGTATGTATTGCACACTCAATTATGGAACATCAATGTGTGTTTTTTTAGATTAAATTGTACTATGATGTCACTAATTTATTATGTTAATTATGTTAATTGGGAGAGGGTGTGTATATATAGGGTCAGCTTCAGTGTATTTGTTATTCTGATGAAGTTTTTATTAAAGACGAAAGCGCTAAATCTATCTACTGTGTGGATCCTGGTCTGTTCTTTCCTGGTATTTGTATGTGATTTTTTTATGTCTTTGACTTATGGTAGCAATATTAATACTGATTAAATTATTTAAATATTTTTTCAGTACTTGCAAAATGTGTTCTTAGGAAACACTTTGCACACAGAATTTTTGGCTGTAATGAAATTATACTTGCTTCTGTTTCTTATGAAGATAATGTGGAGTATATCTTTAAGTTGGTGGAGTCGTCCTTTTTGAAGAAGTTATATAACTGATTGATTGCAATGAAGGAAGCACTTCTGAGGAAGTCCATTAGTTTGTAGGATGAAAGCGCTTAACTACTGTTTTAATTGAGTTGTTTTATTCTCAACAGGTTTTTTTTTTAGTTTGGATTGAATAGTTTTCATTTATCAGTGACAATTGTCCTGAATGGTACCAGCTGCTACTTTTTATGCAGATTTTCTTATTTGGTTTCTTGATTTAGCCCTGCACTCCCATATTTTTGTTGGTTTCTGGTACTGTTAGTAGATTTGGTACACCAAAGCTTCACCTGGATGTATTTCAGCTGTATTAATTTCTCAGGCCTCTTGATTGGTAATCAAAAAACTTTCTGATGACACTGAGGTGGTAAAAGGGGAACTTACTAAACTCATAGACTTACTTGCACACACTCAGCTGGGGCAAACACAGGTGAATGTGAGTGATATGGGTTGGCATCATTTGAGCGATTATAACCACAGGGCTGTTGTCAATAGAAATATTCAGGGGTTGAACACTAACAACACTCCCCAGTCTCAGTGACTACCAATTCAAGGTACTGTTTTCAACTCAGCAGATAATTTTTACCCTTATAACAGATGTTATAACAAGGGCATGTAAACCTTTGAGCAAGGGGCTAGTGATAATTCAACTTTTAATTTTAAAGAATGGGTTAATTAAGCAATAACTGATGACATGGTGTGGTATATTGAAGATTTACCCATGGTTGGTATGGTTTAATCGCAAGGGTGAAGCCCGAGTGATTAAATAAAGCCAACCGTGGGTAAATTTTCAATATACCACAACCACGGAGTCAGTTATTGCTATTATACAATGACATTATTTAAGAAAAAAAAATACTTGCTTTTTTTAAATAATGTCTTTGAATAATGGAGCATTACTGTTCTTCTGCCGGTGGTGGTATACTGCTTCCTTGTGTTGATGTACTGCGCATACATATGGGAATTGCGTTCTGATGCATACCCAGTACATCAATGCTTTGAAATGGAAGCAACAGAGAAAAGAAAGCCTCCGTTGCTACGTTTTTTTTTTTTTTAATTAAACAAAAGTTTTGGACATCTTATACCAACGGAAAAAAGTTTGGGCTACCGGACCTTTCTTCCATTAGTATATTGTGGGATTTACAACAGGCACGCTGGCCAATCAGCATGCACATTTTGATTAATGGGGGTCACTGTATAATAAGCATTACACATTTACTTATAGCGAAACAACTACAAATGAGGCAGTGAATTGTGATTATCATTCTTTTGAACATTTGATTTTATCCTTGGAAAGGAAGTTATTGAAGTTCAGGAATTTACATGTCGAGAATTAATATGTGATTGAATGTTTGAATTTGAAGATTGTACCACAATGACTTAGAATTTGCAAACTGAGTGAAGCAGACAAAAGTTTTTATGATGAATTGGTTAGAATATTTGAATAACGTGGGTTAACTAATGAGAGCCATTGTCAATCATAACAAGGCTAATATCAACAAGATTATATCTGAGATAGAACTGCTGAATTGTACAATTATGGATGGGTTGTTGTTTAGTGTTTACAAGTACAAATATGATTGATTGATAAGACAGACAAACACTGTGATACAGTTTACAATTGGAAAAAATGTAAGATACAACGAGACTGTGTACAATATAGAGAAGGAAAGGCTTACTCATTTCTTCTGAGTTCCCATTCCAAAATGCCTAGGGTCATCCAGAATTCAAATGGCTATCCTAAGAGAAATGCTAGCTTTGGCCAGTTGATAGAACATTCTGAACCAGAACTGGGTATGGGTACAGAAAACCAACTTGACCCTTCAGAGTATCCACTTTTACACACATCCTAATGGATAGCAAAGTGGAACCGATGGAATCTGTACCCTGAGAAGAGCAGGAGCATTGGGAGGGACATACACAAAGAGGGCAAGCAAAGGAGTCAAGAAAGAGGGGGGAAATAAATGAGAAAGAAGGCAGAAATACCCAGAGAGGTACAATTATTCAACACACTAAGATTTGGAGCACATACAATGGGTTCTACATATTCAGTTACAGTAATTTAGAAGTAAATATGGACTTTTTTCATTATTTGAAAAATATTTTATTTTTTTGCCCGCTTAAAAGTTTAATGTGGTTGATGCATTTACAGAGCTAAAACTTTTCTCTAGTAATTTAACATTATACTAGAATGAACATAATGATTTAAAAAAAATATCAAGTGAATTCTAATCAACATCACAGTATCATCAAGAAAAAGAGTTTATTTAATCCCCCAATACATCCTATTATACAAGTATTCAAAACAGCCTGTATTAATGACTTTTACAAATTAAATGACTCTCATAAGAAAATGAGGAATCATAATCTTAAACACAGAGAAAGGGAACTGTTAGATAAATTAAAAAGAAACAAATCATAAGAATTATGAAACCAGGTAAAGGTGCGGGCATTGTTATCTTTGACTCTATAGACTACTCTAGTGCTATGTCCAATATTTTGTAGAATCAGGAGACTTACAGAGAGGCTTCGAAGAACAAAAGTTAATGTTAGTTATAAGAACACAGACCTCACTATTTTTGATTGGTTTAGGCAAGGCTTAATTTATGCAAAGTTGTACAATTTATTTTAGGATACCGAAAATTTGTAAGAGTTTAGAATGCTCTCTGTTTGGGCCAATAGTGGCAGCCCAAAGTTCCAAGACTTGTTTATTAGTAGTTTTTGTTGACAGAATACTTAAATCAATATTTACAGTGGTGAATCATTTGATTAAAGATCCTTGGCACCTTTTGGGCAGGATACAAAGTGACCTAATTATGATACTAACTGGAGTTTTAACCAACGATGTCATAGATCTGTTTACCTGTATTCTTTTGGAGGAAGGGCTGGGATTGTTTGAAAAAGCTTTGTTGGATATGGATTTTCTTAACAATTATATTAAGATAGTGATGGGGAGTATGGGAGTGATTTTAATCAAAACTTTTATATTTTTTGAAGGAGATGATATTTAAACAAAACAAAGGAGTTGTGATGGAAGCAGCATGCCGCCCCCATACATGTTAATCTGGTCATGTACTCCACTGAGAAAAAGATATATGTTTGACTCAGACTATTTGGAAACCCACCTTCAGGAATAGTTATATTCATTTTGACACTTGTCATCCTTTTAAAATGAAAAAAAGGTTTAGTCAAGGTCCAAGTCATCCATTTGTCCAAGATAATTTCTTGTGATGTTTTAAAGCTAGTTAATATGTTTCTTGAAAGATGTTATCCAAGGAAACTAGCAATGGATATTAAAAATGAAATTTGTGATTGGAGTAGTAATTTTCCACCTCTACTGGGGGTAGGATTGACTAGGTCTATGGACACGGTGGGTTATACACATAGCTAAAATGAGGGATATATGCCTTTCGTGACAGCCTTAGTCATGGAATACAATTCCAAAAGTTCAAAAGTTAAGGACATTGTTAAAAAGAAATGGATAATTTTTACGGCTAATGCACAAATCTTAAAAATTGCTGGACTTGACTCTTGTTTTGTTTTTAAAACATGTCACAATGTAAAAGCAATTTTAGAATTGGGAATTAAAGAAACAAAGGGACCTGCACATGCAGATTTTGCAAACAATGTCCTATATTTTCAGAAAATGATTACCCTACAGTACTGAGGGTGTACTGGTTAAACTACAATCAGGCAAAAACCAAACTAAAGGGGTAGTATATATTTAGCAATTTGTTCCACCTGTTATAATTTTTATGTTGGCAAAACAAAACGGGCATTGAGAAAAAGAATATATGAACATAATTACAATATTATTAATAAGAATGTAAAAACATTTTATATAAACACTCTATTACTTTTAAAGGATTCAACAAATTTGTGTTCTGCATTTTAGAAAATGTATTAACTGAAGTAAGACATGGCGCCTGGGAGAATATACTCAAATATAAGGAACCCGTTTGGCAGTTTAAACTAAATTTTAAATTGAAACAGTACAACACTTCCAGTACTAAAGATGAGGACACCCAAATTATGAAAATTTAAAAAAAATATAGGAAACATGAGATCTGTTTTTGACTTAGGGTAGCAATATTAATAATGAACTTATTTAAACATTTTATTCAGTATTTCCAAGATGTGTTCGTATGAAACACTTTGTGCACAGAATTTTGGGGTGTAATAAAATGATACTTGTTTCTTATGCAGATAATGTGGAGTGTCTCTAAGTGTGCAGAATCCTCCTTTTTGAGGAAGTTATTTAACGTAACTGATTGCTTGCAATGAAGGAAGCAATTCTGAGGAAGTCCATTCGTTTGCAAGATGAAAGCACTTAACTGCTATTTTTTGAATGGATTGTTTTATTATCAGTTTTTTACTTGTACTTTGTAATAAATTTGGCGGTGGTTTTTGCTTTGGACTGAATATTTTTCTTTCATTAGCAATGCTTGATCTGAATGATACCAGGTGTTCTTTTTTGTGCAGATTTTCTTGTTTGGTTTCTTGGTCCAGCCCTGCACTCCTGCATTTTTGCTGGTTTTCCAATAGTAGCTGTCTTGGCTGAGAGGAAGCAGTTTTTAGGTGTAAAGTGGATTTTATGGTAAAATACAGTTTTGATTGGCAGAGCCAAAGTAAATTTATATAAGTGACCGGATGCAATCGAGAAAGGAAGAAATCAATCAAGAGATGTCTAGACAGCACATACTGGGTGATCTTTTTAACAGATTTTTAAGTGTCAGTAATTAACCCTAAAAGATAATGTGCAAGGATTTGTGTTACCATTTCCTTTTGCTGTAATTATACTTTTGTTATGTAAAGTGGCTTTCTGATTCTAAAATAAATAGGTCTTATTTTAGCTACTTCAATGGAACTATGCTTATTAAGTATGGTAAACGTGTGTTTGTATTTACTGCAGGCTGATCAACTCTTAAGTTACGTCTTGATTCTATGTCGAGAAAATGAATATGTGATGAAGATGACAATGGAGGTGGGATGATGGCAACTATCTTACTATGCTGTGTACATTACACAGCTTGTAAGGAAACGTATTGTCTTCTATTTTTTTTTTTTTTTACTATAACTGCATTTACCTATCTATCTATCTATCTATCTATCGTATTGACTGAACTGATTGCTTTGAAATGGAAGCAATGGAGAAAAGAACAGTTTTTTTATTTTTTAATTAAAAAAAATTTTGGACATCTTATACCAACTGAAAAAAGTTTGGGTGACCGGACCTTTTTTCCATTGGTATATTGTCGGATTTACAATGGGGACGCTGGCCAATCAGCATGCATGTTTTGGACTATTAATGGGGGGGGTCATTGTATAATAAGCATTACACATTTACTTCTAGTGAAACAACTACAAATGAGGCAGTGAATTGTGATTATCCTTCTTTTGAACATTTGATTTTATCCTTGGAAAGGAAGTTATTGAAGTTCAGAAATTTACATGTCAAGAATGAATATGTGATTGAATGTTTGAATTTGAAGATTGTACCACAATGACTTAGAATTTGCAAACTGAGTGAAGCAGACAAAAGTTTTTATGATGAATTGGTTAGAATATTTGAATAACGTGGGTTAACTAATGAGAGCCATCGTCAATCATAACAAGGCTAATATCAACAAGACTATATTTGAGATAGAACTGCTGAATTGTACAATTATGAATGGGTTGTTGTTTAGTGTTTACAGGTACAAATATGATTGATTGATAAGACAAACAAGCACTGTGATACAGTTTACAATAGGAAAAAATGTAAGATACAATGAGACTGTGTACAATATAGAGAAGGAAAGGCTTACTCTTTTCTTCTGAGTTCCCATTCCAAAATGCCTAGGGTCATCCAGGATTCAAATGGCTATCCTAAGAGAAATGCTAGCTTTGGCCAATTGATAGAACATTCTGAACCAGAACTGGATATGGTACAGAAAACCCACTCAATCCTTTAGAATATCCACTTTTACATAGATCCTAATGGATAGCAAAATAGAACCAATGGAATCTGTACCCTGAGAAGAGCAGGAACATTGGGAGGGACATACACAAAGAGGGCAAGCAAAGGAGTCAAGAAATAGGGAGGAAATAAATGAGAAAGAAGGCAGAAATACCCAGAGAGGTACAATTATTCAACACACTAAGATTTGGAGCACATACAACGGGTTCTACATATTCAATTACAGTAATTTAGAAGTAAATATGGACTTTTTTCATTATTTGAAAAAGATTTTAATTTTTTGCCAGCTTAAAAGTTTAATGTGGTTGATGCAGCTAAAACTTTTCACTAGTAATTTAACATTATACTAGAATGAACATAATGATTTAAAAAATATCAAGTGAATTCTAATAAACATCACAGTATCATCAAGAAAATGAGTTTATTTAATCCCCCAATACATCCTATTATACAGGTATTCAAAACAGCCTGTATTAATGACTTTTACAAATTAAATGACTCTCATAAGAAAATGAGGAATCATAATCTTGAACACAGAGAAAGAGAACTGTTAGATAAATTAAAAAGAAACAAATCATAATAATTATGAAACCAGGTAAAGGTGCGGGCATTGTTATTTTTGACTCTATAGACTGCTCTAGTGCTATATCCAATATTTTGTAGAATCAGGAGACTTAACAGGGAGGCTTTGAAGAACAAAAGTTAATGTTAGTTGCAAGAACATAGACCTCACTTTTGATTGGTTTAGTCAAGGCTTAATTGATGGAAAGCTGTACAATTTTCTTTTGAATTCTCACCCAACTATACCTTCCATCTTTAGGATATCGAACATTCATAAGAGTATAGAATGCCCTCTGTTTAGGCCAATAGTGACAGCCCAAAGTTCAAAGACTTGTTCATTAGTAGTTTTTGTTGACATATTACTTAAATCAATATTTACAGTGGTGAATCATTTGATTAAAGATTCTTATCACCTTTTGGGCAGGATAAAAAGTGACCTAAGTACGATACTAACTGGGGTTTTAACCAATGATGTCATAGATCTGTTTACCCATATTCCTTTGGAGGAAGGGCTGGGGTTGTTTGAAGAAGCTTTGTTGGATATGGTTTTTCTTAACAATGATATTAAGATACTGATGGGGTGTATGGGAGTGATTTTAACCAAAACTTTTATATTTTTTGAAGGAGGTGACATTTAAACAAAACAAAGGAGTTGTGAAGGAAGCAGCATGCAGCCCCCATACATGTTAATCTGGTCATGTACTCCACTGAGAAAAAGATACATGTTTGACTCAGACTATTTGGAAACCCACCTTCAGGAATAGTTATATTCATTTTGACACTTGTCATCCTTTTAAAATTAAAAAAGGTTTAGTCAAGGTCCAAGTCATCCATTTGTCCAAGATAATTTCTTGTGATGTTTTAAAGCTAGTTAATATGTTTCTTGAAAGATGTTATCCAAGGAAACTAGCAATGGATATTAAAAATGAAATTTTTGATAGAAGTAGTAATTTTCCACCTCTACTGGGGGTAGGATTGACCAAGTCTATGGACACGGTGGGTTATACACATAGCTAAAATGAGGGATATATGCCTTTCGAGAGAGCCTTAGTCATGGAATACAATTCCGAAAGTTCAAAAGTTAAGGACATTGTTAAAAAGAAATGGATAATTTTTAGGGCTAATGCACAAATCTTAAAAATTGCTGGACTTGACCCTTGTTTTGTTTTTAAAACATGTCACAATGTAAAAGCAATTTTAGAATTTAGGAATTAAAGAAACAAAGACCTGCATATGCAGGTTTTTCAAACAATGTCCCTATATTTTCAGAAAATGATTACTCTACAGTACTGAGGGTGTGCTGGTTAAACTACAATCAGGCAAAAGCCAAACTAAAGGGGTAGTATATTTAGCAATTTGTTCCACCTGTTATAATTAGTATAAGAATATATGAACATAATTATAATATTTTATTAATAAGAATGTAAAAACATTTTATATAAACACTCTATTACTTTTAAAGGATTCAACAAATTTGTGTTCTGCATTTTAGAAAATGTATTAATTGAGGTAACACATGGCGCCTGGGAGAATATACTCAAATATAAGGAACCTGTTTGGCAGTTTAAACTAAATTTTAAATTGAAACAGTACAATGCTCCCAGTACTAAAGACGAGGGCAGCCAAATTATGAACATTTAAAAAATATAGGAAACATGAGATCTGTTTTTGACTTATAGTGGCAATATTAATAATGATGAACTTATTTAAACATTTTATTCATTATTTCCAAGATGTGTTCGTATGAAACACTTTGTGCACAGAATTTTGGGGTGTTAATAAAATGATACTTGTTTTTTATGCAGATAATGTGGAGTGTCTCTTTAAGTGGGTGGAATCCTCCTTTTTGAGGAAGTTATTTAACTTATCTGATTGCTTGCAATGAAGGAAGCAATTCTGAGGAAGTCCATTCATTTGCAAGATGAAAGTGCTTAACTGCTATTTTTTTCATGGATTGTTTTATTATTATCAGTTTTTTACTTGTACTTTGTACTAAATTTGGTGGTGTGTTTTGCTTTGGACTGAATATTTTTCTTTCATGAGCAATGCTTGATCTGAATGATACCAGGTATTCTTTTTTGTGCAGATTTTCTTGTTTGGTTTCTTGGTCCAGCCCTGCACTCCTGCATTTTTGCTGGTTTTCCAGTAGTAGCTGTTTAGGCTGAGAGGAAACAGTTTTTTGGTGCAAAGTGGATTTTATGGTAAAATGCAGTTTTGATTGGCAGAGCCAAAGTAAATTTACATAAGTGACCGGATGCAATCGAGAAAGGGAGGAAATCAATCAAGAGATGTCTAAACAGCACATACTGGGTGATCTTTTTTAACAGATCTTAAAGTGTCAGTAATTAACCCTAAAAGATCACATGCAAGGATTTGTGTTACCATTTCCTTTTGTTGTAATTATACATTTGTTATGTAAAGTGGCTTTCTGATTCTAAAATAAATAGGTTTTATTTTAGCTACTTCAGTGGAACAATGATTATTAAGTATGGTAAACTTGTGTTTGTATTTACGGATTATTTATGAATAAACATCTTGATGTTTGTGAATTGAGATGGCAGATTAATTAAATGCAACTAACTATCCTGGTCTGAATTAGACTATTTCCATTAATCCTATTTTAAAATTGAAGCATTTTGACTGTGTGTGATTTTATTGGTTCTTTCCATCGTGTAGCTACTACGTGGCATATTTAAATGTGTGTTTTTATTAAATATTTTGGTTTTGATGAAGTTCCAGTGAAATACAGGAACAAAAGTGCTTAACTCTTGGATTAAAGCTTTTATACGATATTGCTGTCCCCGAGTTGTCCTCTGTGCATCGTGAAGGTGGTGTTTGTTCATCTGTTTGTGGATTAGTTTATTCTAATACTGTAAAAGCAGCTAATGACATGTTGGAGGACACCAAGCAGAAGATAATTAAAAATAAGAGAGTGGAAGGTTATTGTGGCCAGGCAATAAAAATGTTTTTGAATTCTTTGGTTGGGATATTTTAAGGCGACACACACACACACACACACATATATATATATATATATATATATATATATATAGATGTGTGTGTGTGTGTGTGTGTGTGTGGGTAAAGAAAAGCTGAGCTGTATAGTTCAAAAGTGGACAAAGATGATGACACAAGGATGGAGTATGAGAGATAAAGATTTTCTGTGCAACAATCCTATAGGACATTATATTTATAAAGTGCAGAAATATCTTAAATATTAAACTAGTGAGTGGTTGAAAAAAAGGAAATTTTACCAATAGGGATGTTTGCAAATAAGGGTACAGAAAATAGGTAGGAAGTAGCTGGGAATAACCGGAGGGAATTATCTATAGAAATAATGTGATGGAAACAAATCCATCAAGAAGGAAAAGAAATACTGTGGGATAAAGCTAAGCCAGTGCTTGAACTATAGATCAGAGACTGTCTCCCATTACAGGGATTGATAGTAGAGTGTAAAACAGAAAGGGGTGTACTAAGTGAAAGATCAGCCTTGGAAAACTTTTTGTTGGTGTCAAGAGCAGACTACGCTACTAAAAAGGTGGATAAACAGCAAGGTATATAAAATGTTGCGTAATAACTATCAGAATTAATAAGATGAACTTAGAAAAGACTGGGGAAAGAGAATATATAAATAACACAGAAACAATGAAAAGAAACTTGTAGGACTCTGAACTATGCAGCAAAGTCCAGATGGTTAGGAATATGGAAGTGTTTGCACTGGTACTTTTGCACAGTGAGAAGATTTCAAAAGATCTTCACTTAAGGTGAGAGCAGATGTTGGAGAAATGAAGTGAAAGGGAGAGGAACTTATGAAAAAGTTTTTTTGGGAATGTACAGTGTTCATTGATGGTAAAGGTTCCCTACAGAATGATCTAACACAAACATTGGGGGAACAAATCATAGTAAATAAGGAAAATTTTTAAAGCTGGATTTTAGGATTAGAAATGACAAGAAGTAAGGTCTTATTAACTTTAACACTGTTGGCAGCAATCAAAGATCAAACCAGCTATGGAAGATGTATTTAGTATTGTAAAATAAATAAAAGTGGGATCCCTAAAACACTTAGGGAGTAAATTGCATAAAATAAATAACATGTATGGGAACATTTTATACATAACATTGTTGCAGAAGATGAGTGAGCTAAGGGGCTTGGCAGGAATTCTACAATATGAAGGTGTAATGGAAAGAATAATATTAATAATAAAGTTATGAAGAAAAATGTGTAATGCATGGAGATGATAATCTAAAATGTTACAGAAATTCCTCTATTAATGTATGTAAACTTATTTTGCAAGGTAAAGTGTAATAAATAAAGCTGTTTTAAAAAATACCTTAAAAATGTATCTTTAAACAACATTTCCTGATCCACATGACTGCTCGACAACATAATTAACTTTCATGGTAACTATAAAAAACAAAATAAGAATTACCCAGCAGTCTAGTATAGTGTCTTTCTTTAATGTTCTTCAAGAATAGCACTGAGCTTCTGGATGTGAACTGGCTGCAGCTTTAAACTGCAATTACTCCACTGTAATTGACAAGTTTTTTTAACATAAAATACAGTCAAGCTGGCAAGCATATCTGATAGGTTTTACAAAAATGCAAACAGAATGTCCTATAGACTGCAAACAAACAAATGTTACCATTTTTTAAAAACAAAACTTTCAGACAGTTATTTATGGTGGGCAACTTCACCTCTAAGCCCATATTTATACATCAGTACGGTATTCTATAACTTAGTTCAGTTACTGTGTGAGTCACCCTATTAATTTTACTCCTGTTGAGTATTAACAGCATTACTCTTAATCCTCCTCCATTGACAATATCTCCTGATCAGAACGACTCTATTGTTGATGCTAAGATCACTTCAAGACTGCTTTGCCAACAGTCCCTTCTCTTTTAGAAAGTGATAAAGGATCTGGTTTCTGTCTCCTCAAGCTTAATCCTCACTTATTTTATTTTACATTTGTTTACTGGGAAAGTCCAACTGGACACAGGTCCATTTTCAGCAGAGGCCTGGGGAGAAAAGCTCAACAGTACAATATAATGCAGTACATGAGAGCGAAGAAAATATAGCTTACAATTAGTATTCATACATAATTTGTTAGTGCTGCGGTAGTGTTGTCACCTCACAGTTAGACGTTACCCATTCCATTCTCAGTTAGAGCGTCTTGTGTATGGTGACATGCATTAATGGGCGTTCCTTCGTTGAAGGTTGTTCGTTAGGCACGGCAAGCCAGCACATAAAACTCTACTGCCAATCATTAGCAGACTGGAGTTCCGCTGTGGCGACCCCTAACCGGGAAAAGCCAAAAGACACAAACATAATTTGTTAGAAGTTAACAATTCTAGTTAGACAGTCCAGTAGGCAATCATTGAGGTACATATTGAACTGTGAGGTGCATAGTAAACTTAAAACAAGTTTTTTTTTTTTTTTTTTTTTTTTCAGAATTTGCCTTCTGTGTTATCTCCTGGACCTGCTCCACTGCTTTCTTGATCCATTCCTTCATGCTTGTGCGCATTTATTGGCTCTAGAAAATGTAACTCCTTGAGGGAAAATATTTTGAAAATTATAATATATCATCTGAAATTGTAATGTTTGTAATCAGCACTGCTGCATCACAGGGATATTTTTTTTTCCACTTTGTTTTACAACAGAAATCCTACTGACAATAAATATATTATTGAAACAAATTCTCCCCAGGCTGCCACAAAAAAGATAAATCCTTTTCCATGTGTACATATGCGTGTACGTAGTGAATCAAATGATAAACTGTGTCTGCCTCTTCACAGCTGTTAGGGGTCCTGGAACAGAGACCTGGCAGACCCTTTCCATTGCCAGTTCCTCCTTTTGCATTCCTGTCCAGTGCATCAGCAACTCCTGAGTAAAACCCACTGGAACTTTTGCACCTGCTTGCTCTGGTATGCCTACTGCCCTTTTGCCTTCAGATGTGGTCTTCAACTCTATTAAAATTACTTTAAGTAACTCTAGCATCATTTGATTGTCAGATACATATGTTCTTGTCTACCTTGTGTCTCTCTGCAACTCCTTTACTGCATCAGAATATTCTGTTAGTGCCTTTTTAATTTCTTTCAATCTTTTCTCATAAATTTTTAGATAGACACTGACTTTTTTCTTGATTTTTGTTTAGCTTCTCTATCATCTGACTGATTGTAGTCATATCTGCAACTCCAGAAACCTGCTCTAATGTTCAGAATACTCCCTTTTCAGGGAAAAAGTTAGCAGAGCATCGTAAACATACAGTTGTGCATGTGTTCTTGACAAGGGCTAATCTCTACCCCATTTCATCTCTTTGTTAAATATTCATTTTTCACCACTGTTGTACACTTACCTTCAACAGATCCCCCTCCAAATTGGAAATTATATTTCTGTAAATAGATGTTTATTCCAAAATTTTAACAAATAGCTCTGTACAGTGTTTTAAATCTTTATTATACGTTATGTGTATGTGTGCATGTATATATATATATATATATATATATATATATATATATATATATATAAAACACAGAATAATGAGTGACTTTGACATACTGTTTGACATGAAAGGACAACTAATTGCATAACAACTGCTTTCTATATCTGAGATTTTCTGTATCTGAATTACTCCCTTCTGTGAAACTGACTCATTCCTGCTGCATCTCTGCAAATGTGCATTTGCAGACAGGTTGTGGCTGAAAAGGGTCCTTGGACCAATCCACCCACCCGCTTAACGAAGTAATAAACAAACAAATCATTCATTGCACACCTACACTCTTCACTAAGGGAGACTTCCTTGCAACTTTCCTGCTATTTTTCCATCAAGCCACTTCCATTGTCTTAATATTATAACTGCACTTAAACATTTTGCAGCGATGGAAAAGCAAAAGAAAATAATCAATGTGCAGTTATTTTGCCAGTTAAACTGTAGGAGGTGTTGGTGGGGGATCTCACTGCCAAAACTGGCTATTCACACCTTGTTATAACAGAAAGTCCCAGTAGGCACTAAAAGCTGTATATGTCCATTCAATGTTGGGAGAGATGGCCTGCATCACAGGAGTTTTATATGGTCCTTCTTGGAAACCACAGTTTAATCTATAAGTACTATACAGCCAGAGACTAGAGATCAAGACTGAACCCTGAAGCTGGATGCCAGAAATCCATCCACAGATCTGCCATGCTACATTTCTTTTAATTGTGGTTAATAGCAGTAGCTCTAGAGGAAGGGGTCTGGGAGGGAAAAAGAGGCATATAAGAGCTTGAAAGTAAGTACAATAGTTGCATTGTCAGCTTTCTAGTGAACCGATTACCAGATGGGTACAGTGGTGTTGCTATGAGGAATTAACAGAACAAATCTTCAGGCTCTGTGCTTTAGTGTTTGCAGGGCCAAGACTTTTTTTTCCTAAAGATGCATTAACAATAAGGCCACACTCAAATGTATGGGATAGTATGTAATTTTCAGTAACTGCTGTAGCATCGTGGATAAGTAGCTGGGAAATTTTGTTTAGAAATAAGAATTGCTATAATATTTTTCCTTTTAATCAGCAGATATTGAAAAAGGATCATGGATTAAGAGTGCTGGACAATTTCTGCATGCAGATCATGACAGCTGTAAAAGCCTGGGAGGGTGGGTGAGGGACTCACATAATATTTTAACAGATACCAAAAACTAAAGCATTAGTCTAGCCTTAAAGATAACTGATGAGCCAATAATGGTCATGAGAATTTATTTTAATATTCAATAGGCAGTTTATAGGGTTACAATGGTTTAGTGTATTAAATGCTTTTGAAATATCTATAATCAAAGCCCCAGCTGTTCTATCCTTGTTTATTTCAGTGAGTATGACATTATCGATAGATAGGGCAGTATCAACACCCTGACTGGGTCAAAATACATGTTGTGTTGAAGCTAATCATTATGTAAAACAGGATATTGAATAATAGACATTTCTGCTTGCTTCAGATCTGAAATTGAATGTAGAATTCAGTGTGCCACCCTTTTGAATAAGAAGGATAATTTCTTGTTCTCGGGGGCTATGTTTATAGCTTTAACAGTAAGAAGAACCACTATGGATATTGGGTAGGAAGAGCAAAAGCAGCTAACTTAAGGAATTTTGGAGTAATGCCATCAACTTATGCTGATCCTTACAAACTGATTCTTTAGAGGTATGTATGAAATTGACAGTGGTTTTAATGAAAAGGACAAGGCTGTTTTTTTTAAACATTATTGAATTATCACTTAAGACATAGGCAAACATACATTTATGTAAAAGAAAACAAATCATATTAACATATTCCAGGTTGCAAACATTATACATCATATATACTCTTGCAGAATTATCATCAATCCAACATTACATAAATTGATCAATTCCTGCCCTCCCTTAAACATCATTCCTCCTCCTCAAAAACATTATTGAGCATGTACTGTTCCCACAATGTCTATTTTTCTCTAAGTAATTTGCTCTTACCCTTTTTTAAAGATCCCACTTCAAGATCATTTATCACTGTTACAATATTCAGTGCTTCAGATACAGTTGGTTTAGGCTTTGATTTCCATTTTGTAATAATGCTCTGTTTTTTTTTTTTTTTGGCAAGCACTAAAATTAAACTTAACAAGGCCTTACTATGTCTAGGCAATTTGGATCCTGTGTCTCAGCTCAAAAAAAAAAATTTCCTTTGTTACACCCATTTGCTCACCCAATATTTTTGACAGAGTACTCTGAGTGAAGTTTTAAAGTCAGCCAACTCATTACACTCCCAAAACATATTCTCACAGTCACATCTTTCTTCCCTGTTACATGTCCAACATTTACCATCTAGTTGAGGAAAAATTCTTGGGACTCTGCTTGGGATATAAAACTACCCATGCAAATACTTCCAAGCAAAAATCCTAAAATGTATAGACTTTGTTGCATACTTGGGAGACATACATATGTCCCCCCACTGTTTCCTTGTGAATTGCTTATCCAGTCTCTCTTCCCAATCTTTTCTAACCTCCTCTGATTGATTCCTATAATTATCATGCAATATTTTATATGCCCTATTAGTTATCCCTTTTTAACAGTATCTTGAGTTCTAGATTCAACTAAAAACTCTACCAGAGCAGGTCTTTCACTTAAGATTCCCCTTGCCCTTTTTGTTTACCTGTACTGTGATATCAATCGCTGATAGGGAAGGCAGTCTCCAGACTGCAGTCCAAATGTCTTCTTGACCTCTTCCCATTCTATTACCTTTCCTTCTCTAGTTATTTGTTCTCAATATCTTGGTTGCTTTGCCAGTTTTCTCTAGTAGATTCCAACCTCCTGTTGCCTATTCTCTGTACTCCTAAATGCAGTCATCCCTATTGGCAAACTCTCCTTTCTCCATTCTTCTATTAGCTTAGCTCTTAGAATACTTTCTGCTACTTTATGAATATAATATTCTGTATGGCTGTTGTTATTCTCCTTAAGGATCTGCATCCAAAATCCTGCACACTCCTTATTTCTTAAACATCAGCCCGCTTCATTGTTATCCCTTTCCACTTTAGATTATAGCTTCCTGTTTGTGTTATGCATGTGAGTTTTAACCATGTAGCTCTAAAATAGGTTATCCAAAACCATCGTGTTCTTTTGGAAGGATTAACTTATCCCACTTGACCTTTGCCCTTTCCTCTCCTGGCTAAAATCTTCAACTCGTCATTAATTACTATCCACAGCTTCTCCTCTCACTGACAAAAATATGCCTGACCTGTATATAAAACTGAAGGGACTAAAACATTTTCACTGCTTGTATCTTGCTATCCATATCCAAAAACAGGAGCTTCCAGCTTTGCTATTTTTGTACTATCTTTTGTTTAGTCTCTTCCCACATATCCTTAGCTGCCATTTTTAATCCATACTTCTAAACACTTCATTTTATCATGTCCTCATAAATATGGTATTACTGAACCGATTCATGCATGCTTACATAGTTTACAGCTATAGCCTTTGTTTCATCATCATTAATTTTATATCCCAGAAAGACTTGAAACTGTCTCAGAATTTATTCCACAACAATGAGATGTCCTTTTTCGGGTTTTATCAGGTACAAAATAATATTGTCTGCAAATAAAGCCAACTTCTCTTGATTACCATACCAATTATATCCTTAAATTTCTGAGTCCTTTATTTCTTTGCCAATGGCTCTAAATATAATGCAAATAACAAGAGGAAAGAAGACTGCTTGGTTCCTCAGTTCAGACACAACCTTTCAGAGAGGAACCCTGCCACTTTAATTTTTGCCTTCACTGCCTCATATATCCATACCAGCCCAGTTGCTTATTATCTACTGTTCCTTCCAGTTTCTCTGGCACAGAAGAAAATCTCAGGTCTTCTCTGCGTGCTTCATCCACTAACTCTACCATTTTTTGAAACAGCTTTTCTTGAGTAGTCTCATACTCAGCCAGCCTTTTCTTCATTTTGACCTCTATTTTTTGCAGTTTTATCAGTTCATCTGAATAGCTAATTAAAGCTTCTTCCATTTTTCCAGCTTTTGTTATTTGGGTCAGTATACTCCTTCAATGTTTTATTTATTCTAATCAGTTTGGAGCACAGTTGACTTTTTCCTGTAAATTACGGGAAGCCGTCTCTTGTACCAGAGCTGGAGCTTGAACTGCTTTTTTGCTGAACAGCTGCAGAATTCTTCCCAGTCAGTGTTTTCTCTTCACCTTTTCAAGTCAATTTTCTTTTAGGCTCAATAAGTTTCTTCTCTGCTGGCATTCAGGCAATGTGCTTACTAGCCTGTAACTGAATTTTACTATAACTGTCAGAATTACTAGCCTTCATCTCTCAGTTTCGTTTTTCACACTGGGAGAGCTGCAGTTAAGCTGTTGATTAATGTGCAGCCATCTTGGAAGTCCAAGGACAAGGCAGCGCTGAGTGTGATAGTGTGCTTTTGCTTCCTGTTTTTAGACAGGACTGGTATAATGTCTCTGCAGTAGATAGAAAACTACTGAGCGATGGTATGTGGTGATTATTCAGGATTTGTATTAAGAATAGAATGCTTTACTTGTGGATACATTTTTTTTTATTCCCACCCAGAATGATTTTGAGTTAAAGGATACAGATTGCAGTGTACTACATAGTGGTTAGGACTCTGCATCATAAAGCTTCGATATTCATTTCAGTTTTAACCTATAGTGCCTTCTACAAGGAGTCTACATGAGATTTGTGCAGAGCTCTGTTTCCTCTCACATCTCAAAGACATGTTGATTGTGAATTAGCAATCCTACAAATTTCCAGACTGTGTCTTCAGTTTGTTGGTATGTGTGTTTGGTTGTGTATATGGTACCCTATCCAGGATTAGTTTCTCTTTCTTGCACCCACTGAGTACTGGGATTAACTCCATTTTCCTATGACCCAGAGTTGGATAAAACAGGTATAAGAGAATGAATGAATGATGTACTTTGGCAAATATTTTCACAAAAGAGTTTTACAATAGCTTCTGAAATGTCAATACAGTTGAAACATTTTTGATTTTAAATAAGATATATTATTTTTAATAGCTCATGAGAGTCAGGCAGAGTCTTCCTAATTCAGTTGTCAAAACCCCTCAATCTGTTACTGCAAGAAAACTGGACAAAGCCAGACTGAATGGGGGACAAAGGGCCATACCTACAGACAGACATACCTAGCAGGTGGCTAGTATAATAGCAGGCTGCAACAGGTCAGATTAGCTGCAGGATGTAAAGGCCATCACTTAAATGTGTCAGTTATTACAACAATTCAGTGACCGCTGTCTACAGTATAGCACCATAAAACCACAAATGTACGAGGAACCCAGCAGGCATGTGGTGTGAAATGCTGGACATTCTGCAAAAATGTATACAAGGAGAGGTATGCAGACTGTCACCCTGTGTGTGGTGTTACATCATGTACGCCAGTCACATCATACCTCTCAACCTCTTACAGCAGGAAATCTGGACAAAGCCATGAATTAAAGTGGGACCAAGGCCCACAAACAGGGACAGGTTTTAAATAGTTGCTCCTACAAATGTTGAATGTTGATAGAATAACAGGTCTTGCATTAGCATGAATCTCCTGATGTGTATGGAGTCTGAAAGTCAAATTTCTGTCAATATTAATTGACTTCAGTCTTCACTGATTTGCCAGATATTTGTCAGAAAACCACAATCTTACAGGAAATGGGCTATGAGGCAAATTCTGGACAGTCTGTGAATCTCTGTACAGTTGTGAGGTATGAGTCACATATTAAGGTCAGCAAACAGCCGGGGAATGCCTTGGACAATATCAGAGAACTGCAGTACTGTGGTAACAGCTGCAACAGCCAATGGCCTACAGCACACATAATCCTGGATTGGAGTACATGTAACTCTGGCCTGGAGTCACCTTGTAAGTGCTGACAATCACATTGGACATCCTCCTACACTTAGCTAACTGCCCAAAGACCTGCTATGTGGAAATATTTCTGTACATACACACAACTATGTATACATATCTGTCTCTCCCTATCCCAATTACGCTTAGTGTCTCAGTCAGTATGTGGCACACACATATATATACACATATATGTATATATGATAACAACAGGTGTATATAGCTATATAAAGTACAATGATACATAGACTCCCCACTTATATATCTACATAACACATTTATATAACGTACACCCACAACTACATTTAAGGAGACATCCCTGTTACACACATTTATATAGATATGGGTGGGGATGTACGAATGTCTCCACATACCCCAGAATGCTGGGGTTATCTGCACTTACACATCACAACAGTTTTCTGATGGAACCAGACCAAGGCCACAACAGTACATAATCCACTCACCCACAGACCCCTGTGCCTGTGGACTGTCACCCTGTAGACAGATACAGGTACGCAGGTGGTGTAATGTACAATGGATGCAATGCATGCCTTGGACGGGCCATATTGTCCCTCGCCACGTCTGCCTATCAAACTACAAACAACCACATATGGCCAGACTGGTAAGTGTACATACATAGCAGGGATATTACTAGGTATCCTACCCCTAGGACACTTAGATACAAAAACAGTACCTGCAGGTCATACATGCTGTCTAAAACAAGGCTACTTTGCATACTTCACAATTACTGTGCCTTCACCAACATATACAACAGACATAACCTGTGGTGCATGCGATAAGTACTGTGAGCTGTAGTGTATACTACTAGATAGGTAGGAGTTCTAATCTCACGTCATCCAACTGTGTGTGTGTGTATCAATATGTCCCCTCACAGCGCTATGGCCATGCCCATATGGGCTATCTCTGTGCATTAGTATACATTTTATGGCCCTGTGACTGGCTGCTGGCCTCTAAATTCCCTCCTCTACAAGGCATGTCACCCACCTTAAGAGTGCTGGCTGACAATCTAGTAACAGATAAACTCTGTGGTACATGTGATAAGTACTGCAAGCTATAGTGTGTACTACTAGATAGGTAGGGGTTCTAATCTCACATCATCCGTGTGTGTGTGTGTGTGTGTGTGTGTGTGTGTGTGTGTGTGTGTAAAACCATATCCTAAAGCAGCAATCCAGAGAAGCCAGTATGGGCTATCTCAGTGCAACGGTTATGCATTGTATGGCCTGTGACTAGCTGCTGGCCTCAACATTGGCCTCCTTCACAAGGCCTACTGATGTCATTCACCTTAAGAGTGCTGGCTGACAGTGTAATATTAGATAAACAGCTTGGCACATGTGATAAATACTGCAAGCAATAATGTGTACTATTAGATAGGTAGGGGTTCTAATCTCACAGGATCCAACGTACATGTGTGTGTGTGTGTGTGTGTGTGTGTGTGTGTGTGTGTGTGTGTGTGTGTGTGTGTGTGTAAATATTTCCCCTTGCAAAACTAGATATTCCCATATGGCCTACCTCTGTACATTGGTCATGCATTTTATGGCCCTGTGACTAACCGCTGGCCCTAAATTGCCCTCATCTACATAAGCATAATTGATGTCCTCAACCATCTAGAGTTGTACGTGCAGAATACCCAAGTGACAGATATCAAGGGTAGTAGACCATGTCACAGGGTATGAAAGCATAATGATGCTGACTGTCTCCACTATCCCTGACACACTGTTCTACACATATGCAAATAGGGAGCCATGCACATATACTGGCTTACCTTGCTTATATCATATTTCTGTTGTGCCGCCTTAGCACCCTGTGCAGCTGTATTGGTGCCATGTGTCCATAGGTGAACCGCTTAGACTCCTGGGACAAAAGCATACACAGGTCCATGACATACTTGTCATTCTGTAACACTACCAACAGTGCATCATCAGGCAACAAAGATACACAAAGTTTCATGTATAGTCATGACACATGGCAGCATACAGTATCTGACTTGGCCCACAACTACCATGGCATAACACTACTGCACTACACAGAGACATAAAGATAGTCACCCTGTGCATCAGACACATATTTGCAGGTCCCTTCATCAATGGCATGGATGTCAGGGATGTGACATAGGTATCATCACATGTACAGGATGTGGTGTGGAAGTGCCAGAGGCCTAGGCTGTGCCAAACAGTTGACAGCATGTGTGTGACTCAGGAAAGGGCACTGGTTAGATGGACCATGCAGAGGTGCCATGTGTGTCTGTTGGTGACGTGCATGTGACACTGTTGTTGGAGAGTGTGTGCCTGCACACAGTCAAGTCTAGTGCTTGCCCTACATGTGTGTATGGTGGACCGCTGGCTTCAGCAGGAGTAGGATGGGTATCACCATGCCCAAGGTCAGATGTGGAGCTAGTACCTGATGGTGACTGCTGTTTGCTGGGCCTATGTCCTCCACGGGACCACCCAGGAGCTCATGACCATGGTCTGCCACATCATGGTGTGGACAACACACTTCCCTCTGTATCACTAGAGGTACTGCCAGTATGGGAGCCTGAGTGTGCATGGCCATGTGGACTCTCAGAGGATGGTGTTGCTGGCATACGTCCATGTGTCCGACGCCCGACTCCAACCAGATGTTACAGCATAGACAATGTGTGGTCAAAGACAGACACTGTCTCAGCCCACCGTCTGTCAACTACATCAGTGAAACGATCCAGGGCATCACCAATGCTGTGGAGGCAGTCATGGATGTCAGACTGTGCTGCATCCATAACCCTAAGCATCTGTCTGGTGTTGCATTCAGAACATGCCTGTGCCTCCATGACAGCCTGAAACATGCGCCAGGTGACCCATGATGTGACACCTGCAACAGGAGGTGGATGAGCAGCAGTCCTCCTTTGAGCACCCCTGCTAATCTGCCTGTGTGGGACCTCACCAGCTCTCTGGCTATGGCTAGTGTCTACACTCACTGACACCATAGTTCTCACACTGTCCTGTACTATGTCACCACCCTGGCCTCAGGTGACTGGGTATGTGTGGGCATACTGACTGTGTGCGTGAACAATGGGGGAAGAAGAGAGATGCCAACCTCTGTCAGAGATTCAGCCCCCGACAACCCCACCTGTGCCTATGACAATCATCATCATCACAGTCTGATGAGCCACTGACATCAGGTTGTGAGGGGGACAGACTCCAACCTTCTTGTTTACCTGTGAGAAGCAAGACAAAAGCAGTACATTACCACCTGCACTATTATGTGTGGTGATCCACACACTGTATCACACTTACCAGGTATAGGACCATCAACGCCAGCCACACCTGACAGACCTTTGAAAAGGTGAAGGACAGGTATTGTTAGCAACACCAAATGTTGCAATGTTACAAGGTAATATGTGCCTATATCCACAAGTACAGAACCTAATGTGATACTGGCTATATTGCTGACATTCAGAGTATTAGTGCACAAATGTGCCTTAAAAGCTAAAATCTCCCCAATGCAGATAAACCTGACACCCACATGCTGCTATGTAGAGCCTGCCACAACAACTGATATAGTATTATACTGGTGAACATAGTAAGCTTACCTGGATGCTCCTCTGATGTGGATGCTGTGGCATCCATCTCCAGGATGTACGACGTGATGAATGTCTGGGAGCTGCTGGTTGATCCAAGGTTCACCAGGAATTCCGCTGTGGCCGAGAGTGGTTGTTCTGTTGCAGGCCCTCCACCAGTGGCAGCATGATCCCTGGCAACAGCAGCTTTGACATGCAACATTGACCATATCTGTGGTCCAGTGTCAGACCTGCTTGTAGGTCCTGTCCTGTTGGCCAGTCTGATTAACAGCCCTCATATGGTCACCCCACAATGCTGCCCACTCTTGCTGATTGTGGCAACCCCAGAAAGCAGGATGTGATGGTGGAATCTGAGGGCATCCAGTATAGAATCATTCTCTGCAGGTGAAAATGGTGGATGTCTCTGTTGGTACATCGCTCCTGCAAGACAAGTGGGGAACGCATTACAAGACCAGATATGTGGATGTCCACTATGTACAGAACCTACACACCCATATTTACCTGCACTATCCACTGCTCCCTCAAACATCATACCCCACAGTCTGGCAACACACTACATGTGTGGCTATCACCAAGATAGTAGCAATACTGGGTAATGTCCTTGTGTGCCGTGATAGATACTGCTGTATGTCTCTACACCCACCACTGCAGTCTACTGTGGTGTGCCCCCTATGGGCAAATCCCCACTAAATATGTCAAACAGCCACTGTTGGACAAATAGCAGTGTGCTATTGCAACAACTATTTGGGGACAGTCCAGCAACACCAGTGTGCCACAATGACAGAAAGCAATGCAAACCTGATGTAGTATATGTTCCCTGTAGGCATCCTATCTCTCAACTATACAGATTTTTGTAGAATGTCAACATGTTTGCCTCACAGGTATGGTCCTTTTTGCAAAAACCTGTGGTTGTCTGACAAATGGTTGTTCAATCACTGATGGCTGCTTTCAGACAAGTACATCATAATCTGACTGTCACATATCCGACCTCTCAGAAAACACTTCTACTACAGTCATATCTGTTAGTCTATTCACATTCTTACTATGTATGGCCAATTTGTATACTCTGTTGCTGAGTTTGGGCCTTTCTCCTCCCATCAATTATGGCTTTGACCTGATTTCTTACTGTAGGAGGTTGAAAGGTATGTTAGGCATAGCTCTCAACCAAACAGGGTCGAACGTCCACAAAACAGGGACTTGGCCAGAGTACATCAGGGACACTTTTACAATGTTGGACATATTTATGTGTGACAGATTGAGATGAGGTGAATTACAGTACATCATTTGATGTTACGGAGTGTACATCCTTAGTTATTATCACTATATGTCTTAGTGTACTCCACTATCTTTACAACAGCCGACTGTTGTAGGAGGGATTGACAGGGACAGAGCAGAAATATGATTCAAAGCAGGGACATCTGAGAGGAATGCCTGTAGGTGTTGGACAGCACAGTATCACTGACATGTCAATATCATACATTTAATACAAGCCTATTGTTGTAATCCCTATTTCCCATACCTCCATCTGCATCCTGTTTCATGTGGAATCTAATACATACCTGGTATAGTGATGTATTCCTTTTTTTGAAGCATTCCTCTGCAAATGCTTTGCATATACGCTGTCTGAGTAAAACCACATACAGACCTGGTCCCCAAAAGCAATTGCTAGCCTTTTGCAGGTACTGTCCATTAACAGGTAATTGCTTCTGCACCAATCTGTGGTGCAGAATTGCTAATTGCATCCAAGCTGAATTGCACTATCATTAGCCAATGACATGGCACCACAGTGCAATATAAAAGGCCTTCATGTAGGCCTTGGCCCCTTTCTTAGTTTCTGAGATGGACATTACTGAGGTGTGGAGACTACAGCATCACATTGGGTAAGTACAAATACTGTCCACTGTAGAGATGTATGATGTATGTCCACAGTTTTGCCTCATATGTTTGGTCAGTGTCCCATGATTTTGTGGTCATCTGGCAGTTCATTGGCAAACTCTGTGGGTTGAGGTCATTAAGGGGAGAGAGACATGTGACTATCACACTTCATACCCATCAGAATATGCATGCTAATGTGGTAACTGCTATTCTGTCAACTTACTATCTTTGTAGGGGCAAATTGTAAAACATGTCCCTATCTCTGTGCCTTTGCCCCCCTTTATGTATGACTGTGCCTGGATCACCTGTTACAGGGGGTTGGGAGGTATGATCAGTCTGTAGCAGTTAGCTTAACATACAGCTGTGTATGCTCTAGGCTGCAGCTGCAGCCTAGGATACATATCAGGGAGTCTGAACACTTTGGAGGCCAGCAAGCTGTATGTGTAACTGTGGCATCAGTTGCAGCCCTGTAGTATTGACAGAGCCAGGGTGAGGGCACACTTTACAGTCCAGTCGAGGCAGGTGCTTAAAGTACATCTGTTATGCAGAAAAAACTAAGAAGCACAACTGAACACTTCTATGAAATAGTGAAGTCAAATTTAAACAATGCACTGGCCAGGCACACTGCTGCAAACCCAGGGCATACATTTTTATTCTTGGTCATTGAGTAAGTAAAGAAGGATGTAAGGGGTGGACCTTGGTCATTGAAGTTAGAGGAAAAGGAATGTTTGTTGCAGCTGAAACTCAATGCTTGTGTACATCCTGGTTTGAATGATCACAGTAATTTAAAATGTATTTTAAAACTAAAATCACTTGGCAGGTGATTTTTTTTTGTACATAAATAATTAATTTTATGTACATCCACACACAGTTTGTTTTTCTTGCATACAGATGCATGCATGTTTTCTATTGTTCATATATATATTTTTAATATAGACTCCCTTTGAAGCGTTTGTTTTTTATAGTTGATTGTGGCTGTTTTTTATTTATGGTTTTGTGCAGGTTTATAAATTGGCATATATACCTTTAAAACTTATGAAGGCTTAGAGGAAAGGATGTGATGTCATTGTACAACTTTTATTTAAATTTTAATGAAACAAGTATTCTTTGACTGAAGAAGTTCACATATTTTGTGAATGAAAGTGCTAATGAAATAAATCTTTAAAAATTCTGATGGTTTCTTCTTTTTAGCCATCTGGCTTGGATTACAGTTCTACATCTCTTATGCAACAATGCCAACAGTAGAGTAGTAGGCGAAATATAGGTAGGATATAAGAATATGTGCAGTGTGTCCCTACCTGCAGGCATCTGGCTTGCAAAACTGGATAGCAGATAAGTCAGTAGCATTAACCTATGGGGAATAAAATTGCATAACTCAGTCATTACTTGCTGTCTTCACAACAATGTAACTGAACTGGAACACACTGGATTCGAACCCAGGACTGTGTGTGCAAAATGTACCATATGCCTGGCATACAGGGCATTGTCGGACCCCACTCTGATGGACCTCGTGCATAGCCACAAAAATAACAGTACCAGAATTACCCATTCTAAAGACTTAAACCTTGCCTATGATATAAATAGGACCTGCTGGAGAGATAGGTATGTATCCCAGAGACTACCCAGTCTATGGAACAGGCTCCCCATCCATGTGAAGCAGAGTTCCTCCCTAACCCAATTCAAGTGCAACTTGGACAATTGAATGGGAAACCAGAAATTCATCCCTGGTTTGGCACCTATGTCTCTAATACAAACAGGTAACATAAATGGTTCATCTCCCAGACCCGTGCTTACACTTATCAAGGGTGTCAGAACTTGCCAGAGATTCGATGTGCATGGCTAGGCTTAAAAAGGCCCTTGTGGTCATTAGCCTAGTAAACATTTATGAACCTATTTAATAGACTGAGCTACTGAGTCTGTGCTGCAGCAGATGTATTTGCCAGCTATATGTGCAGACATACTGGCTGTGACACGTCTGCATCCATCAGTATGTGCATGGCTTTCAAATGCAGTTGTTCTGCAGGAGGGTCCCAGATGAACATAAGTACTGTGCCACTAATGCCTTAGCGGGTGTGTTTAAAGATGTTGCAGTTAAAAGGGAACATTTACCTGCTACTCCAGGCCTCACATACTGCGATTATAATTTATTTGTCTGTCAACTGATGTATTTTTGCATCAGAGATCCAGGTACATTGCCATTTTTCACATTAGGTTTGATTTCAGCTGTTAGTGGCAATCATTATGTCTTGCTGGAAACACCTGTTTTAATTAAGATCTATGTAGCCTAGATGGTTAGTGCAGTAAGCTGTAGTACAGGGGCCTGGGTTTGAAACATGACAGGAGTGATTATTTTGTACATGTGCCTAACACTGTGAGAAACACATAAGATCATTAAGGCACATAAAAGCTCATTTAAGTGTATTTGTGTGGTGCAGTGTGGCATGCCACATTGCAGCACTCCACTTAGCTCCACGCAAACTTGCACTAAAAAATTATAAAGGAAAGAAAAAGAGGGGTGATAGGACAGTGGTAAAATGGGGGAAAGCAGGGGAAAACACAATGAAAGGTAGATAGGGATGTGCAGGAAGGGTGTAGGAAAGAACCATAGCTTTCCATTTTTTTGTACAGCAACAGCTGTGCATTTGACAGGATTTTGTGTATGAATTTGGACTATCAAACCCCAGAGAATGGGGTGAGGACAACATAGGTTCATAGGTAGGTACTAGGTTATCTGCCCAAGGGCATTTATAAGCCTAGCCAGTGTGTGTTGTCTTTCACTGCCTCATTGATTAATTAACTCTCTACTCTGTCAAGCAGAGCCAATGAAGTGATCCCAGGGGTGTATTATCTGTTACCCATCCACTCGTCAAGGTTTCTCTTGAAGAGTGTTAGTGAGGGGCTCTGCTAATGTAGTTATTCCAAAGCATGAGGAGTCTCTGTGACAGGAATCTATCCCTCCAGCATGTTCTATTTATTGTTGTGGCGAGGTTTAGCTCACTAGAGTGCATGGCTCGCAGTGACTTGGATTTCTTTAGGTGGAGCATGTCCATCAATTCTGAGTTGGACATGGCTTTGTAAGTCAGGCAGAGATCACCTCTGAGTAAGCGATATGCCACTGAGTATAGCCGGAGTTTTTTCAGTCGGGCTGCATAGGACATATGTTTGAGGCCAGTAATCCTCTTGGTGAGGTACCTTTGTGGTCTTTCCAGCTGTTGGAAGTGTCCTGTGAGGTTCATCCCAAATGGGGCATTGTACTCTATGATGGGTCTGATGAGTGATGAGTAGAGGGGCACTATAACCTCTTTATTTCTAGATGCGAACCCTTTAGTAATTAGATGGGCCACATAGCAGGATTTCCTAACTACTTTGGCAATATGATTGTCAAATGAGAGACTACTATCTACCTGGGTCCCCACATCTCTTATTACCTCTTCTGTATTAAGGGGGCTGCCACCTATGTGGTAATTCGTGGGTGTTTTGTTTTTCCCAAACAGGATGACTATGCATTTTGTGGCGTTTAGCTTGAGGCCATGACTTTGACACCAGGTGTCCGTCTCAGTAAGGGTCTTTTGGAGGATGTCTGTGTCAGCTGGACAAGCTAATTGGACCAAATTAGCTGTGTCCAGTGGACACGTGCGTGATATGGATGTATGGGGCAATTTTATTTTGTGGAACAGGTGCCCTTTTTTTTTTTAATAAGGATAGAGTGGATTGTTGGGAAAGGGATATATGTACATGTGGGGAGGTAAGATGGGTAGGAGAGGATGCAACTGCAGACAGACAAGACAGCAGACAGGGGTGTTGTGTGACACATGAGGGGGTAAACACTTTGGATGGGGAGGGTCTTGTGGAATCTGAGATGCATGTGCCTCCAGATGCCAGCATGACTGATATTCCCACCCTTGGGCAGTCCATACTGCTCCTTCACTGCCCTGAAGGTGGCTGTGCTGAAGACTGGGCACCAGGGCCAGCTGGCCCCACCAGGTTGTCCAGTCTGCCTTCACTCTGGTGCAGGGACATTCATAACTCCTGTGAACAATCCTGCGCACCATGGCTGGTAGTTGGGTGACTACTGCCCCTCCGCCACTGCTCCCAGGAGGGAATGGGCCCCGTTCCCTGAGGCGGTTCCACCCGAAGGTGGTGCAGGGCTAACAGAGGGAGCACCACTGGTTTGGGTCCCAGATGTGCTAGGACCCGGTGCCACAGCCGACTGAGGTAGGGTAGGTGGATCAGCAGGAACCGGCCTACCCTGATGTACTGTTCTAATGGAGGTAAAGCAATACATATAGGTTAATTATGAACAAAACCATTGTTGGTAATAACACCATGCCAGAACATTGAAAAATAACCCCATTACATTTCAGTGCGTACTATGTGAAACACAACAATAAATAACATAATCAGTATATTAGCAGCATGCCAGTAACAGTTATGGCATAAGGCCAACAGAATGGGTAATTCAACAAGATATGTTAATATGCAACCATTTTAATACTTCATAATAAAACACATGAAACAAAATAAAGTTTATGGAACAACAATTGTTAATAGTAAACCATAAGCAATGAATAACAATAAATATATGAAGATAAGGGGAGAGGAGAGAGAGAAATACAGTCCATTAATGCCATTATAGGCTATATAGTTGACAACCGTACTGCTATCTACTCTACAGATCTGTCCTTTCTTAATGTGTAAAAGTGGCCTATCGCTGCTGTAGCACGTACATACCTCTTAAGCTATTTGGATGGGATAGTATGGGCCAAGCAGTAACAACTGCAGGTACACAGCTACACAGAGCAGTTGTACATCAGGTGTACCTTTATAACTACCAAGGTGTACTGTGGGCTGATGTAGTGTTACTTTTCTATTTACATAGTCATGTCAATGATACATTTGTGACAGAGGGATTATGCAATAGTAATTACATTCTGTGACAGAGTGACACTTGAGAGACATATATATGTACAGTTCAGAGAGTAAACAACTATCATGCCTTGCTTAGGAGGCATGGGGTTAGAATCCAATAGCAGTGACTGCAGAGGAAATTTGTATCAGATGTATTAATTGACTGCAGCAACCTTTAATAGACACACCAGGCATGCAGCCATATCAAAGTTTACACATTTTATTTCTTTTCATTTATTATTATACTTATTTCCTTTATTTTATGCTGTATTTTCCATTCCTGGTAATGATTGCAACAGTCTGTGACATCTAAACACGCAATAATTTACTCTTAATATGAGCTACCTCACCCATTTACCTGTAGCTCCTGTGGAGAGAATATCTGTAAACATTAGGTGACTGATACTATAATATTTAGTGCTACATAGCAATGGATTTGAACCCTGATCTGTGTGTGGCAAAAATGTACTTCATACAGAGCATTTAGCAAACTGAACTACTGAGTCACTGCTGATTACTTACTGGCTGATATTTGCATAGATCTCACCTGACACCAAAATATAATCTGGTAATATTAGTACAGTTTTATACTAGACTGCAGTGACAGTTGAACATACATGCATGAAGTTCAAGCATGTTAGAGAGACTAGGTAACCTATACATTACTACATAGAATGCAGGTGTACACAATGCATTGTTAGTGTGTTGAAATATCTGTGGTCAACAAACAATATCTGATTACGGGTTGTTATTTGCAGTCTACAACTATTACACTATTATACCTGACTGCAGCACCATACCTCACAGCCTGAATGCATGTAGCTGACATGCAATGGTGATGTACACGATTTATCTTTGTGTTACTGACATTGGTTCATGTGTTGCTGCAGACCAGTTGTCATAATTAATTTCTTACAAAACAGCTCTGAATCTACACTTATTGCACAACAGACTTTATTAGTTATACCTTCCTGCAGGTACTGATATTATTTCATGTTTTATTGCAGAGCAGTTGTAATAATTGATTTCTTGCAAAACAGCCCTACTTCACACTTATTACACAACACACTTTATTAGAGATACCTTCATGCAGTTACTGGTATAGCTTCAAGTTTATATTGCACAACAGTTGTCATTATGCAGGTGTTAATACAGCTGTAATTCCACAGTTATTGCACTACAAACTTTATTGCATATACTTTATTACAATGAATGCTTTAGTCTTCCCTGCTTACAGCACTATGGTTGGCAGTAAGTCCACATTCAATGCAATACAATCTTTACTGTATATACCTAATTACAGTTAATGCTTTACTCTTTCTTGCTTATTTGACTACAGATAAAAAATACATCTGTACTCACCACACTCACAGCACAACCTGGCATGCACCTTGAGGTTGCGAGCCCTCTCCTCTGCAGCTGTTGGGAGAGAGAACACCATTATACATACCAGTTTAGCAGACATTCAGATTAGATATTGGTGGTACAGAGGTGAAAGTACTTACATACATGTGGGACATCCCCTGCCCAACATTCTTGGACCCAGGTATCCAAGAGAGTCCTCTTACATCTCTTCAGGTCATCTTGGTGATGATGACACTGCTCACATGTGCAGGGGATACCAGTTGAACTGGTGAGTTGCCTTGCCAGCCTGTCACAGGCCTCCGTCTTGCACTCTGAGCCCTGTTAACCTCCCTGCAGAAGCCTGCCTTCATAGTTTTTTACAAGAAGTCTGACCATGACCCCTGGACTCCAGGATGCTCCAGCTCTGCACCCGAACCCTCACCAGTGCTTGCTGCAGTATCCTTTAGAGACAGAACTCCAATGAATTATGCTGAATACGTACCTAGTGAGCTTAATATGATCTGTTTCCCCACCCTTACACGCCGTTGGGCAAAATTCAAAAATGCGGTGCGTCAGCACAGTGCAAACCAGCGCAGCCCAGCCATGCAGTGCTTAGTGGTGCGCAAACAAAATAAGTGGTGACAAGCAGTGCATAAATGTTATCAGCTGTTATTTTGTTTATGTAGTGCTTAGCAGAGCTGAGTGCAGCAGGCCAGTATATAAAAAATAATTTGTATTTTGAACAAAAATGCTAACTTGCCCTTGTATGCATTCAAACCTTGCACCTACTGCACATGAGGCTGTAACTCTACCCATTTAGCTATGTGGATATGTGGAATTTTGCTATACCTTTACATATACCTCTGAGCTACCTTTAAGCAGGCTGAGCACCGTGCTGCACAAACCCATTCAGCTACGTTCAAACCTGATCCTTAAGTAAATAAATAAATATATCTGCTTTCTATATTTAGATGTCTGGCAGGTGTCTCAGCACTGCTTTACTCTACCCCACACAAACAAGCTTTTTAAAAAAATTAAGTTATTGATATAATTCAGTTGGACAGTGTGGGGAGTGTGTTACTCATCTGTGAACACAGTTAACACCACACTCCCTACACTGATTCATTAACCATGTTCCATGGCTCTCCCATGCTTAATACGTATGTTGTGATACTGAGAGGAAGCCATGTTTATGGACACGGTAACATTCCGTGTAGGCTCTCCATTATGCGTACATGGAGTTGATTAAATCTAGAGGAATGTCTTTCAAAATGTTATCTTCAAATGTATATATGTATATGTATTAAGCCTGCAATGACATCTCCTACCTGTGTCTGTTACAATGCAACCTTTAACTTCTCTGAATGTACATTTTGTGCATTTGCACCTGTATAATACTGTTCTACTTGGCTTTCTACTTTGTTGTTATTCTTCCAGGCTGAGCCTGAGAATTATCCAGTGAGATCGGTGCTCTACCCCTATCAACACATAGAAAATACAAATAAATAAAAACAAGAAATGTTGTGAAGCTTAAAGTTTTAAAAGCTGTTAAACATGTCAGCGACCCCTTCCAAAGAGAAGGCTGAAAGAAGTGTTTAACAGTTCTTAGAACTTATTTGACGTGGCTGCTGACTAATGCTACTGCACTAGCATGAGACTAGAGCTTAACAGGTGAGGGGTGCATAACAAGTGCTTGTTAACCACCTTTGTTATGTCAGAAAGGCACTTATTAAGCCCATCTTTTCCATGATTTTGGAGTATCATTGCAGGGCTCCAGACACTATAAGGTATTCTTTGTTTTATCTGAAAACTGAAGGGAAAATTGTGACTGTAGCATGTTATCATTAAACATTAAAGTGCAGACCCAGCTACATGGCATGGCAAATGTAATTGTAGAATGTTTTGTATAAGTTTTGGAGCAGGTAAAGACTTATATCTGTGAGCCAGAGAAATTAGGAGATATCCTTTATGTACATACAGATATGATCACTGCTGCAACAAGTAAAATTAAAGACTCAGGTTCCAGAGATCAGGCAACATACCTGGTAGTTTACTATAAAAAAGTATTAAAAATCTAAATAATTCAATGTAAATCATGTTAAAATGGTATCATGTGCATGTGTGTTATATACGACAGTGGTCACAGATTCACAGGGGAGGGGGTTCACATCAGATCAGATCCATCAGCCTGACAAGCATTCTGTGTAAAATCATGAGGAGGGCCATAATGTAGCTTTTCCAAAATAACACACAGGATCTACTTGTGCTAAATATGGAGCAGCATTTGATGAAGGCTGATGTTGCATGTTCCCTATTCTGAACTTGCTAAAGTATTCAGCATTATTCTGCATAAGATAATTGATTAATTAAAATCATTGAAAGGTAATCCATATGGATTTAACATTCAGTGGGTAAAACAGATATTTGTCAAGGTGAGATTGTCTATCCTGATGAGGGTAACCAGAGGTATCTCAGAATACAATACTTTCCTTTGGACTATTCTTCCCAGCTATAAAACTGGGACATGGACTCTGGATAGGCAAATGTACTGATGATTACAATAAAAGATGTCAAAGTTCTCCAAGATGCTTTATGAAAAATACATACCTAGTTCTACTATAATGACTCATCTTTAATGTAAGTAAGTATAGATTAAATGTCACAAAGAGACATAAATTATGGCCACAAATGAAACAGCCGAATCATAAAATAGGCACCATCATTAAACAGCTAGGGACAGTGGCAGACCACATTTTAAACTTTAACTAGTATATATTCAGCAGAGTTAGAAAATAATATTCTAAAACCCATCTAATTCTAAGGAACATGTTTACTCACTCTAAAGAGATAGCTAAACTATGTGAAACTTCAATAATCAAACCCACTATTGAATAAAATACTGTATTTGCATCCTTCAAATAAGTCATCTGGAGCAACTCAAAAACGTACAGTATTTCCTTACCAGAAAAATTACAGGGTTGGAGAATGTGAATGAACTCAACTCTTCAGAAAAGTTTCTGGAGAGTCATTATATTCTGTTGCACGTAGAATACATAGAAGGCCACTCTGCTGTATGTTCTGTTCCTGTTTTTTTGAAAGTCCATGTCTGAGATGTACCACCATGTCAGCTTAAAAACAGACTGAGCAGCCTACTAGGAAAATATATAAAGAACAATGCGACAAACTTTACATAATGCCTTCCAGGATTATGGAATAAGCATTCCCTCAGAATCAGTAGTGTCATTATGCCATTAGCTTCCTCCAACAATAACGTTGATATGTATATGTGAAGCAGTATATGCCAACAACGGATTAAGGCAATCAAGCTTATTGAATGCTAGTAGGTTGTGAGCTTGAGAATCACACCTGTGAACCTATGAGGATAGCTCCTCTAATATCTTATCAGTACTAGGCACTGATAATCATTTCTAACTCTGTTTTTGACTATCACTACCTCATCAATGTATACGAGTCATCTCACCCGTAACACATCCATTCATACAATGTCATAGTCTGTACTGATATGCACTGGTGATTCTGACCTTTTCTTGTGCCTGTGCTGTAATATAAAACTATTCTTTTTAACATCTTTATTAAATCACAGTTTACACATTGGCATAGGTACATGTACATTAATAGAAAAGAAAACAAACCAAACCATAATGACATTTTCATTATTTCATGGAGTATAACTGTCTCATGTACTCAGACAACCTTTTAATTATTAAATACTCGTTGCATGGAAACCAGCCAGGAAGCACTTAGGCTGAATAACAAATTGCAGGGAAATCCACCATGACTAACATGGTATCCGTCCACAAGCCAGTTGAAATTCAAATATTTAATGTTAAAAAATAATGGTATTGAGTGTTTTCATTCCTAAAAAAGGAAAGTCATCAGAATACCATACAGCCAGACACGATTTCCTTTTATACTACAGTCTTTAAAGACACAACCACACAATTAATCTCCTTTCTGGATATACCTACTAAACCGCTAAATTTCATATAAAAATAATAATAATATATGAATTACTAAATATAAAATGAAAAATATATATAAAACATATGAATTTTATAATACATTTCAACTCCCACTTTCAAAATGTATAAAAGTATATAAAGATGTTTCCATAAAACTGTTTCCATGTAAAATAATTCCATAAAAAGTAATAAATTAAAATAATATATATTTTCACAACCTTCATAGTGAAATGGATCACATACTTAAAATAAAATGAAGGGAAATCATATCATTAAGGCTTGGTAGTTTAATGGCATTTAATCTGAATTGCCATAAAAGTTCCTGGGATCTTTATGCACCTTCTCCAGAATAGGAGCACTAAATTTACATTCCTCTTTACAAGTTAGATAGTGTCTATAAAGTGCATTACTGACATTCGTATTCTTAACGTCATACCTATGCTCATAAATTCTTAACTGCAATACACGTTCCATCTTTCCTATATAAAAACTGGGACAGCTATTACAAATAGCAAGGTAGTTCATTTCTCCATAATTAAAGTTCCATGTAAATCTTAAGGATGATGTAGTTGAATTCAGGAAATCAACAATTTTCGCTGCTTCTGATTTAGTAACTGTCCAGATGATGAAAATACCTGAAAAAACTGGACTTAAATACACAGTTTCTCTCCCAAGTAAAAGAAGCAAGTTGCCATACGCTGGAGTGCAGACTACACCCATCTCTAACACTTTAATCTGCCTAAAAAAAAACTCCCCTTCAAAAAGATATAGATGTTAAGTTGTCAATCTCGCCTTCATTCTTGCTGGATGGGTTCGGAGCCGAGGACCAATACTAAAGCTCGAGAGCTATTTTTACCGGCTTGAGGCTCCCCTATATCCCACAATGCTAGGTGGTAAATACCCAGATCTCGTTTGCCGCTTTAGCTGCGAGGTGCTTGTTTCTACCGGCTCTGCATGTTAGTGACCTTTTATAGTTGTCAAACTCTAAAATCTCCTTATTTTTCTTTAGGATAGTTTCTCATAATAGTCTTTTAGTTATCTATCCCTAGTTTCATTCGGGTTCCCCTAATTGTTTTTCCCGTTTATCCCCTGTTAATTTCCTTAGGCCTTTGGGCCCTCCTCACTTCTTTCCCTTAGTCATACTTTATTGTGTGAGTGATTGGCTTAGTTTTCCCCTTTCTTTAAAGGTGTGTCTGTGTTTTACAGCCACTTTAGGATGTCTAAAGACTCCAAGGTCTCAGGCTTCAAGAAGTGTGACTCGTGCTGTCAGAAAATGTCTCTGACAGACGGTCACACTTCTTGTGTATATTGCCTGGGACCTTTGCACCTGCAGGACTCTTGTTCTGTCTGCCACGCTTTCAGTCCAAGAGTCCTGCAGGAATGCAAAAACAAACTGATACTTCGAGGCTTATTAAAGCCTGAAGGCTCCCTGACCCAGACCGAGTCAGGAAAACCTTCTAAGCCTTCCAAGGCGTCGGCTCCAGCTTCGGAGCCGTCCGCTGGTGGCTCTAAGGCTGCTTCGACATCGACTCTGTCTGCAGCCGATGTTTCGAAGATTCAAACTGTTACCTCAGCTCCGGCTGGAGCCGAGAGGTCCGAGACTCAGACGTCTCCGATAGTTTTGTCGGAGCCATCTACTAGGAAGAGGTTGAGATCCCCATCCATTGGCTCTATCCACTCGGCCCCGGGATCTCCACTTTTATTAGAGAGGAGCCATAGGTCCCACTCCTCTCAGTCCTCCAGACTGTCCGACCACGACTTAGAGAGGGTGGTGAGCAGACTTCTCAAGTCCCAGGCACTGGCCCAAATACTGCATAGCCCTACTCAATGGTCAGTGGCTATACCCATCCCTTCCTCACTTCCTCCTCCGATTCCCATGAGTTCGGAGCTGGAGCTTCTGGGAGCCGTGACTGTCGGTGCGTCGGAGCCGATACTTCCACTTTCAGCTCCGTCGTCAGCTCTGATCTCCTCCTTGGAGGGATCTGGGTGCCGGGCTTCCCTCGTAGGCTCCAAGGGGGCGAGTGGCATCAGACCCTTGTCCGAGCCCGTTCTCCTTCTCGGAGCTTCAGAGCTGGTGAGCTCGGCCCCGACATTGGCCTCGGAGACGTCCCTTTCGGTGCCGGGAGGAGTCCTCGGCTCTTCAGAGTGGGGATCTTCGGCACCGCCTGATCGGGGCGCCTTCGAGGTGATGCAGAGCATGCTAGACCCATGTCTGCTCCATGGTTGGCTCCCTCAGCTCCTCCCTCTACAGTGCCTGCGATGGTCTCTACCCACCCTCTCGTCCCAGACCGTAGAGAGCCAATGTCTCAAGTTTCCCCACTGGGAATATCCTCCTCTTCCGAGGCTTCTCCTGATCCTTCAGGGGAACCCCCTTGGAAGAAACAATGCAAGAGGAAGCATATTGACTCCCCCGAGTCTATCACCTCGGATACCGACTTGGATGAGTCGGAAGGGTCCCCACGGTCCTCCTCTGAGGATGTCTCCTTTTCAGACATCCTTGAGATCCTTGGACAGAGGGGGAACTGGTCCACCCTTAACCCTTCAGAGGACGAGTCGGTCTACCTTGAGGCTTTTGGCTCTCACCCTTCCACCTCCTGGGTATCTCCTCCTTTGACCCCCTCATGGAAGTGGTGACAAGGAAGGCGTGGACAGCCCCTGATACGGTGGAACCTACCCCACGAAGGCCGTCCAAGTTTATTACAGCTCCTAAGGACAAAGAATTCTTATCCAAGGGTGTCTCTGTTGATGCTATGGTGGTGGCTGCAGCCACTAAGAAGGAATTAGCCGATCCTTCGGTACCTATCCATCCTCCTAATAAGGAATCTAGGACTATGGATAGGTACGGTAAGCGGATGTTCTCCTCAGCGACCTTTCCTATGCGTTCGCTGAACTACTTGTGTCACTTCACCCGTCTTCAGAGAGCTATGTTCAAGGAAATGGGTGATGCTTTGCAGGATCCAACAACTGAGGGGTTTCGAGACAAAATGAACTCCCAGTTGGCAACCCTGAATTCAATCATCTCCTCCATGCGGCTTATTTCCTATGCGGCCGATGTGGCGAGTAGGGCCGCTGGCACAAGTGTAGCTTTGTGACGTCACACCTGGAAGCAGCTTTGTAACTTTGCGGACCATTTCAAGGCGTCCTTCACCAATTCCCCTTTTGATGGTTCAGCGTTGTTTGGACCTCAGGTGAAGGACACATTGATTAGGTGCGAACAGGATGGCAAGACTCTCTCTGCCGTGGGAGTCCGGTTTTCTACCCCTTCTAGACCGTATCCCAAGGGTCAGAATGGGGGAAAATGTGGTTCTGCAAATCACAGGGAGTCTCACCTGATGCATGGAGTCAGTTCCCCTCTAGAGGCAGAGGGGGGAACAGCAATAGACGCCGCCCTAGGGGCAGGGGGGGGTCTGCAAAATCAAGGTAGCATAGAGACTCTCTCTGACAAACCTTTTCAGCATCCCTGAGGAGCTGCCCAACTGTCCACCTTCGGAGGCAGTCGGGGGAAGATTATCACTGTATCCAGAAGCCTGGCTTTCTCTCACTCAAGACAAATGGGTACAGTTGATTATATCCGAGGGTTACAAAATTCCCTTTGTCCACATCCCATCTCAACCAAAAGGGCCCCTTCCAGACGTTCCACCCGGTCTAAGGGAACAAGCAGTGCTAGAAATATCAAAGCTGCTGTCAAAAAGAGCTATCCAGCCAGTCCCGGCAGACCAGCAAGGATCCAGAATATACTCCAAATTCTTTTTGGTTCCAAAAAAGACAGGGGACTGGAGACCGATATTGGATCTCAGCAGACTAAACAAGTCTGTAAACAAAACAAAATTACGGATGGTCACGCTTCAGTCCATTCTACCCTTCTTGGGTCAGGACAACTGGATGTGCTCAATAGACCTTCAGGATGCGTACTATCATATCAAGATGCACAGACGCTCCAGAAGGTTCCTCCGCTTCTGGCTGGGAGCCAATCACTATCAGTTCAGAGCCCTGCCCTTTGGTCTCACTACAGCCCCCCGAGTGTTCACCAAATGCATGGCAGTGGTCACGGCTCATCTGAGATGACAAGGATTCCAGGTGTTTCCATATTTAGACGACTGGCTCCTTACTGCTACCACCAGGCGTCAACTTCTCATATCCAGAGACTACACCATTCATACTTGTCAAGCTCTAGGCATTTCCATAAATTTCGAAAAATCTGCATTGTTGCCTTGTCAGTCTATTACCTTTATAAGCGCCACCTTAGACACAATTCATCTTTCCGCGAAGCTAACAGAGCAAAGAGTATCAGATATCCGCAAACATGTTCCCATTCTTCTTCAGTGCGACAGGATCAAAGCCAGGTTTGTCTTGAAGGTTTTAGGTCTCATGGCAGCTGCCATTACACTTCTTCCCCTAGCCCGCTTTCACATGCGGATCCTCCAGTGGATGCTGTTTTCTCAGTGGTCCTTCCAACAGCTCCAAATGTCTCACAGTATTCTGCTGACCCAATCATGCAAGAATCATCTATCTTGGTGGATGACCTCCCCTCAAGTTCTTCAGGGCAGATCCTTCGTCCCCCCCAGTTGCCACGGTGACAACAGACACCTCCCTGATCGGGTGGGGGGGCATTGTCAGGGCAGGACGGTCCAGGGCACATGGCAACCTTTTGAAAGCCATTTGCACATAAATGTCCTGGAGATGAGAGCAGTACTTTTAGCGTTGCAAGCCCTTCAGCACTCTCTACCCACCGGGACTATTACAATTCAGACAGACAATATGTCTGTAGTATGGTACATCAACAAACAGGGCAGAACCAATTCTTATCCCTTATGTCGAGAGGTACTCAGACTTTGGCAGTGGGCGATATCATCTCAGCGATTTCTGATAGCAACGCACATCCCCGGGAAGTCCAATGTGATAGCGGACAAGTTGAGCAGGGCCATACTCATGCCACACGAGTGGTCTCTCAAACAGTCAGTGCTGGAAGAAATTTTTCAGAGATGGGGCCGACCTTGCTGCGATCTTTTTGCTACTCCCCAAAACAGCAAGTGTCACAATTTCTTCACCCTCTTTCCCCTACCAGGTCCACCCGCCAGGGACGCTCTAGTCCACGATTGGCCTAGGGGACTTCTGTATGCCTTTCCCCCCTTTCCACTGATCTCTCAATTAATTCAGAAAGCTACCGCATTGAGAGTCGACATAATCCTCATTGCCCCTTACTGGCCTCGTCAGATATGGTTACCGTTCCTTCACCGGTTTCTGTAGCAGCAGCCTTGGCATATGGATCCAGTGCCAGATCTTTTGACCCATCAATCGGGTCAGCTGCACCACTCCCTCCTATCTCTCAACCTCACAGATTGGTTGCTCCGCTTCCTACCCTAGCCAGGCTTCCTTTAATTTCCCATTCGGTCCGTAACATCCTTATAGCCTCCCACAAGTCTTCTACAAGAAGGATTTACAATAGCAAGTGGAAATGTTTTTCCTTCTGGGCAGCAACTAATAACATAGACACTTTCACTGCACCTATCCAGTCTATACTGGACTTCCTGGCAGAACTTTTTCACTCAGGTTCTTCTTCGTCTACTATTAGAGTACAATTGGTGGCTATATCTAATTTCCATGTAGGCTTTTCAGACTCCAGCATCATGTCCCATAAACTTTGCAAAGCCTTTCTAAAAGGTATCTTTTTGCTCAAGCCCCCAATTAGAGACCCCCCACCTCAGTGGGACTTAAATTTGGTTCTAGCCTCCTTGATTCTGCCCCCCTTCGAACCGGCCACTTCCTGCTCTCTGAAATTGCTTTCATGGAAAACCCTTTTTCTAGTAGCCATAACATCAGCTAGACGGGTATCTGAACTTCATGCTCTTTGCAGTCATCCTCCATACTTAGTTTTCCACAAAGACAGGGTGTCCCTTAGGACCAACCCTTCCTTTTTACCCAATGTTTCTTCTGAGGCGAATCTGAATCAGACAATCGACCTTCTAGTTTTCTTCCCTAATTATTCCAACAAGGCAGAACAAAAGTTACATTTCCTAGATGTTCATCGCCAGCTTCGTTATTATTTGGATAGGACTAAACAGTTTAGGAAGTCTAACCAGCTATTCCTATCTTATGTGGAAGGGAAGATGGGCCTTCCAGTTTCCAAAGTGTCCCTTTTGAGATGGCTGGCCTCTGTAATTTCCTTCATTTATGAACTCAGACACCAAAAGCTACTATCACGACCTAGAGCTCATTCAACCAGGGTGTTAGCTACGTCAGTAGCCTTTCAAGACAGACTGCCCATAGATTCCATCTGTCAAACAGCTACATGGGCTTCTCCTCATACCTTTATCTCACATTATAAATTGGATATGGCCTCCAGAAACCGGGCTAACTTTGGTTCCACCGTCCTCAAGAGTCTGTTCCGATGAGCCACCCAGGATAAGGGTGCTAGGGACACGGTCCCATCCAGCAAGAATGAAGGTGAGATTGACAACTTAACATTGAGAAGTTATGTACCTACCATAATGTTCCATGCTAGTTGTCTTCTTCTCACCTTCTTTCTTGCGTCCCACCCTCCATCCCCCTAGCCTGGACAGACCGAGAGGATCCTTGGGATCTTTTATCTTCCACAGCGTCAACCACCTCTATTGCCCCTGATTGACAGTTCTACAGGTAGTTTCTATAGAGGTGGATTTCATTTTTCTCTGTCTCTAGGAGACCAGCACTGCTATACTTTTAGCTATCAAACGAGATCTGGGTATTTACCGCCTAGCATTGTGGGATATAGGGGAGCCTCGAGCCGGTAAAAATAGCTTTCGAGCTTTAGTATTGGCCGAGTCGGAGCCGAGGATTGGCTCCGAACCCATCCAGCAAGAAAGAAGGCGAGAAGAAGACAACTAACATGGAACGTTATGGTAGGTACATAACTTCTCATTATTCTCTTGGACCACATTCATATCTACCAAAAACTGGACTTCTACTGAAAAAAGAAAAGAAAAGGACAGGAAATAAAGCTGTCATGAAATAATTCTAAACCCTCAGTTTTGGGTATTGAAGTAAATAAATCCATAATATCAACTGTGAAAAAAAACCACTCTTTTATACACTCAGTTGAGGAGTAAGCCTACTAAGAAATTCCCATTAATTTTTCAGGAGACATGATTGAGTCTGAAATAAGGGTTTTAATTTCTTATCAATAAAGGTGGTAAAGGGATACATTTTGGAACTCTCTGCTGCCAAAATTGGTCTGTACTTCAAATTAAGTGTCAATCTGTGAATTTTGGGAATCCCAAAGAAAGTCAGGATGATGGGTTTCTTAATAATTAAATACAAATGGATACTCTTATCAATCCTGCCTTCCAAAAGCAACTCATCTAAAAATAAATAAATTCTGTTATAGGCAATCTCATTACTAGAACTAGCAACATATATGTCAGTATCAAATAATATTTCCAGGATATCCCCAGCATATTGTAATGAATCAACTGTCACTGTCCCACCCCCTTTATCTGGTTTCATCACCCAAATACTTCTATCCTGTTTTAAAAAATTCATGATCAACCTTTCAGGGGGTGCCAAATTCCTACCCTTAACAGATTTACTCCCCCATGTTAACCCGTAATAACCTTTATAACAACCTAAGTGCTTCCTGGCTGGGTTTCCATGCAATGAGTGTTTTCTTTGGTTATTGGCTCATGAGCAAAATCTTTCTTTTTGTGTTTGGTTGAGAATCATTAAGTAAATTAACACAGGATATGAGAGATGTGCATACATAACTTACTTGAAGGAAAAAATCTCGCTAGCAAACAAGGTTGTCAAGAACACACACACTACATCCTTCACCTACTGCTCACCCCCCCACCCACACACACACAAACACACACACACACAATCTTATGCTGAGGCACTTAAAAGAAACTCCTACATACCTCAAAGCTATCAAATGGCAACATCTATCCTCAGCAATGACTAAAGCGCACACCAAAAAGAACACACATAAGCCTACACACAATTATCCCCTAAGACCAAAGCCCATAATGCAAGCAAACACTTTACCTAGTACTCTTGTCATAGAGGATTCTATTGTATAACATGCAGATGCCCATCTCACTAAGGCTGGACAAAGAGAACATAATGGATATTTGCATATCTGTAGCAGGGATCCACAATATCATGCACACACTCAAGTCAGTGCACCACAGGTACTAATATGATTCTATCATAGTCCACGAGGGTGTAATGACCTGAGATGTACCTCACAGTACTGTATGAAAAGAGATAACATTATGGATCTATCTGAATATGTATCAAAGACAGGTATGTGCATTGCACATTCTACCACACAGCATTCTACCTTTCACCAAGGATGATTCCACAGTATGAATAGAAAATGATTGATTTTAATAACTGGCTTAGGTTCTATTGTCACTCCAGGGGCGTCCAATATTTATCAGCTTGGGAGGACATAGTTAATAGACCATGTTGCTTTGCCGATGATGGTGTGAACCTGTCCACCCTGGGTTTTTGGATTTTTGCTAAAACATTATCCATCCCTTAGAGCCTTTTTTAGGCAGTGCCAAAATAACAAAACAAAACTACCAATATAGCAAAAAAAAAATAACAATAATAAAAAACCTCAAAGCAACCTTAAGGTGTTACTGTTCAATACTCAGAACCTAAACAAGAAACTCCATACCCTCCAATCTCTCCTTACTCTGAAGAATGTATATATCTGTGCTGTGACCGAGACTTGATTTAAAGTTGCAGAAAGTACAGCAGCAGTGGAAAGCTGAAGTGCCTTCAACACATTTAGACCAACAGCAGCACAGATGGGGGGGCTAAAGGTGGAGAGGTCTCAATCTACATTAGCAATAAATATAACGTCAGGTAGGTTAAACAGGATGATGGTCTGAAGTTCATCCATGTCCAAGTCTCCATGACAAGGTTCCTTACCATGTCCTAGCTAGCTACAAGTTGCCCTCTATGACCTACAAAGCTCACAACTCTTAACTTACCCTACTACAGGTGCTCATACCCTATTCATTGGAGTCTTTTACTACCCCTCAGTCTGGAAAACAAACACTGCTTCTAACTTATAGAAACAATGTTTCCTTGACTTTATCAACACAAACACTCAGGAGTAGATGGTATGCACTCCAATCAGAGGATCAAACATACTGGACCTAGTACTCATCAACATGGGAGACTGATATGTCTGTCAAAGGAGCCCCATGCTATGGAATAAACTCCCCATCTATGTGCAGCAGATTTCATCCCTGACATTATTCAAAATAAACCTTGGTCATTGGATGGGAAATCACAAATTTACTACTAGTCTGATCCCCATGTCACTGATGGACAGAGGTTGACAGTAAGTAAATTAATCTCCAACTAACCCTTAGCTACCTCTTTACTAACATATCCACCATATAGGTGTTCAAAGAACTTGTGGACAAAGTTAGGTTGGATTGCAAGGCTTATAAAGACCCTGGTTGCTCATTAGCTTAGTGTAAACCTATGAAGGTATGAATTGCTCCCTTAGATTCCATTTATTTCTATGTAATTTGCTCCTCCCCTTTTCTGAAGATCCCACCTCAAGTTCATTTATCACCTTTACAATAATCAATATTTCATTTACAGTTAGTTGAGATGTTGATATCCATTTTCTAGCAATTGCTTGTTTTGCAGCCAATAGCATTAAACTTAGCAAGGCCTTACTATGTCTATACAGTTCAGATCCTGTGTCCCTGATCAAACTATCTTCATATAAGTGATTAATGATCAGTCTCCTTATGGTGAGGAATCAATGAACGTAGTTAGTGTTGGTTCGACGTGCCCTGCTAATGGTGTTTGACACCATGGATTATGGATTCTTTTAAGTCAATTGAACGTATATTGCAGCTTTTCAGGCATGGTGTTTGAGTGGTTTTCTTATTACCATACTGATCACTCTCAGAGAATGGTGCTCGACTTAGGTCTTTCAGTCACTTCCTCTTGAAGTGTGATGCACCCCAGGGCTCTATTCTGTTTTTTTTTTTTTGCTTTTTCACTGTATAAGCACTACCATTAAGGCAGGTCATTATGTGGAGAGGCATTTATTACTAATCCCATGTTGATGATGTTCAACTATACCTCCCTTTTTCTCAGGATTAGTTACCTGACTTTATTATATTTGAGAGTGACCATTGCTTAACTGTCTGCTGGTTAAGGCTGAATCATCAGCCTAACTCAGACAGAGGTCATCCTGGTTCACACCACTGGTCACCCCTCACATTTTTCTTTGCTCTTGCCTTTAATAATGTAAGAGAGTAAAAGACTAGAATGCTGTGCCTCAGATCCAAGATCTAAGTTTGGTTCTTTAAGACAAGCTGACAATAAGGATCCAGGTACTGGCTGTTGTCAAAATATCTTATTTTCATTAAGGTATTACTAAGTTTAATACTACTAGCATCCAAAAAAGCAATTACTGGAAAATAGAAATCAAAATTTAAAGCAACTATAATGAAAGTTTTGAATAATGTAAAGGAGTTAAAAGAACTAGAAGTAAATCCTTAAAAAAGGGAATGAGTAAATTTCATAGAAGTAAATGGAATCTGAGGGAACAATACATGCAATGATGGAGAAAGTGAATACGTATACTGCACAACAGTAATAATGGAAAAATTAAGTTATGTACTTAGCATAACATTCAATGTGTATTGTCCATCTCTACCTTCATTCTCACTGATGGGTCGGATCTGATCCATTAGGGTCTATATTATATCACAGAATGCTTAACTTAGAGAATGCTGTATAATCGACCCATATATGTCGAAACACAAAAATGCCAAACATACAGAACAGCGATTTTTTTTCCCAGGTTAAACAATCGCTGTTCCATAAAAAAAAAAAAAAACAACCCCCCTCAAATAAAGTGGGGGGGGCTTCACCCCCCCTTCTTTAATATACCAACTCCAAGATCGCACCACAGTGGAGAAAATGGCAAAGTTCTGAAAACGGCCCAGTGATTTTTTTCCATGGGAAAAAAAAATTGCTGTTCCATGCTTTCTGGATTTCAACATTTCGAATAAAAAGGGTCGTTTAAACAGCGTTCGCTATTTTAAGCATTCACTGATTTAATAGGAACCCATCCATTAGATCCGTCTTTGCCATTTCAAAAACTTGAGGCCTTCAGCAAAACTCATGGGCATTCTTCCCTTACCCATAATGCAACTCTGTAACCTCCTCAGATCTTGTTTGCCCTCAGTAAGTCATATAAATTGGCTGCTTTAATAGATTAACAGAGAAAAGGTAATCTCTGAGGCTATAGAATCCTGTGATACTTAATTAGCACTACTTGGTCTCCCAGGAGTATAGGCAGGGGGTATGGAGGGTGAGTTGTGAGGTTGAGATGGACAATACATATGGAATGTTATGGTAAGTACTTAACTTCTTTATGTGATGTTGTCAATCTCGCCTTTATTCTCACTGATGGGACCGTGTCTCAAGCTGCCTGACTCTTGGGTGCCTCGTGGGAGAATATTCCTCAGAACCATACACCCAAAGGAGGCTCTACTCCTAGAGGCCAAATCCACTTTGTAATGAGTTATAAAAGTATATGGTTTTGCCCATGTCACTGCAGCACAGATATTATCCAACGTAACCTAGCTTGAAAGGTGGCAGATGTGGCTACTGACCTAGTAGAATGTGCCTCAACAGGGTTAGAAAGGGCTTTGTTTTTAGAACTGTAAATGGAGGATATGCATTGTGAAAGCCATTTGGATAAGGTAACTCTGGACACTGGTTGGCCTTTTCTAGTAATCCGAATAAGAACTAAAGAGCTGATCTGATTTCCTTATTTCTGAAGTTCTATGCAACTAGAAATGTAATAGTCTATGAATGTCCAGAAGATGCAGTGAATATTCCCCTTTATTTTGGAAGTTTGGGAAGAAAACTGGCAGCTCAATAGATTGAGATTGCTTTCCGACTCAACCTTGGGTAAAAATACAGGGGTTAGTGCATAAAGAAACTCTGTCCTTATGAAAAACTAGGGATGGAGGCTTGGCAGTCAAAGCTTGCAATCCTGAAAATCTCCTAGCTGAAGTAATAGCCACTAAGAGTGTTTTCCAGGAGAGATACTTCAGGTCACAGGTAGCAGATAGTTCAAAGGGAGGACAGATAATGTTGGACAAAATGAAAGTTAGATCCCAGGGCAGTGATGGGTTCTTGTATGGAGGTCTTATCATTCTAGTTCCTTTTAAGAATGTCTTACAAAGACAAAGTCTGTGCGACATGATTCCAGAATGTTTTTCTCCTATATGGACATTTGAAATTGCTGCCAGTTGAGCTCTACTAGTGGCTGCTGCTGCAGCACCTTTGTTGAAAAGTTTTGCCAAAAATTTAGAATAGAATGTATGGGTGCAGTAAAGGGGTCTATCTGATTACTGTTGTCCCATACAATAAATCTCTTCCATTTACCTCTGTACAGACCATGTAGAAGATTTAAGGGGAGATAAAATATGTTTAACTGGATTGGAAAGGAGAGGAAACCTGGTGATCAGGGGAACTGGAGCAGGCAAGCTGTTAGTTTGAGATTGTTCAAGTTGGGATGAACCATTCCTGACAGGTGAGTCAGAAGTTCCAGAACAGGGTCCACAGTCTATGGTGCATCCTGTAGATTAGGCTGAAGAAAGGGGAACCAGATTTGGCGAGGCCAATAGGGGGCAATTTGGATTATCATCTCCAACAAACTTGCTTCCTGCAAAAATTTGGGAATTAGAGGGATTGGAGAAAAGTATAAAGAAGTCCCAGAGGCCAATCGTGAACAAGTGTATCCCTTGGTGACTCCCCCACAGGAGGGATCAGGGCAAAGTAGTTGCTGCATTTGGCACTGGCGGTGATACAAAGAGATCACAAAAAGGCTGGCTCCATTTTCGGAAGATCTTTTCCACAACTTTCTGACTGAGGGACCACTCCTGCAGCCATAAAATGGCTCTGCTCAATTTGCCTGCAATTATGTTGGATTTCCCCGGGATGTGGATTGCTGTCAGAAAGCAGTTGGAAGCTGTTTCTCATTGCCAGACCCTCAGGGTTTCTTAACAAAGGGGGTAAGATCTGCCCCCCCCATTTGTTTATATACCAGACCATAGGCATTTTGTCTGACTGGATTGCTATCATTCCCAGAGGCAGGGAGTCTTGAAATGCTTGCAACACCAAAAGCACTGCCCTCATCTCCAGGATGTTTATGTGCAGATGAGCCTTGTGTTGTTACCAGATGCCTTGAACTGTCTTCCCAAGATAATGCTCCCCCACACCCTATCTGGGAAGCATCCATGATCACCTTTGGCTTTTGGTTGAAGGGGAATAAAGTGACGGCCTTGAGATACCAGAGGAGAGTAAATCTACCATTGGAGATCCTTTTGCATGAATTGGTTAGTCTGATCTTGCGCATTACAGAAAGTTCTAGAATTGACCTTTGTGTCGAAAGTAACCAGTGAAGTATCATCATGTGGAGATGAGCTGGGAGAGATCCTTTTGCATGAATTGGTTAGTCTGATCTTGTGTGTTACAGAAAGTTCTAAATTTGACCATGGTGTTGAAAGTAACCACTGAAGTATCCTCATGTGGAGATGAGCTGGGGGAATGAGAACAATTGAAGCTGCCATTTTTCCCAGTACCTGGAGAACTAGCCTGGCAGAAGCTCATTTCTTTCTGATCAACAGTCTTACATAATAGCAAAGATTGTTTACTCTGTCTTGTGGAAGTTTTGCTATCATTGTAGTTGTGTTTATTTCTACTCCTGTGAAGACCAAGTTCTGACATGGCTCTAGAGCAGATTTTTCCTAATTTATGGTAATACCTAGGGAGGAAAAGAACTGTAGAGTATAGCCTCTGGCTTGCAGCAAAAGATATCTAGTTGGGGTGGTTATGAGCCAGTCGTCCAGGTATGGAAACACCCGGAATCCTAGGCATCACAGGTGAGCTGCCACTACTGCCATGCATTTAGTGAACAGTCTGTGGGCTGTAGTGAGACCAAAGGGCAGAGCTTGAAACTGGAAGTGAATGGTTCCTAGCAGAAGCGCAAGTACCTTCTGGATTGCCTTTCCATCCATATGTGGTAGTATGCATCATGAAGGTTTATAGAGCACATCCAACTGTCTTTTTCCAGATATTGAAGTATCAGCTGCACTATCACTATCTGGAACTTGGTCTTATTCACCAATTTGTTTAGATTGCTGAGATCCAAGATGGGTCTCCAGTCCCTGTTTTTTTTGCAACTAAAAAGAACCTTGAGTAAGTTCCAGTTCCTCTCTTATCTGCAGGCACTTCTTGGAGGGCTCTTTCTTAGCAAATTTTGAATTTCTAATGTTGCTTGCTCCTTATGAGTGGGTGGAATGTCTGGAACTGTCTTGTTTATGGGAGTGAGAAAGGAGAAGGGAATGATACATCCCCTGGATATTATGTCCTGCACCCATTTGTAGTTTATCTTTTGCCAGGTTTCACAGTGCAGAGACAATCACCCCCGACTGTCTCCAGAAATGAGCAGTCAGGCTCTCCTTCAGGAGGGCTGGAAGGGTCTACCAAAGAAGGATTCTCTGGAGCCCTGGTTCTATGGGCCTTCCCTGCCATGAGGATGGCTTCTTCCCTTATTGTCCCCCCCCGCCTCTAGGGGAACGTTCACCCTGTTTGCTTTGGAAAGACCTTTGTGACTTTCTGAACCACATTTTCCCACTACCTCTCTGACCTTTAGGAAAGGGTCTGGTAGGTGTGGAAAAATGTACTCCAATGGCAGACAAGGTCTTGCCCTCCTGTTCACACCTGTTAAGCACCTCTTTAACTTTAGGCCCAAAAAGAGAAGAACCATCAAAAGGGGCATTAATGAAGGAAGACTTGAAGGGCTCCGCAAAATTGCAAAGGTGCATCCAGGCCTTCCTCCTGAGAGAGATGCCTGAACCCGCTGCCCTACTCGTTCCATCTGCTGCATAAGATAGAAGCCTTATGGAAGACTTTATGACTGAATTGAGGGTGGTGAACTGGGCATTGACTTTATCTAACTTTATCTGCCACTGCGTCAGCTATAGCTCCTTGGAGGGAGTCTAAAAGTTCCTTCAACAGGTCCCTCTGTAACCTGGTGAAGTGGGTAAGGTAGTTCAGAGACTGTAAGGTAAAGGTCACTGATGAAAAGACAAGCTTCCCATACCTATCCTTAGTCCTGGAATCCTTATTTGGAGGATGGATGAAGGAACTGATCTCAGGTAGCTCCTTTTTAGTGGCCACTGCCACGACCATGGCATCAACTGCTACACCTTTTGTTACGAATAATTTATCCTTTGGGGCAGTAATGTACTTATTTGGCCCCCCAGGAAGTAGGCTCTATGTAGTCTGGGGTCTTACAAGCTTTCCGAGAGATTAATTCAATAAGCTCATCAGAAGGAGAGGTCACCCAAGAGGTTGAAGGGTGAGACCCGAAAGCCTTTAGGTATACGACTCCTCCGCTGAAGGGGATGTGGACTGCCAGTCACTTCTCTGCTTTAAAATTTCCAGGATGTCTCCAAAGGAGACATCTTCAGGAGGTGACCGTGGGGACCCTTCTGCCTCATCGAGGTCAGTATCAGATGTAATAGACTTGTCTGAGGAGTCAAGATGCTTCTTCTTGCAGGTCCTCATCCAAGGGGCCTCCTCAGTTGGTTAATCTTGGGAGGTTTCAGAAGGGGGGGGGGTCCTGCATTGGACATCCTGAGGCCTGAGGTCTCTGCGGTCCTATGCAGAGGGTATGTGAGAAGATAAAGACACCTGCATAGAACTGGGAGGAAGATCCGAGGGGGATTTTGTCTTAGACTGTGATGAAGTCAGAATTCTCCTCATGACATCAAAGGCAGTCTTGTCCTTGCTCTGCGGGCACTTCTTGGAGGACTCTTTCTTAGCAAATTTTGAATTTCTAATGTTGCTTGTTCCTTATGAGTGGGTGGAATGTCTGGAACTGTCTTGTTTATGGGAGTGGGAAAGAAGAAGGGAATGATACATCCCCCTGGATATTATGTCCTGCACCCATTTGTAGTTTAGCTTTTGCCAGGTTTCACGGTGCAGAGACAAATCACCCCCGACTGTCTCCAGAAATGAGCAGTCAGACTCTCCTTCAGGAGTGCTGGAAGGGTCTACCAAAGAAGGATTCGCTGGAACCCTGGTTCTATGGGCCTTCCCTGCCATGAGGACAGCATCTTCCCTTGTTGTCCCCCTGCCTCTAGGGGAGCTTTCACCCTGTATGCCTTGGAAAGACCTTTGTGACTTTCTGAACCACATTATCCCACTACCTCTCTGCCCTTTAGGAAAGGGTCTGGTAGGTGTGGAAAAATGCACTCCAATAGCAGATAAGGTCTTGCCCTCCTGTTCACACTAGTAAGCATCTCTTTACCTTTAGGCCCAAAAAGAGAAAAAACATCAAAAGGGGCTTTAATGAAGGAAGACTTGAAGGGCTCTGCAAAATTGCAAAGGTGCATCCAGGGCTGCCTCCTGAGAGAGATGCCTGAACCCGCTGCCCTACTCATTCCATCTGCTGCATAAGATGGAAGCCTCATGGAAGAGTTTATGACTGAATTGAAGGTGGTGAACTGGGCATTGACTTTATCTGCCACTGCGTCAGCTATAGCTCCTTGGAGGGAGACTAAAAGTTCCTTCAACAGGTCCCTCTGTAATCTGGTGAAGTGGGTAAGGTAGTTCAGAGACCGTAAGGTAAAGGTCGCTGATGAAAAGACACACTTCCCACACCTATCCATAGTCTTGGAATCCTTATTTGGGGGATGGATAGAGGAACTGATCTCAGGTAGTTCCTTTTTAGTGGCCACTGCCATGACCATGGCATCAGATGATACACCTTTTGTTATGAATGGTTTATCCTTTGGGACAGTAATGTACTTATTTGGCCCCCCCAGGAAGCAGGCTCTATGGAGTCTGGGGTCTTCCAACCTTTCAGAGAGATTAATTCAACAAGCTCATCAAAAGGAGAGGTCACCCAAGAGGTTGAAGGGTGAGACCCGAAAGCCTTCAGGTATACGACTCCTCAGCTGAAGGGGATGTGGACTGCCAGTCACTTCTCTGCTTTAAAATTTCCAGGATGTCTCCAAAGGAGACATCTTCAGGAGGTAACTGTGGGGATCCTTCTGCCTCATCGAGGTCAGTATCAGATGTAATAGACTTGTCTGAAGAGTCAAGATGCATCTTCTTGCAGGTCCTCATCCAAGGGACCTCCTCAGTCGGCCAGTCTTGGGAGGATTCAGAAGAGGGCGGATTCCTGCATTGGACATCTTGAGACCTGAAGTCTCTGCGGTCCTGTGAGAAGATAAAGACACCTGCATAGAACTGGGCGGAAGATCCGAGGGGGATTGTGTCTTAGACTATGATGAAGTCAGAATCCTCCTCATGATTTCAAAGGCAATCTTGTCCTTGGTCTGAAGAACACCCCCACCCCGAATCTGACAAGAGGGTTGTTTTCAGCAAAGGAATCTCTGGGGCAGAAGACAGAAGCTCTGAAGCAGAGGTAGGAGCCAAACTCACCTGCGTCGATGCCCCCAGGGGCAGGGTCAGATCCAGAGAGATCCGAACAGGCTCTGCAGACCCGACATTAGAGTGTCGGTTCCTAAAGGTGTCCTGCTTCAACTGGGCAGAAACACTCAGGGCAGACATTGAATCTGAGGAACCTATGGGACCCAACTCTAATACAGACAGAAACTGGATGTTGGAATCTCCCAGCTCCAATGGGATGGATCAGAGGAAAGCAGGCAGCGAAGGGGAGGACAGTGTCTGACCTGATTCCTTTGAGTTCTGATTCAACAACAGTTTGGCCAAGGCTGGTGTCTTTAGCAGCCTGTGCCCTATCCTACCCACATCTTCATCAGACAAACTCCTGGTGGACTGAGTAGAAAGAGTAAGGGATCTTGACTTAGTGAAAAATGGTGAAGGGAGCCGAGAGGGAATTGGTTCCAAAGAAGGTGAATGGCTCTGATACCTGAATTCCATGGGTGCTGAAGACATCGGAGCTCATGGTTCCAATTGCTCCACTGAAGACTTGGATCTGACATCAACTGTATGCTCCAAGGGTTCTGTTGGAGCAGATAGTCTTGGAACTTTCTGCATTGGCTTCGAAGAGGATTTTGGTGCCGAAGTACATTTTTGAGATTTGTCTGATCTGTCAGATTTGGTGGCTTACCCCGGTGATATAGCCTCAGAGAAGGGAGTTTTCAGCAAACCCTTCAAAATAAGAAATAAGTTTATTCTTACACGCCAAGACAGCCCCCTGGTTGAAACTATGATATAAGGAGCACGACTCTTGCAGCTGAAGAGGTCCCAAGCAATACACACACAAAGTGTGTGAATTACTACGGGGCATCTTCTTTCCACACTGCCCACACTTTTTGAAACCAAGAGGTTTTCCTTCCTGTTTTTGCAACATTTTTTAACAGTTATGAAAAGAAAAAGGGAAATTAAACAAGAAAAACGCACTCACACAATGATACAAGCACACCAGAAGGTCCTCTAATTTAAACAGACACAAAGAAAACTTTGAAAGATCGGAAGAAAGCCTTTTTTTTTTGAAAATCGCCCTCTAACTAAAAACCGTCAATATAAGAGGAAGGGGATAGAAAAGAGGGATAAACATCCTCTAACTTAAACGGACAGTTAGATGTCCTCTAACTGAAACGGATGCTAACAGAAGAAGGTAAAGGGGCTAACACTCACTCTAAAATACAGAAAAATGCAGGGTAAGGATATATGTATATACAAAAATAATAAAATACAATAAACTACGACAAACAGTGGTAGTAATAGTATAGAAAAATGAAAGCACTTAGCCCAGAGCTTGCTTCAGAACCTCCTTTACAGAGTGGCAAATAAGATCCGAGGAGGTTAGGGAGTTGCATTATGGGTAAGGGAGAATTCCCACAAGCTTTGCTGAAGGCCTTGAGCTCCTGAAATAGCCAAGATGGAGCCAATCCAATCCATCAGTGAGAATAAATGCGAGACTGACAACATGACATCTGTTATTACAGTTTTCTTTTGCAACATAAAATGTGATGATACAATAAACATTTTTTTAAATAAAGAGGTCTTATTTCCATCTGAAGAACATATCCTTTTGCAGTCAATGAACCTGGCTATAATAATCGAAGTACTGGTTATTTACCACTTGGATTACTTTAATGCTCTTCGCCTTAGGCTTATGGACAGTTAACTCATTCACTCCGGAGCAGCTCAGAAAAAGCTGCCTGCTTAATTCCACCATAGGAACAACAGTGCAGCCTGAGCTCATTTTCAGAAAACCCATTTGTAATACTATACAGAAAGCAAATGTTCATAACTCTTTAACTATAGTAAACGCGAAAGTTGTTCAGCAGACACTGACCTTTCCAACAGTGTAAATGTTGATTATGTATATCAAAGTCATTATTAAATATTTGGCAAGGAATGCTGATATTGTGCATATTTTTTACCTTTTTGGAAAAGCAAAGCACAATATCTTGGTCTATGTACCATGCAGACCCATACAATTTGAATTTAATTTGTTAGTATGAATGGCAGCTTTAATATGATACCTTAACCATTACTGTGTGACGCTCCTTTCATGAGATATTCACAGAAATATGATTAATATATTATTTCTCATAACTGATAAATAAACAAAGCATAATATCTCATCACCTGTAACAGACAGAGCCTAGATATCCGTGTAGAAGTTGTGCATCTGAATGCCAGCTTCAAAATGATGCATCATTTGTGTGATTACCATGCTCCCTCGCAAAGATATGAGCATAATAATGAGAAGTATTGTAAATGTATAATTTTCATATTCGTACAAGACTAAACAAACTGTGATATCTGTACGTGTGTACAGTGCACAGACACAGTTCTTTTACCATGTTGTAAGGAGTAACACTGTCTTCAAAATGAGGTATTACTTCACACAATGAGATGCTCCCTTGCAAAGTTATTTACCAAAATATGAAAAGAAAATCATAATTTCTATAACCTAAGTCCGAAACAAACTTTGATATCTGCCTATGAGTACAACATACAGGCACCATTCTTTTACCATGTTAGAACTATAAATAATCTTTTCAAAATGAGGTAATCTGAAGTAGGAGATTCATTTGTCTGCAACCTGTGGGTTATGGATCCGACATCGGATCCGAACCGGCATGGTTTTCCAGCTATGGATCCGAGCTCTCAGCTCCTCCCCTCACCCATAATGCCCTGCTCTCCCTACATGACCTCAGATATAGTTTGCCACACTGGTGACCAGATTGGTTTTCTTGAGCTCTACAGCTAAGTGGTTTTCTTAACTTTTTCTAGTGCTAAAATTTAAATTTTTTTTGACAGTTTGAGTGAAAGTTTGGGTTCCCCTTTTTGGTAGTTAAACTTGTTTAGTTGTATTAATCTTTTATATTTAGTTTCCCTCCCCTCGCTGGTAGCATAGTGTGTGTTTGGGCCTGTTGTGTGTCTAGTTTACTTTTACTTTTTACTTTAGTTTAAGTAATATCTAGGCTCTTAGGATGTCAGAACAACTAAGGCTATTTTTTCAAAGTGCTCCGAGTGTGGCCATAAGCTTTCCCCTGCTGATGGCCACACTCGGTGCGTTCGATGCCTTGGGGTTGAACACCTCACTTCTGGATGTTCCATTTGTGCAGGGTTCAACCCCAGGGCATTGAAGGAGCGGAGGTCTAAGCTGGTCCTGGCGGGACTTTTGCCCCCGGACTCGGCTCCGACCTCCGCTCCTTCGGGGGGAACCGTGTCTACGGTTCCCTCCTCTCCGGCTCCCCCTCCTCCTCCTGGGACTCAACCTCCCTGTAGTGGTTCGGAGGAGAGGGAAGCTAGAAAGAAGGACCGGAGGGAGAAGCACCATAAGCGGCGGGCCGAGACCTCTGTTTCGGCCCCGCCTGCCAAGCAGGCTTCTCCTCCGGCCTCCTTGTCTGCTGGTTCTCCCCCTCCTCGGCTCCGGTCACCCGTGTGCTTTTCACCAGGACCTGAGGAGGAGGAGACCCGATCTCCGTCGAGGCTATCCAGGAGGCACTCAAGGCCTACCTCGGTAGCCTCGTCGAGATCGACTTATAGTTTATCGGACGCTGATCTGGACCGGATGATGAGAAGGTTCATCCAGGCCCAGATGCAGATGGGAGTGTCTTGCCTCCCCTCTGGGGGGGAGCTCGACCCCTTTCTTTAAGCATATAGCTCCTTCTCCGACCCGCTACCCGGGTTCGGAGCAGTTGGAGCTGAGCAGCTTCGGAGCCGGGGGTGGGTCGGCACCGATAGTACTCGGTACCGGATCCGACCCTGCCCTCGAGTGCCGGATCCGACCTCGGAGCCTGGATCCGAGCCGGATCCGGGGAACAGTGCTCCTTCGGCGCAGTCTGTGTCGGAGTGCACTGTCCCCTCGGATCCGAGTGCTTCGGCGCCGGCTCCGATCCACTCCTCGGATCCCAGGGGGAGCCGATTGTTGGATCCTTTGGTCGAGGTCGGGTCCCCTCGCTTTGATGTAGTGGAGAGGGCCCTGTTGAGGGTTTCCGGACCCCCGGCACTTGCTTCGGCTCCGTCCCGCGCTCCATCTGCACTGGACCAGGCTTCCACCATCTGGCCATTGGGACAGCCCGCTCCTTTGCCCCAAGTTGTTCCTTTGGAACAGGTTACTGTTTGTGAGGAGTCCTCTGACAGCCCCCCGGAGGATGCCCGCCACAAGCATACGTGCAAAAGGAGGCACATAGACTCCCCCGAGTCTCTCACAGAAGACACGGACTTGGAGGAAGGGGAACGCTCCCCAAGATCACCCCCTGAGGATGTCTCATTTGGAGACATCATGGAAATGCTCCGCATAAGGGGGGGATGGTCTGCCCCCAAGTCTTCCTCGGACGAGTCCGTGTTCTTGGAGGCATTTGAAGCGGGCCCGTCTACCTCTTGGGTGTCCCCTCCTGCCAACCCCCTGGTGGACCTCATTACCACCAGGGCGTGGAAGGAACCGGACACCGTGGAGCCAATCCCAAAAAGGCCCGACCGTATACTCAGTCCCCCGGCTGACCGTGCCCATTGGAGTAAGGGGCCTCCGGTAGATGCCATGTTGACGGCGGCTGCCACCAAGAGGGAACTTGCTCAGGAGAGTCCCTCAGTCCATCCCCCGAGCAAGGAGTCTCGGATGATGGACCGCTTGGGGAAGCGGATGTTTAGTTCAGCGACCTTCTCAGTGAGGGCACTGAACTACCTGGCACATGTGATTAGGATGCAGCGATCTTATAAAAGAATACGCTGCATCCCCCCCAGAGTCCATGTCGGAGGAGGACAAAGTGTTGCACTCCACCCGTATGGCCACTCTCAGGTCCGTCACTAATACCTCTATGCGGCTACTGTCCCATGCTACGGAAGGTGCCGCTAGAGCCGCAGGGGCAGGCCTAGTTACCAGACATCAGGCCTGGCTCCGTCATTGCGATTTCACGTAGCCCTTCAAGGCGCCATTTGACGCCCCTTCAATGGTTCTGCCCTCTTTGGCAAAACTGTTCGTGATACCTTGACCCAGAGCGAAAAGGACAGGAAGACGCTGTCTGCCGTCAGAATCCGCTTCTCTGTGCCCCAGAGGCCCTACTCTAGGAACCAAAAGGGCCAGAAGAAGATGTGGTTCCGAAGTCGCAGCAATCCCAACCTGCTCCGGACAACCAGTCCTTCCGTGGCAGAGCAGGACAGGGAGGACGCCCGGCCAGGGGCAGAGGGGCTCCCAGGAACTTCAGGTCCAGAGAACCTTCTCTGAACGCCGCCAGCAGCCCTGAAGGGTTGCCCGGCTGCTCCACTCTGGAGGCAGTCGGGGACGTTTTCGGAGCACCTAGCGGCATGGGAGTCCATAACATCAGACCGCTGGGTCCTCCAGATCATATCCAGAGGATACCGTATCCCTTTCGTCACATGCCAAAATTGAAGTCCCTCCCGGCGCTCCACCCGGTCAGTGGGAGGCGCTTTGGCAGAAATTGGCCATCTGCTAAAGAAAGAGCCATCCAACCCGTCCCCAGACCAGATCGGATCAGGGTTCTACTCCAGGTTCTTTTTAGTGCCAAAAAAGACGGGGGATCTAAGACCAATTTTAGACCTTTCACTCTTGAACCTGCAGTTCCCAAGGAGAAATTCCGAATGGTTACATTGCAGTCTATTCTCCCCCTTCCGGGAGAAAACCACTGGATGTGCTCCATAGACCTCAAGGATGCGTACTACCATATACTAATGGACAGGTGCTCCAGGAGGTTTCTCCGCTTCCGGCTGGGAGCCAGTCACTACCAATTCCGGGTCCTTCCCTTTGGTCTCACCACAGCCCCCAGGGTGTTCACCAAAGTATTAGCAGTGGTAGCGGCCCATCTGAGGCTTCAGGGGGTGCAGGTCTTTCCTTATCTGGACGACTGGCTTCTCACCTCCCCAACAAGGCATCTACTATTATTGGCGCGAGACTCCTTTCTCCATCTTGCTCCCCGTCTGGGCATCACAATAAATACAGAGAAATCCAACCTAGCACCCACGCAGTTCATAGATTTTATAGGTGCCAGGTTAGACACGAGACGATTAAGAGCCTTCCTCACTGCGGGCAGAATTCAGAATCTGCAGCTCCAGGTGCGGGTCGTTCTCCACTCCAGCTCAGTTCCGGCAGAGTTGGTCCTGAGGGCTCTAGGGTCCATGGCGGCAGCGATAGCGCTTCTTCCTCTAGCCAGGTTCAATATGCGCATCCTTCAATGGACACTCCTAGTTCAGTGGTCGTATCTTGCTCTTCCTATGCATCATCCCATTGCGATCAGCAAGGCTTGCAAGCGGTCCCTCCTGTGGTGGCTACACTCTCCAGATCTCCACGGAGGCCGCCCCTTTTGTGCTTCTCCCCCTCTCGCCACGGTGACCACGGACGCCTCCCGCCTCGGGTGGGGGGGGGGGCATTTTGCAGGCGGACGGTCCAAGGCACGTGGAACGATTCAGAGACCTTACTGCATATCAACGTTCTAGAGATGAGAGCAGTGCTCTTAGCGTTGCTAGCACTTCAGGCCTTTCTTCCCTTGGGAACAATTGCGATTCAGTCGGACAACATGTCTGTCATCTGGTATATCAACAAGCAAGGAGGAACCAGGTCTTACCCTCTTTGTTGAGAAGCCATGAGAGTGTGGGAATGGGCAATCTCCACCAACCGCTTTCTCATAGCAACGCATATTCCGGGTCGGTCCAACATCCTTGCGGACAAACTCAGTCGCACCATTCTCACCCCTTATGAGTGGTCTCTCAATACTCAGGTAGCGGAGCGCATCTTCGCACGGTGGGGAACTCCTTGTTGCGATCTTTTTGCGTCTCCCTCAAACACCAAGTGCGACAGTTTTTTCGCTCTAATTCCTCCTCCCGGAGGTACCCCAAGAGACGCTCTGGTGCATGCTTGGCCACCCGGTCTTCTTTATGCTTACCCCCCTTTGCCTCTGATGCTCCAAGTTCTTCAGAAATCCTCTCGGTTGGGGTGCAGAATGATTCTCATTGCCCCATTTTGGCCTCGACAGATCTGGTTCCCTTTCCTAAGGTCTCACTCAGTGAATCCTCCTTGGATTCTAGATCCCATTCCGGATCTGATATCTCACCCATCCCATCTATCAACCCCGAATCTGGACAACCTGAAGCTGACTGCTTGGCTGCTCCAGTTCCACTCCTGATCAGGACTCCCGGTATTTCATCCCCAGTTAAGGCCATCCTGGTGGCGGCTCATAAACCATCCACCAGGAAAGTTTACTGCAGCAAGTGGAAACGGTTCTCCTTGTGGGCGGAGCGGCAAGGTCTAGACCCCTTCACAGTTCCCCTTCCTCTGGTGCTTGACTTCTTAACCACTCTTTTTAAGGATGGTGCCAGCAGTTCCACGGTCAAAGTACAACTTGCTGCAATTTCTCATTATCATATTGGTCACGACTCCGGTCCTCTGATGTCTGCCAAATTGTGTAAGATTTTCTTGAAAGGTACTTTTCTTCTCAGGCCCCCCGTAAAGCAAATGGTTCCTCCTTGGGACCTTTCTTTAGTCCTTCAGGCCTTGACCGCTCCCCCCTTCGAACCGGCGGCGACGGTAGATCTGAAATATTTATCTTTCAAGACGGCCTTTTTAGTAGCCATTACCTCGGCCAAGAGAGTTTCAGAACTACAAGCCTGATCAGCCAAGCCTCCTTACTTGGTCTTTCATCCGGACCGTGTATACCTCAGGACCAACCCGTCTTTTCTTCCTAAGGTAGCTTCTGAAGCAAATATTAATCAATCCATTAACCTCCCTGTTTTCTTTCCTAAATATCAAAACAAGGGTGAATACAAGCTTCATTCCTTAGATGTTCACAGGCAACTTAGATTTTATCTAAACAGAACAGCTGGTCATAGGCAATCCGACCAGTTGTTTATTTCCTTTGCTAAATTTAATTTGGGCAAGCCAATCTCTAAAGTCTCATTATCACGCTGGATTTCGCAGTGCATCGTATTGGCTTATCAAGCTTCTGGAAGGCCCGCACCGGAGGGAGTACATGCCCATTCAACCCGGTCAGTCTCTACCTCGGCGGCCTTTAAGGCTAGGATTCCTCTGGATGATATTTGTTCAGCAGCCACTTGGGCTTCATCTCATACCTTTATTTCCCACTACAAGTTGGATATTACATCTAGGGTAGAGCATCCTTTGGCTCAGGTGCTCGGAATATCCTTCCATGATGGCCGCCCAAGATTCAGGTAGCTGGGGACTCTGTCCCACAGGTTGCAGACAAATGAATCTCCTACTTCAGATTTAGAAGTTATGTACTCACCATAATGTTCCATCTGAGTAGGTGTATTCATTTGTCTGCAACCATCCCGCCCTCCTATCCCCCTGGCCTTTTCAGTTTCCTGCATATTATGTGTTACCCTTTTCAGGGTGTTCATGCTGTTGGCAAACTCGATCTGAGGTCATGAAGGGAGAGCAGGGCATTATGGGTGAGGGGAGGAGCTGAGAGCTCGGATCCATAGCTGGAAAACCATGCCGGTTCGGATCCGATGTCGGATCCATAACCCACAGGGTGCAGACAAATGAATACACCTACTCAGATGGAACGTTATGGTGAGAACATAACTTCTAATTACTTAGCACATTCAGATGCTCCCTTGCAAAGTTATTTACCAAAATATGAAAAAAAAATCATAATTTCCATAACCTAAGTCCGAAACAAACTTTGATATCTGCACATGTGTCAAACATACAGGCACAATTCTTTTACCATGTTAGAACCAGCAATACTGTCTTCAAAATGAGATATTACTTGGCACATTCAGATGCTCCCTTGCAAAGTTATTTACCAAAATACGAAAACAAATCATAATTTCCATAACCTAAGTTCGAAACAAACTTTGATATCTGCCTATGAGTACAACATACAGGCACCATTCTTTTACCATGTTAGAACTATAAATAATCTTTTCAAAATGAGATATTACTTAGCACATTTAGATGCTCCCTTGCAAAGTTATTTACCAAAATATGAAAAAAATCATAATTTCCATAACTGTAAGTCCCAAACAAACTTTGATATCTGCACGTGTCAAACATACAGGCACAATTATTTTACCATGTTGGAACCAGCAATATTTTCTTCAAAATAAGATATTACTTGGCACATTCAGATGCTCCCTTGCAAAGTTATTTATTAAAATATGAAAAAAATCATAATTTTCATAACCTAAGTTCGAAACACACTTTGATATCTGCCTATTAGTACAACATACAGGCACTATTCTTTTACCATGTTAGAACTATAAATAATCTTTTCAAAATGAAGTATTACTTAGCGCATTCAGATGCTCCCTTGCAAAGTTATTAACCAAAATATGAAAAAAAAAATCATAATTTCCATAACAGTTATTTGCCAAGCTCAGAGAAATGCATTTTACACAACACATTTCATAATAGTGTTTTACTTACTATACTGGACTTGGTCATGGGTGTTTTCCATTCTTCTCACAAGCTGCATGTTAGCAATCTTGCATGGCTCTCCTCACGCCATTGTGGAGATTGGTCAAGAACATCGCAATGCCCTCCTCAGTTAGGTGAATGCCATCCCTTCTGAACAGGTGAACATCTTCCGCGGTGATGCCGTTATGGCAGATTGTAGATCCACCGACCCTGTGCATCAAGCAATGCATGAACGCATTCTGTAAATGTCTGAACAGCAGAAGACAGTCTTACCTTAGCTGAAATAAAGCATGGGTGGACACTGACAAGGGTGCACAGCAAGGGCACATGTAAAGAGAAAAAGCAGGGTAAGGACTGCCACTCCACTAATATGCCAAGGACAGGCATGGGGCTCCAGATGTTGGTTATCTGTAGTGTCCCATAGCTGTGCTGGCTGCCCACTCAGACTGCTGATACCACTATGGTCTCATGACCTCCTTCAGTGTCAGCAGTCTGCCTTACCTCTGCCTTTTCTCGTTACATGTGCCCATTCAGCAATGGACCTAAGGGATGAGGGACTGAAGTAACTCACTACTTGCTGTCCTGACCTTCTTACATTTACTACCCTCACCTACATACACTGACTACACCTGAAGGGAGGAAGACTGAGTGGAGAGCTACATCAAGGCAACATGTCAAAAGACAAGACTGATCCAGGCTGTGTCTTTTTGCATGTGTCCTTACATTACATCACAGTGGCACACCCAAGCCCATGCTTACCTAGGACAGCAGCACTATGGGACTGAGCTGAAGAGTCTCCAAGTTCCCAACTGCGATCCAGGTGGATCACAAGATCCATGCTGGCTGGGTATGCCCCCTGTGATGCACCCACCAACACAAGATTCGGCGATGGGACAGCGTAGGGTTTTTGGCTGCTCCCTTTCCAGTGACTCCCAGAACAGCAGAATACAGTCTTACCTTACCTGAAATATTCCAGCCGCTTTCTCATGAAAAAACAGCAATTGAAGATGTAATGTCTACATTTTTCCTCCTAGACTGCTTACCTTTCTTGAAATTGTATACATGACATAAATGAAAGTAGTGTGGAGGGGTGGGGGTGTATTGCAATCACTGCAAGTGGAGAAAGATCCAAATGTGAGTTGTGCATTCATCAATGTGATAACGACTTCTACTTATGTAAATAACAGTGACAGCTGCTGACAGTTTTACTGGAAAAGTGACAATGACTCAGTACTATATTGTAACTGCACTGTGCTAATTACTTGCAAAGTTATGCATGGCCAGACACAGGTGATAATTGCTGGCATTCATTACATTACCTTCTGCAGGTGATATGCAACACAGTCATAATCTGTTATAAGGCCATAGTCAGTTAAATAGTATAACACTTACATATTACTGTGCCCTTCCTCCCACATAAATTCCACACATGACTGACAAAGTCAGGAGAAATGCATAAAAATATGGTAGCTCCATGCTGTCAGTAGTCACTCTGTAATAACCTTTATCTCACTCAGGCAACTACTCACTATAATCATATTAATAATAATAAGACATGCAGAAATGTCAAACTAGATAGCTTGTCTTCTACATTCATAAACACACTCTGCATTCATTCTTTCACCGATCGCTCTTTCATACACACACACACACACGCAGGCACATCTACATTCATACACACACTCTGCATTCATTCATTTACCGATCGCTCTCTCATACACACATGCAGGCACTTCTACATTCATACACACTCTCTGCATTCATTCATTTACTGATCACTCTCTCATACACACACGCAGGCACTTCTACATTCATACACACACTCTGCTTTCATTCATTTACCAATCGCTCTCTCATACACACACACAGGTGCTTCAATATTCATGCACAAACTCTTCATTCACTCCTGTACCATTTGCTCTCCCATACACACATGCAGGCACCTCTATATACATACACACACACTTCATTCTCTCTGCACGCACTTGCAATCAGTGCACCAAAATACACAAGAATCAAACCCACTACCCTAGCCTACATAATGTCAGCTTACCTTACCACAGGCTAAATTAATTCAGCAGTAAGAAGCAGTTCTTGTCGCCGGCAGAAGAAAAAACTTGAGACCTTCGAAGCAAAAACTGCCAAACATGTGTCTCTGATTCTGATCAGTAAATAGAGGGATCCAGCAGCAGGCAGAATCTGCAAATATCAGAAAAAAGAAAGGAAATATCTGCTGCTGGACCCTCTATTTATTCAGGAAGAACAAAAGAAATTTAGATTTGGGGTGGAGGTGTTATACACGTGGTGGCTTGGACTGCAATAATCCGATTGGCTGCCACCACTTGCATAATCAACCGCTTTACAAGCTGATTTTCTTCAAAAACTTCAATGTGAGTAGCATGTAAAAACACACTGAATCGTAGGTATATGATGTAAAGAACAAGTCAGACTACGATTCTCACATTGAAAATCTACATTGCAGTTTGTCACGTCAGTGGAAGGTACTTGGTGGTAACAGCTTGCAATTCTTATCGTCTCACAGCGCACTCAGGTGTAAGCACAGAGGCGCTGTGAGACGGTACTCGGGGTTAATGAGTTAACATGCATTTACAGCAGATGCACAATACCATGGCTGCATTACTGATTGGTACTTTCCTGGTCAGTCATATGAATTCAGTCGTTTGGGATCTGCACTGGTTCCCAGAAGCTGACAGGGGAGTCTTAAAGGTCTTGGACATCAGGTATGATGCTCTTCACAACCTGGGTCCTACTTACCTTAAAGATTTGCTGAAACTGTATGTTCCTGCTAGATAACTCAGGTCATCAGGGAAGATTTTGCTAACCATTTCATGGCCAGATTAGAAACAGTGGGCAGAATTGCTTTTTGCTTATCTTGTGCTCTTGTCATAGAGTCAGCTAGCATCCCTGATTTGAGCAAGTGAATCTGGAATCTCTTTCAGAAGGTCACTAGAATTTCCTGTTTATCAGAGAGTTTACTTAGATCCTATTAGCATTAATTGTAATCCTTTCAAGTGGCTAATGTTTTGATTCATTTATATTTTAAGATTTTAAGTTTTATTTTATTTATTCTTAATCTGCAAGTTATGTTGATTCATTGGGCAGGATTCACAAAGCCTCCGTGTAAGAGATACATGGCTTACACGGAGGGCTGCAGTTAAACGGTGTGACGTCAGCATGTCATGCATATGCATGAGGGCATGCTGAATCACACTGAAGGCTAACACAGTCCGTGGAAGACAGTAGGGGGCGTGTCCATAGGCCGAGCCCTGCAAGCGGACACGCCCCCAGAAGAGTAAAATTGCCCAAAGTAAACACCCACGACAGAGGCCATGGAAATGTGAATAAACACAACACAACACATGCCCCCACAGACTATGAACATAAAATATATAAATGAACATGTCATATATTTTTTTAAATCGTAAAGATGTTTCCCCATGAGTGCGCTCGTTTGCGCGGGCGTGCCCGCAGCTTAGCCACAGTTAGCAGTCAGTGGAAAAGGATATAAGAACTAAATATGCAAAGTAAGCCAAGAAGCAAAAGCGTAGCGGTAGAGATGTCGGCTGAAGAGCAGGCATTCATGGTTCGAGCCCCTACAACATCAATTTTTATTTTTAGTAAAATAAGCACGAAACAAGTCCCTGACAAATATGTACACATATGAAATCATATTTTATGTAAAATTTAATGAAATAGTCCATTTATTTTGAAGAAATGTGAGATAACAAAACAATAAAAAAATGCGAGATGTGCCTGTAGCTGAGCTACAGTTTAACAAGGTGAGTGCATTTGCCCGTAGGTGAGCAGTGGTTTAACAGGTGTAAAATGACTGCCGTAGGTGAGCAGTGGTTTAACAGGTGTAAAATGAGTGCCCGTACGTGAGCAGTGGTTTAACACGCTGAAACTGTGTGCCCCTAGATGAGCTGAGCGTAATATGTGTGCTAACAACCAAATGAAGTGTAAACCAGCGTGCCCCATTTGCGCGGAGCTGCGCACTACGCCAACAAGCTAACCGACGGGCAACGTTGAGCAAGCTGTATCAAAACTGCCTTTACACAGACACACCCTCTAGCCTGTCTAGACAGTCATAAAAATAAAAAGCAGTGGCCAGATTCGAACCCAGGATACTATACACCATAGTCAAGGTACTGAACCAGTAAGCCATGACAGCAGTACCTATAAATGCAGTAATAGCAAATATATAGGAATGAATACAAAGTGTAGCATGACAAAGCAGGTTTTGTGAAGTTGATACAATTCCAAAATGGCCAATCACAGATATGTGCGGGAAAAACGGCCTATATAAGCCCCATAGGTGGGAATACACAGCATAAACGATTGTAGAACTGACTTGCAGCCAGAATGACAGGAGTAGGTGAGGGTAGTTGCTTTCGAGCACAGAGGTGGGGCGTTGAGGAGTCCAGATACATGGTCTGGCTCCTAGTCCACAATCATGAGGCCCAATTCATGCAGGGCCAGGTCCTGTGGGAGCATATAGGGCTGAGGCATGGGACCGGTTGGCTCATGATCTCACCAGTGCCACAGGGATTCCAAGGACTGGTGAGCAGGTTCGTCACCACCATGCGGACCTGAAGAGGCATAAGCAGGACCAATTGAACCTTTGGATCCAGGAGGCCCGCAAATGCCCAACGCCCACTACTGAGTTAGTTACATGTAATTATGTATGTAAGAAATTAAACTAGCTGATATTATGGAGATGTGTATTCCAATATTACTTCATTTATATTACAGCTACAGGTGTCCGTTCTGTGAACCGCAGAGCCTATGGCGATAGGCTGGTGCAGTTGCACCACCAGGCAGGTCAGTAATCCACTCCCAGTAACTGTAAAGAAATATAAAAGTATGACAGTTAGCAAAAGAGTGCAGTGTAGTCACTAAGTAATAGAATGTGCAAGTAACAAGTGTAAGAGTGTATGCAAGTATTGCTTGATTACAAAAGTGTGTTGCAGTCTGTAATCCAAACAGAAAAATGAAAATGTCTGAAATAAAGATGCCCCACCTGTAATATAATAGTACACAACCTGCAGCAGGCTGAAAAGTACAGCTGCAGAAGATGAGCAAATCACATGTGTGAAATATACCCCTGTTGAAATACTGAAACATGACAGAAGTGAGACTGCTGGAAAGGATTGTAATAACTACAGGTAAAACATGTCAATAAAACCTAGAAGTAAGTACCATCCTGAATAGTAAAATGAAAACAAGTGAGAGAGTGTGAGAAAGTGTTATGAATCCACCAATAAAGTAGTAATAACCCCTGAATAAAGTATACTGCAGTCAGTACAGAATGAAATGCATGTGAGAAGCAAAACCAAACAGCGAAATCTGTTCAAAGTGTTGCTGCAGCTGGAATGTGTATCCCAAAATCTGGATATGTTGCTCTCAGTCTGCAATATGCAGATAGTATGATTGTCTGACATACCAAACATCCACAGTTGTCTATAGCTATATAAAGCAAATGTAGCAGGATGATGTAGCTGAACAAAGCCAGATATGAATGTGTATGAAGAACAATAAAATGTATATTGATGTAGCAGTAACAGTCCTATCACCAAGTTGAAGTAGTTATCATATAGGAAACTGTAGTTAGAACAGTAGTGTGTATATATCTGCAGCTATTAGAAATGTACAGCACATGTATTGGTATTTGAAGGTGTTAATATTATTTTCTTCACCCCACCCTATAACCATATATAACCCATTCCATGTGAAAATGGTATGTGCAATCACAATTAACACCCCTGGAAATTTGTCTTGTTGGGTCATAAATATTTGCATGTCCGTTGATGCATCTGCCCTGTTCATACATCCAAACCTGATGGCCTGTTGCCATCAATCAATCCTGCATGTTGTTGGACTGTGTATTGCTGTTCAAATTATGCATGTGTTATGCTCGCTGTTCAATGGTGTGAATATCTGGGTGTTTGGTTAATGGGAATACTAATGCATGCTGTTACAACTAATTGTGAATGGTATTATATGTTACTAACCCAAACTGTCATGACATAATGCAAAACATAGGACGACAGGGAAGGCGGGTTCCAGCGGACCCACCTCTCCCAACTCAGCTGGCGAGTGCACCTGGCACTAGTGCCCAGTCTGGACCCTCCTCCGGTGGCCCTGTGCCACCTGCAGGTGGAAGCACTGCAGGGGATGGGGCTCGTCCCCCCTCTGCAAGTGTGGCCGGAGGAGAACCACCACTCACCCTCCGTAGCGTCCGGACTGTGGTGCGTAGGGAGATCCAGGACTCTGTTCTTGGGCCCCTACGCCAGCTTGAGGCACAGGTGGCACAACTTACAGGCATGCCTGTTGCCCGCCTACACAGCCCCAGCACAGCCCGTCCTGGGCAGTGAAGGAACAGTGGCAACTGCCCATGGGTGGGGATATCAGTTCCACTGTTGCCATCTGTGGGCTCATGGGCTCTGGATATCCAAACCTCCGTCCCCGTCAATTGTGTAACCCCCCAACGCGTGTCATACACCGCCCCTGTATGCGTCTTGTTTGTCTTGTCTGTTGACCTACCCAACCTACCTCCCCAGCTATACCGACTTCCTTCACCTGACATACCACTCTCACCTGAAAAAAAAAAAAAGGGCACTCTGTACCCACAAAAAATTACGCCCCATACATAGCTGCCCATTCCGCACACATGTCTGCTGGACATGGAAACTATCAATTACAATTGGCTGTACAACAAGTATTATTGTTGTCCTGACACCTCTCTCATGGGTGGAAGGTTTCAAATGTCACACCAAATTACATACATATGCACAGCTGTTGCTGATGAAGAAATAGGCAGCTATGGGCCTTACCTACATCCCTCCTGCAAATCCCAAGCTTGTTTCCCTACTGTCTTACCCTCTTTGTGACCCCTTTTTCACCACTTTCCTGTCTCCCCATTTTCATTTCTTTCAAAGAAAATAGCGGCAGTGTGCGCCAGACTAAGCACTGTTAAGCGGTTGTAGCGGTGTGCGGAGCTGAACGCCAGTGTGCATGCGTGAGCTCCACGCAAACCAGCGCTAACCCGGTTACAACTGCTTAAAAGTGCCTTAGTCACTCTGATTGACAGGTCCTGTAGTCAGTTCAAAAGCAAAATAAAATCCCACTGTCAGTCCCGAACCCAGGACCTTGGAAACAGTAGTCTGCATGACCTACCACTAAGCCATGACTCTTATACAAGAACATTGTGCTAAAATAAATATATCATGTAATAGTAGGAATGAATGTAAAGGGAATATAGGATGTGTAGTACACAAAGCATGTCATTTAGAATTACTGTCAAAACTAGTGGATTTCCATAATAGTAGTGTGTGAACAGAAACAGCCATGCTAGTTGGTAGCTAGTAGGTAATAATGTCAGTTAATGTACATATATATATATATATATATATATATATATATATATATATATAGTTGTAGGTGTCATTGTGCATACACACTTACTACAGGGAACAGGAGAGAGGAATGGAGAAATGTGAATCTACAACACAGCCTGAATCATGAGAGAGATACTAACCATTACACTCACAGAACAGTGTCCACAGCATACCAGCATGGTCCCTGCCCTTACAATCTGAAAGGGCAACGCCTATCTCACATACCCTTTTATAGCACTGTCCTGAAATCACAGTGAGAACTGCAATCAGTACACAACTGGCTGCATGCAATTAGCAAATGCTGGCTTACAATTGGTGCAGAGGCCATCACATGGACCTATGCAGATACCTACAAAAGCATCCTGTACTAACACTCCACACATGCAATACGTTCATTGCACTGTCTGGAAGCAGACAGAGGGAGAGAGACAGAGACAGAGAGTGAGAGAAAAAAAAAAAAACACACGCTACACACTGAGTCTAAGCTGTCAGCAGTGACAGTAGCAAGCCGTGCCAGCAGCAGCAGGAAGCAGAAGTAGTGGTAACGCAACCAGCTGCGACAAACACAGGTAATGTAAAGTAGCAGGTTAATAGTCTGCATATTGTGAACCCTCCAAATGTGTCATTGGTCTGTATCTATAGGTATGTCCATGTGATATGTTGTGTGTATGTAGTTCCACCAAAAGGGGATGACTATACATTACATGTCAGTCAGTGTTAGGCCATGATCCTGGCAGCAGTTGTCTGTGCGTTGCCCTCATCAATAGCTGTAGTGACTGTTTTGAAAGGTCAGCCAGGTTCAAAAGGCAGGATCAGCCCATCACAAAGGCAAACTGGCCGGGAACAAGTGTCTGCAGGTACCCAATATCGCTGTATATGTGTCCCATACTGAATAATTCCATAGCTTAGCAGACCAGGCCGGTTATGCTTATGATGCGGTAGTTCCCAGGGTCAGTAGAGGTGCCTCCTTAGTGGTGTGGGACCACTGTTGCTGTATGCCAGTGTTCAGGTACATATCCTGCAGTACGGCCAAGGTTAAATATCAGTCTTATATGCAGTTGTATGTCCTCTTGGAGTGCACGTAGCACACATCCAGGGATACCATCAGGTCACAGTGATGCTGTGTGTTCTGCTTTGCTGAGGGCGGTCCTCACCTGGACATGTGAGATGATAGAGAGGTTACATTCAGCTGTGATAAGTATTTCTACTTGTGGGGGAGAAGGAGGGGATCGTGCACCGAACCTGTCTGCAAGAATGTTGCTAATATCTGTGTGTTCGTGAATGTTAAGTAGGTGTGTATTAACTCAGAGCATATCTGAGGTGTTTGGTCCATATGTGTAACATAACTGAAGAAGGCCTTGTGGTTATCTATAGTGTTTGTGGCCATTTCCCTCCCAGAGTAGGCCGTGGCCGTTATGAGAGACCGTAGCATATTACCAGTGCTGACCACAGATGCCTTCCCTTAATGTGAATCTGCTCTGTCCTGCAGTAGCCTCCTGCTATTGTTATACAATCTGCCTCTGGCTGGGGTCCACCGGACAGGATGCCTAACCTTTGTGCATAGGGTCTGGGTTAGAAATGTGTGCAAGTTCCATGCAATCTGTGGGATGTCTGTGGTAAGCATTCGCAAAGGGGTCAGCAGTGTGGGTTGTGGCTTCCACTGGCCCAGTGGGCTGCATGGATACCATCTCAGTCCTAACAAGTGAATAACTGTCTAATCACATACATATCAAAGTAGTCTACTGTGCTGGTGGTGGTGGTGGGATATGTATATCCAGGCCGAGTAACTTGTGTCCAGATCACACTAGTGGATGGCGTTCCACATACAGTACCTTGGTATGAACCCCCGAGTGAGGTTGTGCATTGGACCTGTCGCAGTGTGCTGACCGATGGGGCATGCTACTATGTTGTATGGAATGTGGCAGGTATTGTTGCACAGGTGTTGGCTGAGCACTGATATCTGGCCATGTACTTGTGTATCCACCATGAGACACACACATACAACATATGGGAGTAGTAGTATATCACTACACTTGAGTATCATGTATAGTATGTGTGCCATATATTGCTGACATAGTCTGCTGATATCCTGTTTGTGTTCTCTTCCAGGGAGATGGCGCGTCAGCGTAATCCCGCCTACTCTGCAGCGGAAGATGAGGAGATACACCAGAGCCTGGTGTGGGAGTATGACATACTGTTTTCCCGCACCAGCCAGAATCAGCAGGAGAGGGCTGCACTGTGGCAAGACCTTGTCCGTAGGGTAAATGACATTGGCACGCATAATAGGACATATGAGCAGGTACGACATCACTGCAGTGATTTAATCAGAAATGTCCATCAGCGTGCGTCGGATATCCACAGGCAACAGGTTGCCACAGGAGGTGGGGTGGCCACACATCCCCTCACCAGACTGGAGGGCTACTCCTAAGTGTTGTGGCTCCAGCCCCGGAACAGCAAGAGCAATACACCTGCATCATGATGGAGGCTGGATCCACACAGCAGCACGACATGGAGCATGCAGGTAATATGCCATATGTACACTTGACTGTTCTGTACACTGTTAGTTTATGCATGTGTAAGGTGTGTCCGTGGTATGTAGCTGTCAACATAGTATGTAATTGTGCATGTGTGATATTGGCAATATCAGCAGCTGACGTGTGAAAGGCAACTGGTGTACTACTGCACTGTATCATATGCAGTATCAATGGCACAGTTGTGCCCACTGACATTAATCTCCTCATTTCTGCAGGTCCCTCCATGGTTACAGCAAGGCAGGCCATCCATGCTGGTGAGTGTGTTTAACAATACCTATAATAGTCCTGATAGTGCTAGTAATACTAGTGTAACTCAGTAGTGCTCTGTGTGTATACTGTGGGGTGTGCATGTGTGCCTATGTCCATGTGTGCATGTGTCCACGTGTGCATGTGTGCCTGTGTCCACGTGTGCATGTGTGCCTGTGTCCATGTGTGCATGTGTCCACGTGTGCATGTGTGCATGTGTACATGTGTCCACGTGTGCCTGTGTGCATGTGTCCATGTGTGCATAAGTGCATCACTGGTAACATTGTGTGGACACTGTAAACTGTGTTTCCTGTCTTCCTCCCACAGGTTCTGGTGCTGCTCTGGTGTCCTGCAGCAGGGAACCTGAATCTGGTGCCACACGTACTGGTAATGATGATATCTGTGTAATGGCACAGGAAGGTGTGTCAGGGTCCGCCATTGGTCAGCCAATTGACAGTACACAGCTGTCAACCCCATCATTGCGTACAGTCATCCTGCCAGTACATCCTTTGTCACCATTGTCCCTAGGTGATGGGCAGGATACAGTGGGCATTGACCAGGGTAATGTGGTATCTGTGGCACATGCTTCCCCACACAGCAGCCATGGGCAGGGTCCTGCGATGGTACCACACAGACAGTTGCCCATGGGTTCTCGTGGAGCATCCATGGGCGTACTGCCTCTGGCAGACGTGCCCAAAGAGGTCTGTCAACCTCAGCTATGTTTGGGCTGTCATGCAGGCACAGTCGTATGGAAAGGTACACCAGACAGGGTCTGAGGGAGCTGAGAGCATGTCGCACAGCCATGACTGACAGTATGCGTGACATCGCGGATGCTATCCGTAATTTCACCGATGTCATAGACAGACATTGTGGGGACATATTACAGCAGTTCCACAACCAAATGTCCATGAGCCAGGGCAATGGTGGGCGGTTGCGGTCGGCGTGGCTGTATGCCAGCAACAGCAGCAGCTGGCAGTCGGCGCGACTACAGGCCTGACGCCCCCATAGTGCCAGCAGCAGCCCCAGCAATGCTGGGTCTGTGCTGTCATCGAACGCCCCAGGAGACCACGTGCACGTGGCTCTGGACAGTCCCAACAGGGACCTGTGTCCAGTCAACACACTCCCGCTTCTGATGACAGTACCCAGTCTGGCTTAGTACCGGATACGGTCCGTAGCACCCCTGCCAGGCACAGGTACCATGTCCGTGCCCACAGACACTGATCTGTATGACCTGCCAGGTGCAGTCTGTGGCTGTCCACAAACCCCTGTATATGGCAGCCATGAGGTGGAACTGTGTGCATGCATACACACATGCGAAATGTTAAAACCTAGGGCTACCACATACATGCACACACTGCACCAACAGTGCCCCACCCTGTACTGCTGTCCCTCACTAACACACATACACACACATGTCAATTGGTGGTATCAGTGGCAGACTCAGGCATACCTAATTCACACCCTGTGCATATGATGAAACTGTGCCACCTCCTGCAATCTCCAACAGCAGTGCAGGAACAGGTAAACACGTTGCTGATGCACAGGGTGACTACATAGAAGTGTATTAGTAGTATCATGTTGGTAACAGTACAGTGTGCTGATATGACTGTGTGTATATCCCAGCATGCCTGATGCAGTAACCGTATGACTGTCCTGAATTGTTATCTGCACCCATAGTACGTACCAAAGTGTAACAGCTGCACATTATTGCATACCGGTGGTAAGGATGTCAACAGATAGCCACATACATGGGTAGCACAGGGGGGAAGCTAATGCAAGTAGTGATATGCAATGATGGACATGTACAGTAATGGTGACAAGTTGCCCACAACGACTATGCAATGTGGATGTTTGCACATGTTGATATGTGTGCAGTACCAGTGTAATCCAAATCACAATTAACTATGACATAATATCAGTTCTACCATGGGCATCTGCGCTGTGCATTCCTGGGTACATGTTGATAGTGCCTACATATTTGCACTGTTACCTACTGTTAGTGTTACCCCTTCTTTGTTGTACAATGGACTACTTCCAGCCCTGCTTACTGTAGCTTTGTTTGCATGCATGTTCGCTTGGGGTTCCTGGAACACTGCTTCCACCTGCAATGCAGAGTTACAGTGCTTCTGTGGACTCCTAGTGACATCTGCATAGCGTACGATATGTATGTCAAGTTTACACATGACAGAACGTCACTGTCTGTCCTGTTCGCATGTACATTGCCTGTGACACATTGCACATGTCTTACCTGGCATTTACCCACGTGTGCAGTCATATATGCCAGTGCTATGAAACAGTAGCAGTACACCCACACATACACACCTTCAGTATGTTGTTCCCCATTGGCCCTATGTGTTGGTACTCACCATGGCAATCACACTACTAGGGTAGCATGTGCAAAGGTAACCTGTGAATCACCTCTATGGTCCAGTTGTGGTTTGTGTGAGTCATGTGGCAATGTCACAGCTGCCACATGTATGCAGTCAACCATCACCCTTGGCCAGGAACGTACAACACATGTGTGGGATGCCACCACATAGCCAATCTGGGGACTGAGCACTCTGAACCCAGTAATGCCATACCCTGTCAGGTGGCATGTCATACTACAGTGACTACAATACCAGTCAGACATAGACACGCACTGACAGCAAGCTGCACACACTGGGGCATACGTGGGGACTCAGAATAGCATCCTGCCTGAGCATCACACACCTCCGCAGCTGGCACACAGGCATATGTTATGTCGGAACAGAGCACATGCCACACATGGCACACACATCCCATGTGCCACACACTCACAGCCTGTAGGGCTACACAACACACCTGCTACAGATGTGTCAGGTACCTCGCTTGGCTGCTGCAGTGGGGTCCCGCTCAACAGGCTGTACATGGTGAAGGTCACAGTGATATGCCTCTGGGGCACTATGGTCCACCACAAAACACATGCATACAGGTCAGTCAGAGGCATGGACACATATGTCGCAGTCATTGACCATGCCACTATGGATGACCTGAGACATACCTCCCTGGACTACATGATAGGGAACATAGAAGGGATCTCTCAGCATGTGGCACGGGCCAGTATGAGCCTGATCTTGGTTGCCATCATACCCTCACCAGGTATGCTACCACTATATGTAGGAAGGGTGTTCTATGTCTACATTCTGCTCAGTCTCCATTGTCATTCATAGGGTATCCACTGGCTGTCAACATGTGCTTACATGCTAGGAAGCCACAATGATTTGTGAGGGCCAGCTTGCACGTGACACCCATGGCCCAATGTATATTGGTAAAGCCCCTTGATACACACATACTGCCTTATGCTGCAGGACACGGATTACATAGCCACCTCCACGGGTATCACACAGGATAGGACACTAACAGTGATGCTACACAACACCAGCAGTGTACACCTCAAGATGCATGCACTGGACACTGTCCTCAGCACGGTGAACTGCAATGTCTGTGCAGTACCAGAGTCCTGATTCATGGCTCACAGGTGCAACCCATCACTGCCAGGTTATACCTCATACCATGCCTGTCCGCCCCCACACATGTAACACACATGGACAGGGGGGTGGTATCCCAAGGCACCACAGATACACACACCTCCAGGTTGTTGGCACAGCACAAAGCATCAGGGCCTATTCATGTGCAGCTAACAGTGTGTCGGACTGCCGTCTGGTTCATAGCCTGGCACACACAACCCTCCCATACACAGGAAACCCACCTATCCTCCATAACAACACTGGCAATATGACAGTCTCAAGAACTGTCTTTATATGGCTGGACTGCATCCAGCCAAACATTGTCCGTGAGCATTACTGTAGCTACAACACACTAGTTGAAGGGTTCCCAGCATGTGGTCACTGAATTGCAGTGGAATGACATGTTACCACTCCCACAACAGGTGGGAACATGCAGCACCTGTACATCGACTACATGTAGACTATATGGCCCAGACCAGATGTGTATCCCCTGCTGTAGGTATTTTACCATATACACCCACACTGTATAGACACATACCGCGTGCGGCCCCTGCACAGTAAGACACAGTCATATTGTTATGCATTGCAAATACCATTTATCCACTTGAGGCATGTGTCAGACATGGTAATTACCGCAGGTCACAGGTATTTATGTGCATGTGTCACACACATACATCATGTGTGCATTGCCATTGCTGGTTTAGGCAATGGCATGCATTGTTATGCACAAAGACCCACACAAGGTCATAATGTGTGACACAACCACACGTGGCAGTTGTGGGTTACCAAAACATACCTATCTGTACTCTGACAATGGTAATAGACCCAGTAGCAGAGCGCACTATTGGCATTACTGGCCAACTAGCCCTGTTTGGCTGTGCTGATAGTGTGGTGACATCCCCTGTGTTTACTGGGGGAATATGCAGCATCTGGTGTATTGTAGTATTTGCCAAAGGAATCTGTTCTCTCACACTTGCATTTACACACACCCTACTACCCCCACACACACACACACACACACTTGCCATTTGCAGGATTCATACCCCTACCTAACTAAGTCACGACACGTGAGAGAGACGCATTAGCGAAATGCACTATTCGGATTACTAGGAGGTTCCTCTTCTCTGGCTGTACTTATAGGGTGCTGACATCATCAGTGTTTTGAAAGGGTAATGTGCATCAGGTAGTGTGATCTCCTGATTGCCAAAACTAACATGTTTTTCATACAGAATTGCACACACAAACTCCACACATCCAAACACACACACACTTGCCATTTGCAGGTTTCAAACCCCTACCTAATTATGTTATGACACTTGAGAGTGACGCTGTAGCAGACTGTGCTATTCAGATTACTGGTAGGTGTCTCTTCTCCAGCTGTATGTATAGGGTGCTGACATCATCACTGTTTGGAAAGGGTAATGTGCATCATGTAGTGTGATCTCCTGATTGCAAAAAAGCACGTTTTTCATACAGAATTGCACACACACAAACTCCCCACATCCAAACACACACACTTGCCATTTGCAGGTTTCAAACTCCTACCTAACTATGTTATGACACTCGTGACAGACGCATTAGCAGAGCGCTATTCAAATTACTGGGAGGTTTCCCTTCTCCTGCTGTACTTATAGGGTGCTGACATCATCCGTGCTGAGATAGGGGAATGTGCACCCTGTAGAGTGCTTTCACAGTTGCCAAAAGGGACATCTCCCTCACACAGACTTGCACACACACTAACCCCCTCCACACACACTGGGCAGTTGCAGGATTCAAACCCCTACCTAACTATGTTATGACACTTGTGACAGACGCATTAGAAGAGCGCGCTATTTGAATTACTGGGAGGTTTCCCTTCTCCTGCTGTACTTATAGGGTGCTGACATCATCCGTGCTGAGATAGGGGAATGTGCACCCTGTAGAGTGCGTTCACAGTTGCCAAAAGGGACATCTCCCTCACACAGACTTGCACACACACTAACCTGCCTCCACACACACTGGGCAGTTGCAGGATTCAAACCCCTACCTATGTTATGACACTCGTGACAGACGCATTAGCAGAGCGTGCTATTCGAATTACTGGGAGGTTTCCCTTCTCCTGCTGTACTTATAGGGTGCTGACATCATCCGTGCTGAGATAGGGGAATGTGCATCCTGTAGAGTGCTTTCACAGTTGCCAAAAGGGACATCTCCTTCACACAGACTTGCACACACACTAACCCCCCTCCACACACACTGGGCAGTTGCAGGATTCAAACCCCTACCTAACTATGTTATGACACTCATGACAGATGCATTAGCAGAGTGCGCTATTCGAATTACTGGGAGGTTTCCCTTCTCCTGCTGTACTTATAGGGTGCTGACATCATCCGTGCTGAGATAGGGGAATGTGCATCCTGTAGAGTGCTTTCACAGTTGCCAAAAGGGACATCTTCCTCACACAGACTTGCACACACATCAACCCCCCCTCCACACACACTGGGCAGTTGCAGGATTCAAACCCCTACCTAACTATGTTATGACACTTGTGACAGACACATTAGCAGAGCGCGCTATTTGAATTACTGGGGGGTTTCCCTTCTCCTGCTGTACTTATAGGGTGCTGACATCATCCGTGCTGAGATAGGGGAATGTGCATCCTGTAGAGTGCTTTCACAGTTGCCAAAAGGGACATCTTCCTCACACAGACTTGCACACACATCAACCACACACACACACACACACACACACACACACACACACACACACACACACACACACACACACACTGAGCAATTGCATGGTTCGAACTCCTACCTACCTATATTATGACACTTGAGGGAGATGCATTAGCAGAGCGCTCTAACCAAATTACTGGGCATCTGGCCTGCACCTGCAGTATTTATAGGGTGCTGACATCTTTATTTCTACAGAGGTATGTACATCTAGTACTACCTGTCAGGTGGGGGATAGCATATATATGCATTTGCAGCCACCTACGTCAGGGTCAGATATGCACATCGCACTGGCAGGTTATGTTCTATACCATGCTTCGTGACCACAGGACCTGTAACACACAACACAACCAGTTCAGAACACCACACCCACATCCAGGACACACACTTAGCTTCACTGGGAACAGTGCTGGGATATGCATGTGTTCACATACACCATTCCATTTGTTAACATCAGGTACAGGCATATTGTGTGTGAGAACTACTCAGGCCTCTACCACTTTACCCTACAGCCACTACAATTTGTGGGTCCATGTGCTATGGCAGAACCACACACGCTTAGCTTCCCTGGGAACAGTGCTGGGATATGCATGTGTTCACATACACCATTCCAGTTGTTAACATCAGGTACAGGCATATTGTGTGTGTGAGAACTACTCAGGCCTCTACCACTTTACCCTACAGCCACTACAATTTGTGGGTCCATGTGCTATGGCAGAACCACACACCACAGCCACATGGGGGAATACATATTGCACCTGTCCATCTGCAACATGGGTACTCACTGTTCCACACCAGAGGTAGACCACCATTGTTGATATCTGACCATACCCACCTTTCCCTGGACATCCATATTCCATCCCCACCCCCAGGCAAGGTTGTCACTGCACACAAACTGTATTTAGCACAAGCAGACTCTACACTTGTGAAGACTGGGGTGGACGACTTCAAAGGACCCATGCTGGGGGACTATACTGGCCACTCAGCATAATCCTTGACAATTGCATTCTATGAGCATGTGTACGGTTTGCATTGATCATGCTATCCCACATATACCCATGACTGCTCCACAACAAGACACCTGTCAGGTGTACACCAGCCATATATGAGCCGTCCAACAGACAGAGTGAGCTAATACATTGCAGAGTTGTAGCCCACAGAGGGAGGACATCTGTGAACAGTTCCGGCACTTCATTCACACATAATCATCACAACACAGTGTTGACAGTGGAATTGTCCAGACAATGCAGATAGGGCTCCCCTCAGTCTGTTATTGACGGCCACTTACTGTTAGAGATCCTCAGCAACCCTCTTCCAGCACACACCAACAACATGGCTGTGGCTTAGCAGATTCAAACCCTGGGATCTCCACTGTGCCCCTGCTTGACAGAGGCACAGCTCACTAGCCTCACATGTTGCCTTATGTGACCTACTTTACAGTGGCACAGTAACCTACTGTACTGGAAATGCAGATGCCAAGCACACTCTGGCTGAGCTGTCATTCCCTAGGGCAACAAGCCTAGTATTGACCTCTACACCCATATGTTCAATTGTCAGATGCACAATATTTGTTGTGCTGTTCTACTGTTTGCAGGTCTTCATTGCCATAGCATTCCCTGTTCCTATGACCAACTTGTGTATCTGTGGAAGATGTTTGCATATGACGGTGATCCACTATATCACTTATGTCTCTGTAGTCATTTACTGTGTGCACTGGGCAGATTGCTGTGTTGTGGTTGGTTCCTGGAATGACACGTACAAATACCAGATATGTGTGGCCAACTGCTAAACGGAGATATGGCCTGAGTGTGTGAGCATGCCCAGTTCAGCCTTTCCATGGCATGTTGTCTGACATATGCCTCATTTATCAAAGTGTGCGAGCATGCCCAGTGTGAGCTTTCCATATGTTGCACTCTGAAGTCCACCACATATTTGGGTGTGTGTGAACTTCAACAATATCTCACGTTTATGGTTGTGTGTTGGGTGTCATGTTGTGTACTAACTGGCAAACTGCTTCGTGTCTGCCACAACAGGGATTATACTGTGCCTGCAGGGATTGCATGGGATACTTTGCAGACAGTTGTCAACATACTTTCATAATGACCTAACACTGTAGTACCGTATAGTGTACTGGTTCACTACTTTCACTTTGGTGGACAGTATCCTGGGCTTTAGTCCTATCACTGCTGGTCATCTTCATAGTGAGCACAACAGACTGTGTAGGGGCCAGTTGTGCACATATGTGCGCATTATGTTCAGATATGGACTACCTACACCAGGCTCGTCCAACATGGGTAGTGTATTCCACAACATAAGTGGACATTGGCAAACACTAGCGATGTTCCCTAGGCCATTTTTGATGCTAGTCACAGGGTGTGTTTGTCCTTCGACACACATTGTAACTGGAGTTTGCCATGACATATGTCATGGTTAGTATACTGTGCCTCCATCTACCTCTGACATAACAGTGATACCCAGGGTTAACCTACCATCTCCCATCCACTCATCGGGATTCCTCTTGAGGGGTGTCAATAGGTGACTCTCTGGCTAACCTATACCGGGAGTTTACTCAAGAGTGGGGGTGCCTCTGTGTTATGGATCATTCTGTACAGCTTGTCCTATGTATGTCAGTGCTGGGGTTCAGGTCTCTCATGTGCATAGCTCACTGCCATTCAGATTGTACAAGGTGCAGCATGTTCATTGATTCCAGATTGAAAATGGCTTCATACATCAGGCACAGCTTGCCTGTAGCTGGGCAGTATGGCAGTGTGTGGGGCTGCAGTTTGTTTACTCAGGCAACACATGGCATCTGTTCATGCTCTTTGCTACTCCTGGTGGGGTACTGTTGTGGACTTTACAGTTGATGGAGGTGTTATGAGTTGAAGAATTATCAGTTAGTCATGTATTACATTTTGTTTTTTATTTTTCTAGACTGAGAAGCCCTTACTGTATTCTATTGTTTTGGTGTTTTAAAGGTAAAATCAATTTTTTAGAATCAAATATGGTTTAATATTCCAGCATTTAATACTATACATTGGCATCGCAGAAAATGCTTGTGAATGCAATTCATGATTTATTATTTGCTACACTGATTTAATGTGGCAAGCGATTGCATTTATCTATTTATTTATTTATCTGTATATTTAATACCTATTAAGGTTTTGCATAGATGCAAACTTAAATATTTTTAAAACATTTTTACATTAAATAATTTAACTTACTATTTGGGTAATGAATTTCACCAGCTTGTTGCTAGATTTGGTGTTGCAGAGGACACTGGTGCTTTAAATCTGTAATTAAAACAATCGTAATTGAAAATGAATTAATTATGTTGTTAACTTCAAGTGGTATATAATAATCTAGTTTTGGACTGTTTTTTATCTTGATAAAGCCTGGTAGGAACCAGGCGAAAGCGCTTGACTGATTTTTTACTTTTTTACTATTTTAAAGATTAAAAGTTGTTGAACATCTCCAAGCTATTTGGCTCATTATTTCCTTCAGTTGGACGCACATTGGATCCTTCGAACCAAGTCTCTTCACCCGTGGAATTTTATTTCGCTTCGTGATGGAGGTGTCTGCTGAGGTATATCCCACAGGGGCTATTGTAGTCAATTGTGACGCTGATGAAGGATGACTGCAGAGCCACAGTGACCACCCCTTATCTACATCTGACAACCTTCATGATTGGGTGGGTATATGGTATGTTTCTGCCAACACTACAGCCACGTTTGTCCAGTGCAGGATATCTATCACCTTTTGTCCCCAGGTCTCTCATTACATGTTAGGTACGTAATGGGTTAACACCTGTGTGGTAATTTGTGGGCACTTACTGTATATCCACGGTGGTTGTCTATACACAGTTCTGCAATTGGCTTGCTGACATGGCTATGGCTCCAGTTGTCTGTTTGTAGGTGGCCCTTTTGTGGGTTGCTTGTGTCAGCTGGGGGTCGGATATGGTGGGCTGTTTGTACTCCTCTGCATACATGTTCAGTCACAGTCCTTCCATGTTGGCCTATACCTATGGGACATATATACAGAACGGGGGGCAGGACCAAGCCTTGTGGGATGCCACTCATATCTGCTTTGTAGTCTGACATGGATGCAGCATGTCTGACCATGTCAGTTCTATCCTTGGTCTGGTTTGAAACCCCTCTACTGACATAGGGGTATATATTTAATCTGGTGAACATATCCATACTGAACTCGTAGGGTATTGTCTAGAAGCATATGCACGGTCCAGCTACGCTGTGTGGACCACATTGCCCTCATCAATGACCTTACTGACTGCTTCAAATGGGTCAAACATGTTTAGGGGCAGGATCTGCAGTTACGACAGCCACACTGTGTAGGGTCCTGTATCAGTAGGTCCACAATAGCTTTATGTCTGCGGTACATACTGATCCTTTCCATAGCTGTGCAGACCATGCTTGTCAGGATCCTGTGGTGGTAGTTTGCAGTATCCATTCAGGCAACACCTTTGTTGTGAAGGACCACTGTTGTTGTACACTGCTCTTTGGGTACATATCCTGTGGTAAGGCTGACATTGGGCAGTAGTGTGATTTGGCATTCCATTATTCTTGGAGTCCATGTTGGCCTCAGCCCAGGACACCATCACATACCTTTGCTGCTGTGTGTTTTGCTTTGCAGATGATGGCTGTTACCTCAGCATCTGCAATGTCAGGGACCAGCAGTCTGCTGGGATAGATATTTAGCATTCTGGGGTTTGCACTGCGCCTGTCAGGTTGTATGTTAGAAATATGTGTGTGTGTTTGGTATGTTGTTTGTAATATCTGTGTGATTCGAAGCATATCTGTGGATTCCCAACATGGTTCCTACCATCAGTTAAGTAAGCCTTGTGATTATCCTTAGTGTCCTGTACAATTTGTATCTTCATAGGTTCATGGGTTCATACTAGGCTATCCACCCTAGGGCATTAGTAAGTCAAGCCAGAGTGTGTGTGTCTTTCGCCCCTTGCTATGTGACTATTATGGCCATTTATGATTTTCTTTACTGTGCCTCTGTCTGGTGTGACACAGTGAAGACCCCAGTATACATGTACAATCATCCATCCACTTGGCAATATTCCTGTTGAGGGGTGTCAGTGAGGGGCTCTGCCTAACATGGATTGGGATCTTGTTTCTGGGTGTGGGGAGCCTCTGGGTTATGTATCTGTCCCTCCAGCACATCCTATTTCATTATGTGTTGAGGCTGACATCTGTCACTATCACAGCTCCAATGGCTTTGATTTCCTGTGGTGGAGCATGTCCATTACTCCTGTGTTGGACATGGCCTTGTACAACAGACATACAATGCCTCTGTGTAGGCAGTCTGTGACTGCATTCAGCTGGGGTGTCTACAGCCAGGCAGCATATGACATATATTTCACACCCTTTATCCTCTTGGTGGGATAACTTTGAGGTCCTCCGAACCGCTGCAGGTGTCACGTACGGTACATCCCATATGAGTCATTGTACTAGATTATGGGTCTGATAAGGGAACAGTACAGGGGCACAGTGACCTCTGTTGATGTAGATGTGAATCCTTTCATGATACGGTGTCCAATATCGACAATCTTCCTAGCCACATTGGCACTGTGTGTCACATGACAGATTACTGTCGACTTGTGTCCCTAGGTCCCTGATTACTCCTTGCATACATAATGGTTTACCACCTATGTGGTAATTTGTGAGTACCTTGTCTGGTATTTGGTGGGACATTCATACTGTCCAGTGTCTTCAGGATGTCTGGGTGGAGTTCTTGTGTGTGAGAGTGTGGTCTGTCGCATGCTACAGACTGTACAGCAGTTTTGACTACACTTAGGTGCACATGGGTGGTCTCCGCTGCTTTGTGCATTGTCAGTTACCTGGCCGTATGGGTGTCTGTGCTGCATATGGATACTCCCCCTCCTTTGATGTTTTGGTCCAGGTGTTGGGGCCATAATGCATGATATGTGGTATAACCTGGTAGTGCTGGTGTGCTATCACTAGGCTTGCAGCAGGCTTCTGTCACTGCACAGACATCGATGTTCTCCATACTGGGAAGTGCATCAGGGGCATGCATATTGCAGTTTACACATCTGGCATTGGTCAGCATTACCCTTATGTTTCTTACCACTTATGTTTTCTAGGGTGGTGGGTAGTCTTTTTGGCCTTGTCTACATATGGCTCTATGGAGGTGGCAAAGGCCTTATCCAGTATCCAGACGCACAGGGGTAAAAGGTGCAAGCCATCCCTGGAACAGCAGCATGGCTTGTCATGCTTGACATCTCAAGCAGACAGACATTAGACCTTCTTGGACTGACAGCTGTAACTGTGCCACCTGTTAAAGATGATCATTCTGTGTTTGTACTGTGGCATCATTCTTGGTGAGGGTTGGATGCTGCACACGGCCAGTGTCATACCGGCCTGGGTACATACTCAGAGAGCTCATCCATGTCTCTTTTCATGTAGTCCAGGGAGGTACATCTCAGGTCATTCACACCAGCATGGACATTGAGTGCATCATATTTCTGCTTGCTTTGGGGTGACCTGCGTACTTGTGTTATGTGGCATATTGTGGCAGCCTACAGGCAGCTTACTGTACCCTTTCCCTTGTTCAGTCTGGTGAGTGGGACAGCAGTGTGTCTGCCTATACAGACACCTATTACAACTGTATCAGGCATGTTGTTTCTCCTTCTGGCCTGTGACTGTTTGGCACACCAGCTTTGTGTACTATGTGTTGCATGAGCTATGTTTGGAGGTTGTGGTTGCTTGTGATCTGCTTTGGAGGCTTCTGTTGGTGTGGTGTGTTTGTAATTAGGGCCTCCGGGAATGTTTTTCTGTGTTTATGTGTTTGGTTTACAGTTGTGGTAGGTCTATGTGGGACTGGGTTTGTGGTGTATGTGGTTACCTTCTCCTCCTGACTACTTTTGACAGTACTGAGTTGGGGGAGCTCAGCCTCGGTTTGGATACATGGTTGCATCTATCACATATATTTGTATTTATTGGGGGGAGTTGTGGTTGTCTGTGTACTTGGGACAGGTGTCACATTGCCTCTGGATTCACAGATTCTACTTGTTGTGGCTGGCCTTAGTGGATTGTATGTGTGGACATATGTTATTGCCATACTACTGATCAGTGATTAATTCCGTTTTTATGTTTGCTCTATCATGTGGTAGCTTCCTCATTCTCTTGCATGGTTTGGTAATGGCTGGAGTCCAGCATGCCAGATGCCTGCATGTATGGCATTGTGTCTTGTTGTTATTTGTGATTGCATACTCCAAGCATTCCTGGCTGTGTTCATGGAATGCCTGTATAACATGTTCTGCGGTGTGTCCCATATTCTGCACTTGCACAGGGCCTTTCGTGGATTCCACATCGGTTTGGAGGGGTGCAACCTATGCTTTACACATGTTTTTCACTTTGGTATTCTGGCCAGGGACTGGGGTCGGGATGTGAATATCCAGTGTGATTACTCTATGGTCTGGTCTTACCAGTGAAGGATACACTTCTCATCTTGCCATCCAGTACACATGTTGCTGATTATCACATCCAGTATGCTTACCCCTCTTGTGGGAGTGGTACATTGTTCCTGGGCATTTTGGTTTATGGATTCTGGGAACTTTTCTCCGACTGTGTTGGTGCTAGTATAATGCTCCCGGTGTATGTCTGGGTATTTTCAGTCAAGCAATATAATGTGGTTTGGGGGGCTTGATATATTCATGTATTCCAACATAGGCCAGGTGCAGTTCCTGGTATTAGGACAGTAGTCTGCAGCAGGCTATATACTGGGAGGTGGTTTTAGCCATTGGTATTTGACCATGGCTAATCCATGCTGCTTCTTGTTGTGGTACCAACATGGGGGTGTGGTTATCCTTGACATTTATTGCTAGTCACCCTCCGTTTGTAGCTTGTTCCATGTTTTGCGGCTGTACAGCACAGTATGAGGTGTGACCTGGTAGTGTTAGGGTGCTGATGTGAGCCTTGACCCAGTTTTCTATTACAGGACTGATATCTATATTCTCCATACTGTGTGCATTTACACTGCACACATCTTGCTGTTTAGACTTCTGGCATTGGGTAGCATTACATCTAGGTTCCTATCCCTTGTGGTACCTATGAAGGTGGGTTTGTGTTTTGAGACTTACCTATTCAGGGCATGCTGTGGGTACTGAAAGCCTTTGCCAGTATCCATGGGACATGGACTGATAGGTGCATGCCACCCCTAGCAGGTGGTGCATCATATCATGCTCCGCATGTCTTCCCAGCCTGAAACACATTGGCTCCCCTTTGACTAACTGCATTACTTCAGCCAGTTATTGCACTTGATCATCCAATCGTCATTTTGTGGCTTCATGCTTGGTGAGGGTGGATGTTAGTCAGGGTCCTCAGGTGTGCATATAGTACATGGTGTTACATTACTTAACACATGGCATTCATGCCTCAGGTGGTGCTGCAGGGCTGCCTCTGTCGGATGCACATATTACACTCCCTGTACATGTTTGTGAGCAGGTCATGTCATTTTAGGCATCCATGTTATTATTTGAGTGAGTCAGAGGGGGTATCATTCCCAGGGTTCCTACTGAGCCAGTGTATGTGCTATGTGTTGCCTCTTTGCCAAGGCCAGGGCATACTGGGCATGCCTCCTTCTGCTTACTGGGGCAGGCTCAGGTTGTTCCTCCTCTGAGTCACGCTCTGCCTGTGATGGCCTTGGCAATGGTAGGGGGCTGTTTGGCCCAGCCCTATGCTGGTCCTGCTGCAGCTGTTTTCGCAAGATCATATTATGTAGCATAGCACATACCATGACAATTTGGGTACATGTAGTTGGTGTGTACTGCAAGGCTCCACCAGATGTGTCCAGACACCGGAACCGTGACTTCAGCAGCCCAAACACACGCTCTATTACATTACGTGTTTGTGCATGTGCCTTATTATGGCGTTCCTGTTCAGGTGTGTGTGCGTTTCTGATGGGTGTCATCAGCCACGGCTCCAGTGCATAACCTGCATCCCCCACTAGGTGTCCATGTGGGATGTCCCCATTGGCAAATGTCTGGTACAGCTGCGTCAAATGCCAGATGTGGGAATCATGGTAACTCCCAGGGCAGCCAGCACACACATTCATTATTATGCCCTGGGCATCACACACGACCTGGCAGTTGATGGAGGGGAAGCCCTTGTGGTTAATGTAGGCCCTACCCTGCTTCACCGGCTGGTGCTTTGATGCGTATGTGCATGCAGTGTATTGCACCCACTACCTCAGGGTATTCCGCTATTTGCTGGAAGAGACGCATATTGCTGGCCAATACCTCACGGGCATTGGGGAAATATACATGATCACCGACATGTGCTGACATGGCATTCAGGAACTGGTGCAGTACCCTGGAGGCTGATGCCTGTGATATCCCCATCATATCACCAGTTGGTCTCTAGAAGGTACCTGTTGCTAGTATTCTTAGGCCAACACATACCTTGGTTTCCACTGGGAAGGGTTCCCCTCTGTTGGTTCTGTGTGTGAGGCGTGGCCTGCACAGCTCAACTATTTGCTGCAGGAGCTATCTTGTCCACTCTATAGCGCTCTACTATCTCCAGCTCATGTAACCCATGGTAGGTGACCCTGGGCCTGTACACTCTTCTTCGTCTCCTCACTGTGGGTTGTCTGGCACCATCTGCATTGTCACCACCCTCAGCAATTCGCCTATGTCTCATTATGACAGCTATGGCAGCCCCTAATATTTCTGCTCTGAGTGAAGCTTTTTCAGTTTTCACTTCTATTAGCTTACTCCTGTCTTGCAGTGTCTCTTGAGAGAAACATCCTGCACTGCTGCTTGCAGAGTTTTAAGTGCTGGGCTGGGCTACTATTCTGCCTGTGTAATTGCCTGCTTCTAATTGTTTTCACCTGCTAGCTCCAGCAGTATTCCCTGCTAGCTTCCTACTAATTCTGTTGCTTCCTTTTTCCTTTCTGTTTCCTCAGGGGGGAGCAGCGTGCATACCAGCAGAAACACATTCACAGTGGCTTACACGTGTGCACACATGCTTACACGGTTCAGGATCTGCCTATTCGGGTTAAAACACGCGCACACCAGCGCAAACAGTGTTACAGGTCTGCCAACAGGCTCCTACATGTTCAGTCTGCCCTACATGAACAGTGTTAAACATCTACCAACACACTCCCACATGCTCAGTCTGCCTTACATGCGCACACTGCCCTACTCGCTTCATGGTGCGCACGTCGCATGCACCCAGTAAGAAACTTTAGTGTAAGTAACAGTGTACACCTTCCATTTCTTGACTTTCCCAGACTTATCTTGTGGCACTCCTCTTTCCCTGATCTCTCTGTCATCTGTCATGTTACACTGACCTCCAATGAACTGCATTTCTTTCTATCATTCCGCCCTGTGATGTCACCTATCTCCTACTCTATTCCTCCCCCTTATGTATCTCTTACACTGCTCAGACTGTGCTCATTTGCTATGTGACTGTGAGATTCAGTATCCTAACCCTCATTTACATGAGATTGCCTACTAATGCTTAGTTACATGTCTTACACTCAGCTTCCCCTCTTAGCAACCACTACACGGTGGCCATGTTGTTTTTGGTCTGCTGGTCCCTGCATTGTCATTCCATGTATTGCATAATACCCACATTTGTGGGTTTATAGCCTTCATTTTTATGTTTTATACAGCGCAATCTGTTTGTGCGGAGCTGCGCTGGGTTTAAACATCGGCGATCGCCGAAAAAAAATATATATATTTTTATTATTTTTGCATCGGGTTACCTTGCCAATGGCCACATATTTGGCCATTGGCATGCTGCCTGACACATATGCACCTTTTATTTGGAGCTGACATGGCTCTGTTGTGAATTTTGCAGAAACGTACTCAGTTGTCAACTGAGTACATTTCTGCAGTTAAAACGTCTCTTACACGGGCTGGTGTCTGCTTCGTGGATCGCTAATATACCTCATTTGCATACCTTTCGGCTGTAAGTGAGGTATTTAGCATGTCCACGCCCAGTCCGTGTAAGAGATGTTTTAGCTGGTCTCTTACATGGAGTTTAGGGCTGTTCCTGGATCGCGAGGCTTGCATGGAGTCTTACACGTCTCTTACACTCCGTGCAAGCCTTCGTGAATCCTGCCCATTGTCTTTTCACTGTGTTATGTTTGGCTTTGATGTAAAGATGTCTAGGCCTTCTAATAAATAATATAAATAAACAAATGTTTGTTTACTGATGTGCAAAAGCCATCACTGATATGACATAAGCCTAACTTAAGAAACACAAGATCTGTTGCAATGTAATGGGGCAACTTCCCTAATAAGGTGTGCTCCAAGCCAATGTCCTACTACCTCTTTTAGTCACTGAAGTTACTTTTTGTCTGCCTAAAGCATTCTCACATTTTCTTGTTATTTTTGACTCAATCACTACTTCTCGTATAGTATTTTACCATACATCATCAACTCTTAGGAGAAATATTGTGGGCAGTACAGCGGAAATGTTTCACTTATAAATGCTGTGCTAGGGCTCAGAGAAGGAAAAAATTAGGTTTTGTTTTTCACATTTTCTGCCTTTGAAGTTATGTAATGTTAGTGCTGGTGGGCATAGAGATTGGAATGTGAGGGCTCCCCACCACAGAAACAACTGTGACAGGGTATTCCGCAGCACTTTCAGTGCTGCTATGTGGCACTATGTTTTTTTTTTGTAGATTTAGATATCTTCACAGTGATTAATCACATGTAGATTAAAGCAAGTATGATTAATAAGAATAAAGCAACAGCAGTATTACACCCCCCGCATTCTCTGTCAAAAGTTTTCTTAGAGTATTTCTGAGTTAACCCTTCCATATTTCACATTGTGTTTCCTTGTTTTTGAGCAGTTTATTCTTTTCTTTAAGGAAATAACTTGAGTCTGGTAAGTTTTCTGTCTTGTCCTACTTTACAGTTTTTTTATCAAGATTATTGTTGCCAAATACCTTTTGCTTTGGGCATACAATTCTCTAGCAATTCAGGTACTCTCTTCTATCCAGCCTCACCAATATCTTCATCTTTGCAGTGGTAATGACTCCAGATGTACATGTAGTACTTCTGATGGTGTTAGATGTTTTATGTGGAAAGAAATACTTGTGATTTTTTGTAATTTTATTTATTTATTTTATTGGTCATTGTTTACTGGGAAAGTCCAACTGGGTAATATCCACTTTCAGCGGAGGCCCGAGGAGAAAAGCTCCATTTGTTTACGTTGCATTATACTAAGTTCCAGTCAAACACAGAGTAGTTACATTTCTATTTACATTTATACACAAACAGTAGTTATATTTATAAATATACATTCTAAGATTTTACAGAGGTGGAAGTTACTAAAGAGAATGCACACATGCAACTTAGTGGAAATGTTTTCTTTAATAAAATCTAGCTAGGTTATATCCACAGCCCTACTCTGGTTTAGATGGTTATGCATCAGTGACGTAGCGAATATGAAATAGTTTTAGGACTACTTTTTTTTCTGAGAGGTGAAGAATTATATATTTAGTAAACAGGTACAGGCTGCTGTCTAAATTACGTCATATACACACACACACACACACACACATATATATATATATATATATATATATATATATATATATATATATATACACACACATACACATGGTTTACTATCATGTTGCAGAATGGCACCCCAGCAAAAATAGTAAAATGTCTAGCATGACTCATATAAAGAGGACTTAAAATGTATTCTGGGAAGAAGGAATGGAAGCGAAACAACAGCATGTTACCAAGGGAGGCCCCATTATCCACAGTTTTGAGGAAAACACATTCAAATTGTAAAAGAAGGAGGATATTGTCTAAATTAAGTCATATATACATGTATAGTTTACTATCATGTCACACACAGAATGGCATCTTAGCAAAAACAGTATGATCGAATTGAGATAGTTGAAATAGTAATATACCGACCCACAAAATCCTGAATAGCTGGGCCTGGAAGTCAAATGTAAGTAACAGTTTGAGCATTATTCTTCAATTGGCATCACATATAAGTTAAGACAAGCTGACATGATACCATGCCACCAATAAAACTAGAACCTGTGTGTTGACAGAAATGTACTTGGGATCACTTAAAGTGATACTAACTAATATGGCAAGTAGACACACTCGTAAAAATGAAAACAAAACTTCTCCAAATGCAAAACTTCTCCGACATTAATTACACACCAATAGTCAAATTGTAATATTAGTGTTAGAATTTTTACTGTAGCCAAGAGAATTGCTGAAACTAGTAAATATTAAAATTTTTTAATTACAGTTTAACTATTAAAGTTAAGTAAATTAATAACAGTTGCATTAACACAAACTTTTGATGCATGGTGTTTAACTGTGGAGTTTTTTATTGTTTGATTAATAGTGGATGAGGAAGTAATATGGCAAGTAGACACTGCATCTTCAAGAGTCAACACTGACAGTAGAGGTTTTCCATGTGATTTTTTTCAGAATAGTAATTATGGCATTGTTTCTAGTTTAGCAGAATACTACGCTATGGACACAGAATCCTCTGCATTTGTAAGTGGTGCTATAGGAAGTGTGTATCACGTGGCCATGTCACGAAAAGGTGCACACTTACTCTGTGCTGAAGCCTATTTATACCATCTAGAGAAAGCAATGGAATATAGAAAGTACTGGTGTTGTATTAGGAAAGTGAAGGATAATCATAAGTGCAAGGACAGATGTGTCACTGTACCGGTTGTAGGAGGTGAGCAGTTTAAAAAAGAGCTCACTTCATTTTCATGCTCCAGATCTGGTTGAGGTTGATGTGTGCAGAACACGTGAAGTTATCAAAAGTTTTTCTGCAAATTCAACTGAAGACACTCATAAGAGTGTATCTGAGGTGTTAGCTACTACTACTGCCTGTGTAGTGAATCAATTACCAAACAGTTCTGCAATGAAGCAGACAGCAAACAGGATTAAACAGAATAGGAGACAGTAAATGTGTGGTGACCTGCATAGTTTAAGGGATCTTAAAGCGGAAACACTATTATTAAAAATGAAGAGGTTTTAATTAAACATAGCGCAGAAAATGCATCTTGTGCTAATATTCTTATTATAACAACTGAAGGAAACTTACACATACTATGCTCTGCAAAGTTCTTCATCTGAGATGGTGCATTTCCAATTAGTACGAGGAAATGTAAACAAGTATACACCTTACAAAAAAAAAAAATAATCTTCATTGTATATGGTATTCTGCCTTCAAAGACCAAGGAATGTTTCTGGTATACTTCACTACAGTTTGTAATTAAAACTAAGACTGTACACGACTCTAAAGTGACTTTGAGAGGGGAAGGTGATTAGTATTATTAAAAGGAATCTACCGGACACACAGGCAAAATGATGTTAGTTTTACCTGTGCCAGATTGTACAGAGACAAATTCAGAAGCTGCATCTAGCAACAGAATTTGGTAGTAACATGCAGTTCTCTGTTTTATCTAAGCAGATTACAACTTTAGCCTTTGTTTCCCTGGACTGTGCTGTGCTGTCAAGGTGTGCTGATATTGAAGACGGCATGCCAGATTTTGCAAAGCCTTTGTGTATTTTCGTTAAAGAAAATTATATACGTGATAGATCTAGAAGATATGGAATCCATAAGGCTACATTTGAAAAGGATTCCTTCATTATTTGATAACAGTTTCTGGAACCAGTGGGAAACATGTACATTAGGCTATCCATGTAGTCAGAATGCAATAGAACAATGTTATAGACTGGGTATCTTATTGGGTTGTAAATGCTTGCTAGATGTGTTGCACACCATATAACTTGAACAGAATCACATGGAGGATTCAAATTTGTGCTTTGCCTCTGTCACCCAAGATGACATTTATTGGATAAAGAAGATATTTTTCAATAGTTACTGTCAAAACATGAGGAATTCTCTCCTTGCAGATACATTGAGTCGGTTGATCAACACTGCTTTCTGAATTTTGATACATGGGTATTGGGATTAACTGTATAATTTTTTCATGTGTGTTTATGCTTGTTTATCTATTCCTAATGGGTTTTGGTTTGAGTAGTTCTGTGATGGGCTATGTCAGCGTGCTGGTGACTTTGTATTCATACACTTGGCGGTTTGGATCTCTGCACTAAAAAAAAAAAATTAATTAAAAAATTAAATTAACATAGAATATCCAACGTGGCATGAATGGCATTTTGGCGATCATAATGTTCGGTATTCTGAAGTGTGGTGTTCTTTGCCACTTTTCTGTACAAACTATCTTCTGTCATTCTGTGACATGATAGTAAACATATTACTGAGTAACTTTCATACACGTTTCTTTACTAATGAGGTCAGGCTAGTCATTCTATAATTTCCTGTCTGTTTAGCTTCCACTCTTGTTAAGCAGAATATATGTTTCTGTACCATACTTTTACCTCATTTTGATTTCTTATGATTTGCAAATCATTTTAGCAAATTACATCATTGTGGTCACTATTCCGCGGTGGTGGTGCTGCGGTAGCATTGTCACCTCACAGCAAGACGTTGTCCCATTCGATTCTCAGCTAGAGCGTCTTCTGTGGAGACATGCGTGAATGGGCGTACCTTCGTTGAAGGTTGTGCGTTAGGGCCGGCAACTCACCATGTAAAAATCAACTGCCAATCATTAGCGGACCAGAGTTCCGCTGTGGCGACCCCTACGGGAAAAGCCGAAAGACACAACAACATCATTGTGGTCACTATGGAGATGTATGGTTTGTTAACATTGGGACATTAGTTTAAATCCCACTACTTCTCTTCCAAATGACAGAGATCTCTCCTGTGTCCCTGCTAGACAGAGGCACAGTAAACTAATCTTAAAAGGGTACCTTCTGTGACCTACTTTACAGAGGCACAGTAGGCTAATCTAATAGGGAGGCGGAAGCCAAATACACTCTGGCTAGGCTTATAAATGCACTAGGGCAGATAGCCTAGTATCTACCTATGAATCTAAGAAGCCAATACACTAGTGAACAGCAGTTCTAACCCTAACATTGCTCACTAGTTGTGTGAGAATGTATGCATACATTTTTAAATGTTTGAAAAACAGGTATCTGCAGTGCCTGTTTTCAGTGGTTGCTGCATACAAGGATGATATATTTAGTAACATTGAGTTACATTACTTTTTGTTAGAGCTCTTATGTACTATTAACTATACGTAATAACTGGTGATACACATTTTGAATACGACTAGCAGACACTGACTATAAGCATGTACTGAATGTATGTCATTAAATAATCAACAGACAACAGCAAATTTGTAATAAAACCAGTTTAAGGTACACAAGTATTTTAAGGAAACATATCAGTTAATAAGAAAATTGTGCAGAGGATATGACAGCTATGAGTCAGCAGTTTAGATAAAATTAGTGCACATTGCACAACTATACTGCCAGAGTCCCACAGATTTCCAACACTGGTGCATGTTGCTTTCTGGGGTGGGGGTAGGGGGTTAATTCCCAGTTTAGATGCCTGATTTCTGCAGTGTCAAATGATTCCAGAGGAGAGGACATTTTCAGAGACAATTGGTTATGTCGCTGGAAACTATTTGCATGAAGAGAGAAGGAATGAGTCATGTAATACCATATGTATGGTAGTAGGGGATCCATAACATATGTTAAGCTTATCTGAGCATGGATAGAACTTGGTCACTTCAGGTACATTTGTGTCACACTTTTAAAGCAGTGTTGGGGGAGATGGCAAAATGGTGAAGAAGTTTACTTCACAGACACAAGGTATAGGGTTTGATTCTTATTTGATTGTTGTCTGGTTATTGACTATGCATGTAATAGTCTGCAGATTGATTGCCGAGTAATTACCTATGAAGCTGTAAGTATGGCTCTTGATGTGCCATGGGGTGATATTGTCTGATGTTATTTAGCAGTTTATTCCACACTACAGAATAGAGCAGCAGGAAGGTTCATCACTACCTCACTGATGCTATGAAGGCCTGGAGTAACCACCTGTAAACCACAGAACCCTGGATGGAATGTGCAGTATTTTCTACTCCTGCTAGAACAGAACTCTATACAGTAGTTACTTCTGTTGTTTAACTATAAGCATTTTGGTCTTTCAAATTTAAGCAGAGGTATGTACTATGCATAGAATGAACAATCTGTCTGTTGTACTGCATGTGATGTCAGTTTCAATGATATTGTGTTAGAAATGCAATGGTACACATTATTTAAATTTAAGGTTACTAGAGGTGGTAATATTCTGAACTTGGGCACTATCACAAACAGTTTCAAAAAGCTAAGATCTGGAACTGATTTCCAAGAATATTTTTTCTTAGCAACAGAAATGTATTTTTATTTATTTATTTTACATTTGTTGACTGGGAAAAGTCCGACTGGATATATGCCCATTTTCAGCGGTGGCCCAGGGAGAAAAGCTCCAAATACAAATTAATTAGTTACATCCAAGTACAAAAATAATAATAATACAAAGTACAATAAAATCCAGTGTACAATAATACAGGTACAAGGATTGTGGCAGTTACATTGTAGTGATAAAAGAAAAACATAGCTTATTTTAACAAAACACGAGAACAGACAAGGGTAGTAAAAAAAACAGATATGCATATAGTTAGCAAGCATTAGGAAAATAAATCTGTCATCTGCATTGAGAGTAAGAGTATATAAAATGGAAGATACCAGGACGGTATACCATTAAGCTTCCTGTAAAGATGATTATACACAAGCAGTAGCAGTGTTTAATGGGGAGGTAATAGTTTAAGTGAGGTAGGCAAGTAGGGGGATCTCTCAAGGGAAGAAGGTAGGGAGAAGAAATTTCTATCCTATAGGGTTAAGGCAGGAGCATATCCTATGTGATCTGAAAAAGACTTTCATTAAGTTTTTAAATTTGGATATGGACGGTTCTTGAGTTAAGTCTGGTGGGAGATTGTTCCCATTTTTGGCGATGTAGTTGGAAAATAGTGAGTTGCCAGCCATGTTGTTTGATTTAGTAGTATTTAGCAGAACTTTATCTGTAGATCGGAGTTCTCTAGATTCAGTATAAGGACTTAATAAAGATCTGCGGGCAGGGACTTGATCAGGTTTGTAGAGGATTTTATGATCAGTAGTGAGTTGGTTATAGAGAAGCAGATAAGAGAATTCAAGCCAGTTTAAGTTTTTTAGGTTTAGACAGTGGTGAGTGCGGAAAGCTGGACCACTAGCAAATCTGGCAACATGGCTGTAACAACTGGAGAGCTTATTTAGTTTAGTTTTTGCCAAGTTAGTCAGTATAGGAGAAGCATAAAGAGGGTAGAAAGTAGGTGGGAGCGGGTAATGGTAGTTCTGGCAGTTGGTGTAAGAAATGGAAAGTTTCTATATAGGGAACCCAGTTTTTTATTGTTTGGTTTATGTGCAATTTGAGGTTGTTGTCTATTATTACACCCAGTAATTTGGTGCTAGTATCTGGGCAAATTGTAGCACCATTGTTAGATATAACTGTGAAGGTAACTGGTGGTGTCCGACGGGTGGGGGTGAACAGCAGTAATTTGGTTTTATTGGGGTTTAGTATTAGACCAGGGTTAGAGAAACATTTCTCAACAGTTTTAAATGTGAATTGGGTCATGGTATGGAGGTCCTGTGGGGTACTGGCTGAACAGATGAGGGTGGAATTGTCTGCATATTGTATGCAAGAAACATTTGGGGTGATTTATAAAGATGGAAAAAAGTAATGGGCCTAAGATGGATCCTTGAGGAACTCCTATAGTAACAGGTGAGAGGGAAGATGGTTGGTTTTGCTACAGAACAGCCTGATATCTGTCCTGCAGGTAGTGTTGAACCATTGGATGGATTGGTGATCAAGGGATAAGTTTTTTAGAGCAATAATAAGTAGATGGTGACTGACCATGTCAAAAGCCTTGGAGAGGTCAAGGAATAGGGCAGACGAGAGTCAGGCATTATTTCTATTAGAATTAATGGTGTTAGTAAGAGAGAGGAGTGCAGTAGTGGTACTCTAGTTGGGTCTGAAGCCATGTTGGGAGTCTGCCAGCAGTTTGTTTTGGAGGAGAAAGTACATTAGCTGTTTGTCAATGCACTTCTCCATGATGTTAGCCAAGGGGGATAGGATGGCTATGGGTCTGTTAGTTGGAGAATTTTGTGGATGGTCCACCCTTGTGGAGAGGTATCACATGTGATACTTTCCAGAGTGAGGGGATGGTAGCTTCTTTAACAGTTCTATTTATTAAGCTGGAGACGGGAATAGCTATGGCTTTGGCTGTCTTTTGTAGGTATTCAGCTGACAGTAGGTCAGTGTCTAGAGTGGTAGCTTTTAACTTAGAGAGGAGTTTCCTTATGGAGCTAGTGTAGATGGGTTGGAGATTGAAGGCTGGGTGATTGCAGGGTGTTGAGGTGTGGGTATTACTTATAGTGGGGTCATTTTGGTTGGAGATAAGTTGAATTGTTTCTGTAAAGAAGCAATTAAAGCTGTTTGCCATGGTCTTAGGGTGGGTATTTGTTGGAGATGGGGTAGTGGATTTGCCTGGATGAAGTAATTTATTGATACCTGTCCAGAATTTTTCTGGATTAGACTGGCACTTGTGCTGTAGATTACAGAAATGCTCCTTTTTGTCCTTTACTATGGCTTTTTTTTGCTTAATTTCTAAGTTGCCGGTAGAATAATTGGTCCGCTGGAGATTTGGTGGCTCTCCAGTGTGTCCAGGCTTTATTTCTTAGTGGAATTTTAGTCCTGGTATCCTTTGTTAGCCATGGAGCATGATTGGGTTTGCATCTGATGGTACGGGGTGGGGCATGGGAGTCTAGAATGGGTAGGAATGTCGTATTGAAGTAGGATACGGCTTCCTCAAGAGGTAGTGAATTTAAGCAAGACCAGTTGCAAAGCCTAAGATCAATTTGAAATTTGGTAAGGTTGAAGTGTTTGTTGTATCTAATAGTTCTTTAAATGGGGTTGTGAGTAATTATAACTTTATCTTTTAAGACAAAAGTTGGCAGGTGATCACGGATTTCATCTGGGGGTGTACCAGAGGAATAGGAGTTAGGGTGGTTATTGATTAATATCCAGTCGAGAATACTTTCTCTGTTAGTGGCCTTATCTATTCTAGTGAGAGAAGAGATCAGCTGAGTAAAGCCTAACAGATTGATGTGGTTGGTAGGATTTTGGGAGGTACAGGTGATCCAATCTATATTGAAATCTACAAGAATAATGGATTCTTGAGTATATGTGGCAGACAGCCACTGAAGTAGACTTTCCATGTATTTATGTTGTTATCAGGAGGAATATAGGCACATATAATGTTGATATACATGTTTCTATTAATTTTTAGTTTGTTAACTAGTACGTCAGCATTGTTGAATTAGGGGGGTGTTGCAAAATTGGCCTTGTAATATCTAGGGTGTTTTTATTGTGAATGGCTACACCTCCCCCTTTTTTAGCTAGTCTGCCCAATCTAAATATGTTGTATCCTGGAGGAAGTATCTCATTGTCTGAAATGGTTGGTTTTAGCCATGTTTTTGACAGTCCTAGAATGTCTGGAGAATATACTGATATAAGGGTATGTAGGTTGTGGAGTTTGTTTGTTTGTGATCCTTCTTATGTTTAAGTACATTGCTATCAGTGCACTTGCAGACCGGTTAGTTACCAGTGAGGGCATGGGGTAACTGGAGGTGCTGTTACTGGTGGTCTTATTTTGTGATATTGGGCTGGAGTTAGGGTGGATATCTCCGTCTAGCATTAGGTTGTGCCTTAGACTAGCTATCAGTTTGAGGAGTTTCTTGAGTAGATAATGGTGATATTTTGACTTAGGGGTTAAAGTTTGGGTATATATTACAGTGGGGGGTTTGAGTAATGGGTAGTAATTTGTGGTCAGAGATAAGTTAAGGTAGTGAGCTTCACTAAATTGTCTTGAGAGTTACAGTATGGCTTTCAGGGTAGTGAAATCCTGTGTGGGTTTCATACGAGGTTTGGTAATAGGCACCTATAAGTAGAGTGAGGAGAAGGAAAGTTAGCATGAAAGGGATGTGAGTGTTGTTGAGAGAAATATCCTTGAGTACAGCCCCACTCATAATCGAGGAGGAGGGGAAGCTTCTGTCACTCCCTGGGACTGTATATATCGAATGACAGGAGGGAAAAGAACAGCTTGGTCTTGCGTGTGGGAGTGAATTATTTGGAAAGGAGGGTGAGACTCCCACTGCCAACTGTAACCTTGAGGGATTACTCTCAGAGCCCAATTGTATATAACTACCCTTTCTGGAAGGATTAAGGGTTTATGAAGGTGGGTGTGAGGGGTGAAAGGGAAGTCATTAAGATTTATTAGACTGTCCATAGTTCTGCAGGTTACTGTTTTTTTTTTTTTTTTTTTTTTTTTTGTAGACCGAGCATTAAATCCCTTGGCAAACTTGCAGGAGGACTGTAAATTTTGCCGGATCCTTAAACCATCTTAACTCTGTCATCACACTTTTTAAGGACCTCTGCAGTAGAAGGTTCAAACACTAGGTCTCTACCCAGGGGAGAATTCAAAATGTCATTTTTTTTTACATCTCCTGGGTCATTTTGAAACTGCATTCAGGCAAGCCTCCTTATAATAGTTCCCATAGCAGCAGCAAAATAATATGCACATTTCAAACAATGGGTAGTTCCTTGAGAAACAGAAGCAACCATATTACACAAAGCAGATTTCTCCTCAAAAGAGGAAACATACCAGAATATTCCTCATATTCTCAAAAAAGGCAAGCATAACTTTAACATATGAGCTGGACAACTGAGAGTCCTAAAAATAAGTATTGCAGAAGAGTGCACTTTTTCTCATATCAAAAGCCTTCTTATCCTGGTCAACAGGAGAGGGAAATCAGGGATTAATATTAACCAAAAGTTTAGCAGCAGCTAGTAGGTTCACAAAATCAAAACCTGCTGGGTCTGACCTGGAATGAGTGTATAAAAACTTAAGACTGAGGAACTTTATACAACCCATCTGCTTTTGGGTCTATATCATAACACCGAAGAGGCGTTTAATCGAATGCCTCTTCGTTGACACATAACAGTGAATGCACTAAAGCACAAATGCTCAGAACACCGATTTCTTTTCCTGGGAAAGAAATTGGTAGCACTAACACACACTTTCAAACATTACAATGTGGGGGGGGGGGCTGTGCCCCCCATCCCCCCTAACTAAATATAGCAACTCCGAGATCGCACTACAGTGGGGAAAGAGGCAAACACATGGGGAAGGCCAAGCGATTTCTTTCCCAGGGAAAGAAATCACTGTTTTGAGAGTTCGCTCTTTAGTGCGTTCGCTCTCGATGAAGAGGTGCTCGATTAAACGCCTCTTCACTGTTCTAATACAGACCCCTGCTTTTTTGGAACAGCAGACAAGCTAATAAGCAAGAAACATTCTCAAAAGTGGAAAGAAAAGTAGGAATTGGGATAGGTTCTGAAAATTCCAGTTGTTATAAATCATAATGTTTTCTTAGGGGCTGAGAAACGTACTGTTTTCCCATTAAAACAAGTGACTCATTCTGAAAATAGTTTTCGAGAAAAAAATCCTTCAAAGGGATTGGTCAAAGCTACACTCTACTCAAAATTTGAATCATACACCTGCAGAGACAAAATAGTATCTGTCTCTTCACAATCATTTTAAGGTTCAAAATCTGGAATATTTTCAGAAAATGAAGACCCTCTTTTTCTTTTTACCAAAAGCAGACATAAAGGAAGGGGCGACAGCCTAAACTAAACCCTTAGCTAAGTCCAATAAATCACTTGTGTGCAGAGTAACTGAGACAGGAGAAGGCATACATCTACATTTTTTCTCTTTTTGACAGTAGAAAGACACCACAACCCTGGAATAAAGTCATAAAATACATTCTACATCTACATCTACTGGTGCAAACATTAAGGAGGAAAGTGACTCAATCAGGTGATCATGCAGTTCAGAAAAGTTAGTCTCACACTAGTGTAGTGCTTTTACAGCAGCTGTATCAGTGAGACAGCAGAACGTAGAACAGTCATCGCACGGAGTGGAACACAGAAGAAGCCTTTGTACTGAGGATACCTCTCAAACTGTCCAGATTTTTGCCTCATATTTTGGTCTGTTTCTCATAAAATCTGTGGTTTTCTAGAAAATCACTGGGATGATCTGAGGATCAAATTCACTAAATAATGACATACATTTGAGTTTCAGACTTCATATTCTTCAGAAAAATGCATGCCAAGACAAATCCTGTTATTCTATCCACATTCTAAGTTTAGAAGAGCAATATTTAAAATCTGTCCTGATTTTTGGGCCTTTGTCCCCCTATTATGTCAGACTTTGTCTAGATTTCTTGTGCTAAGAGGTTGAGAGGTACGCTGAGGATCAAAGTTGGAATGCTCTGTATAATGTGGAAAATTTGAGAAGTATTACAAAGTCATGCCAGCTTATTATTATACACAGTAAACCAAGTAGGTCGCCAACACCAATGGCACCCCCACTCTCATCAGCAGGCAGAGCAAGCTCAGCAATCTAACAGGTGTCATTCCCCCACCCCATCCCCTGCCTGTGTATTAAAAACAGGCAAGACAATGAGAAGCCTTCTAAAGCATAAAAAGTGAAGTAAGAGGACAGTCATAAGGCACAACTATGGAAAGACAAAAAGTGACACTGACAAGCCAGTAAATGGCAATAATTGTATTGCACCAAAAAACTTTAGTTTTCATCTTGAAATACAGATTGAAACTCAGGCTCTGTTTTGAGATGAAAGTGATTAACTTTACTTTTTGTTAAAAACAGAAGGCTCGTCTTTCATGCCAAAATGGATAACTTCTTAGAGTCCACCACTCACTTAATAGTGGACTGCTTGAAATCATCAAATCAACATGTTATCAGGTCCCCCCCCCCCACCTCCATCTCATACAGAAACACAAAGAAAGCAGGTTTAGGACCACTGCAGTAAAATGGCTAAACAGAACAACCTTAACATCTTATGGAAAGGTTTGAGAATGTAACCAAGCTTTATTTTTCATAATTAAAACAGAAGCAGCAGCTCTGGAAACAGAATCATAAAAGAACTTTAAAGAGTGTTTGGTTACACAAGAAACTGACACAATAAGGTGTTTAATGAAATTCTAATCTCTAAAAAAGGAAGATTTATTTATTTATTTGTTTGTTGTCTTTTGATTACAGGGATAGTCTGACTGGGCACAAATCTCATTTTCAGATGAGACCCGGGGAGAAAAGCTCTGCATAAAATGCATATTTACAAGAAACAAGAATACAAATTAAATATGTTAAGCATTACTTTGCAGGTAGTACTGAGACAAATAGTAAAGACCTTTATCATATACTTTAGAAGTTACATTATTTTACATAAGTCAAAGACATCTTAACTTGCAATAGCTGGAGAAAAGAGCAACGATAATGCACATACTGTAGACTCCCTCTTATCCGGTCTCGCGGAGACTGGACCTTAGGCTGGATAAAGAAATGGCTGCTTAATCAGAAAAAGCATACAAAACAATATTTATAGGTTATAAATCAGCTAGAATAACAGGATTCATGTTAGTATGCACTTTTCTAATGAATATGAAGTCTAAAACTCAAACGTCTGTCATTATTTAGCCCAAGACAAGGAGGAAGTGTTGTTCTCTGTTGTCTTTTGCTAGGACTACAGCAGAAATTTGATGGCTGGTTAAAGGGATGCTAGATAAGAGGGAGTCTACTGTAGGTTCATGATATGCATATTGGCATTAAAAGATGTCACTAGTGCAGAAACAGAAAATATCAGAGAGGGAAAGGTATAATCAGAAATAATCAAGAAAAACATAAGCAGAAAAAGTTCTGACAGTGAAGAGGTTGAGATAACAGAATAGGTAAGATAATGAGGTGGGTAAGGAGGGGGTATGAGTAAGACAGGATTAATGATATATGTTAGTTGGAAGAGTAGTAGTGGGGATGAGAAAGAGCCAGGGTGACTGACTGGCAATGGAAGAGAAACAAAGAATGGCAGGGTGGCAGCATAAGCATAACCATGAGAAAGACTGATTTAGGTTGTGCTTGAAATGTGTGGTAATGTTGTCTTGTTTTAGGTTAGGTGAGATGGAGTTGCAGTGCTTAGCAACATAGGTTGAGGAAAGTGAGTTACCTACACTGATAAGAGACTTGGTCCTAGTCAAGAGATATTTGTTCTGTGAGTGGAGAATCCTACGAAGGAAGTAGTGTTTTAGGATATTTTGTAGTGGTGGCAGGTGTTGGGTTTGTGTATTATTTTGTGAGCAATAAGCAGTTTTGAGTAGGTAAGGTAGTTAGGGCCAACGCAGGTGTTTCAGTGCTAGGCAGTGGTATGAACGGTTTTGGTAAATTGGATGCAAACTTATTTTATTGTATCAAACCTCTAGTTTATTTAATGTGGAGTGAATGTTAGTCAGGATTTGTGCTGCATTGATAAGTAAAAGGAGAAGATAAGATGTTGTTAAAGAATTCCAAGAGTGTTGTTAAAGAATTCCAAGAGTAGTCAGTGAGAAAGGGTTTGTTTCTGTATAGGAAGACGGACTTTGGTCAGTTTTCTTGATGTTTCGATCATATTTTAAGTTATCATCAATTAAAATACTAGGAAGCTTTTTGATGAAAACTGTTTCAATCAAGGTGTTATTTGCTAATGTGATGGATTGTTTCTGTGCTGACAGACACTTGGGGAGTAGCTGGTAGTCATCTAGCCAGGCCCCAGTTGAGGAAAAGGAGTCCTGGCTCAGCATGTGGAGTAGTGATAGACTTGGTGCAGAGCATATGAATGTGGGACCGTCTGCATATTGTACTATGGAAGTTTCTTTGGTAACTTTGTGAAGATTATTGGCGAATTTGTTGAGTAGTAAAGGTCCAAGAACAGATCTCTTATGTACACCAACAGAGACGGACAGAAAGGGGAACAGATCTCATTTCCATTATACAGCCTGGAGTCCGTTGATGAGATATCTGTGGAACCAGTTAAGGAATTAATGGGAAAGTCCTAGGAAGAGTAGTTAATGGAACAGGTGCTGGTGTAAAACTATGTCAAATGCTTTTGACATGTCTAAGAAGAGGGAAGATACTACGTTTAGGATTTCAGTAAAACTGAGCAGAGAGGCAGTGGTACTGTGGTGACGTCGGAAACCCCACTGAATGTTGAAGAGGAGACTGTTATTGTGAATATAGGAAAGGAGTGGGAAAGAATACATTTTTTAAATATTACGGAGGGTGGAGGTAGAATGGTTCTAGGTCAGTAACTGGAGAGGTTGGTGGATGTTCCTTCTTTATGCAGAGGTATGATGTGGGATTTTTTTTATCAGATGGCAGGGATGTAGCTTTTTGTAATTGAGTGGATTATGAGTACAGATACAGTGTGTGTTATAGCATCTTCAATGATTCTGATGTATTCTGGTGGCAGGTTGCCAGCAGCTGATGTGGAATGTTTTTTTTAGTTTTAGAAGATGTTTTTTGATACAAGAGGTTGATACTGGCAGGGGAAAAAAAGGATTTTGGTGATAATGAGTACTGTTTGGGATACTGAGGCTGGTGGGTGGTTTGTTAAGTAGGGAGTGGACAGAGTAAATGAAAAATGTACTGAATTGCGTAGCTATAGGGACTGAGTTGTTGGTGAAGAAGTCATAGTTTGGCCTTGATGAAGGAAGTCTTTTAATTGCATTCCAGAAAGGCTTAGCATTCTTTTTGTGGTTGTTCTGCAGACTGGAAAAGTATTTAGTTTTGTCTGATTTGATTTTGTGTTTAAAAATGTTCCTAAGCTGACTGAAAATAACAGTTAACTTTCTCATGTTCTCAAAAGAAGCAGGTATTTTTTTTTTTTTAACATGAGTCTGGCAATTTCATATCCTGAAGGATAAAACAGCATGTTTGGTCCAAAAATCTATCAAATGCTTTCCCATCCTGAAAAGGGAAATGTGGTAGCATTCATCAAAATAATGAGCAGTAAATGAATTTGATAAAGAAACAACTGCAGGATCAGATGTGGGACAAGAAAAATGTTATTCAACTGTCCAAGGTACTATGTATACCCTACCACCTTTTTTTAGTGGCCTGTGGATGACTGCCAGGCATACAACAAGGTGTCAAGAAAACATTATCTAGAGCTGATTAAACAGCTTCAAACTGATGAAAATTCACTTGTGATAAGTCATAAAACTTCTGCTGGGAGATGGGGATTCCAGACTGTTCGCACTGAAATAAATCTTTCACTTTGCTGTAGTTTCACAAAAGAAAACTATACCGGGGGAGCTCTAAAGAAATGTTTTCCTCAGGAAAATAATCATCATCTTAAGGGGAAATACTGAAGAATACTTCCCCCTCTAGTTCCTGCTGTTCTGACTAAGAAAATAGAAATAAAATATTTAAGACTAGAAGTAATCCCTTTAATATCCCAGTAAGTCTTCTCTGTTCAAGACAGAGGGAAAAGGAGAAGTCACATACTTCACTGTTTTAGTTTTCCTGGAAAAAGGCCAACTCTGGTAAACAGGCACCACTCTGTTAAGTGGTAAGCCTTTATCTATTACTTCTCCCAAGACCAACAAGAATGGCTCTCTTTTGCCTGGTAAAGACTAACAAACAGCCACAGAAGACATGATTAACTCTCAGTCCTTCATGGCTGCAAGTGTTACACCAGAAAGACCAAGAGATGACAATGAGCAGTCCGAAGAATCCAATCTCACCACAGCAGAGTCCCAAATCAGTGTTCTATGCTGAGTTAGAGCCAGCTATACCTAAGAAATATACTTTTTGCGAATGGAGGAAAAAGAATCCAGGAGACTGATATCTGCTCCATATTTCATCCAAAAAGAGTACCAGCAAGGCAGTTAGCAGAGCCTGCATGAGTTGGTAAAGCAAATGATTATTTTAAAGACAGACTCAAAAAACCCCCCAGAAAATCCTATGCAAACACGATTATTCTATACAGCAGTGTAGAAAACAAATTAGTCAGGAAAGCTTTAACACACGTTTTTTTTCATGCAAGCATTCTTAACTGAAAAAAATCCCTTCACATGTAAAGACAGTGCAAGAAATGTCATTTCAAAGATAAAAGTAAGTAAGTTTTCATAGATGAACACAATTAAAAAAAATAATTTAGTGGATGGTTTCTTCAAAGGGAACCTATCTGCCTAGCCTTGAAAAAATGTTAGTCAACTGTCAGCTTCATGAAGCCTGCATTTTAATGGCAAGAAAGTTCTAAAGCTTTTGGTGCTCCAACTGATTTTTTATATTGGAGCTCTGCTCAAGCTCCTGGCAGTTAGAGTGCATTTAAAGTGCCCTTAAGTTTAGATAAAAGAGTCAGTTGGTCATATCCTTTGGAGGATGTAACCCAAGTAGCTTAGGCTACTGCAAGACTGATCTCAGACTATATATCATTAATAGAAAATCATAACATTATATGAAAATGCACAGTGTGAAAGCAAAGAATGTATGTACGAGAATCAGTCACATAAAGAAATATTATACTGTATATAACCACTGCAGTGATATTCTACATGACTCTGCTTATTTGTTTGAAGGCTTGCATGGCCTGTCAGGAGAGTAATGCATACAAATAAATCTTGATGCTGAGGCAGTGATTCATGCTCCCTGAAGGGCGATGTTAACAACACATGAGTATATGCAGTAGTATGCTATGGGACAGTCGAATCAAACAAGTGAGAAATGTTACAGGTCCGAGACGTCAGATCTGAACTGTAGAATTTGATATATGTACTTTAAATGCTTGTGAGTTAGCTGTATTGATGTGCAGAAGGTCTAGCAAAATCAGTTAGAATATGGACTTCATTGAGTTTAGACCCACATCTACTTTAAGGATTAAAGTATAACAGAAAACTAAATCATATGGAAAAATGTAAGTGTTACTAAAAAGTAGTCAGAACCAGGTGTGAACCAACCTTCAAAAAGGACAGAAGCATTCTCAAGATTTGCTAGAAAAAAGAAATCTATTTAGCTTTTTAGTCTTGGGCAACCCACTGCCATTTAAAATTTTACTTGAAAAGGACTGCAGCCTTTCTGTTTCTAACAGCAACAGCTAAATGTTGTGTTGTTTCATACATCAGTTCTTTTAGGATTAGAACCAAGTGCCTTGGGGTTAGCCACCACACTGAAGATGACATCAGCACTCCTCATAAATTTTAAAATGAACATTCTCATTCAAGTTTTGGTTTTACTGTGTTGCAGGCTACTGTATATTTCATACTTTTTCAGACTAATATGATTTACTGCAAGTTTCTGGATTTACCACATTGGCTTTTGTGTTTCTATCAACAAAAAAAATCATATCATAATTACAAACATACAAGTGGCACAAAACAAGACAAAATAAGTTATGATTATTATACTTGCTGTTCAGTCACAAAGAAAAACAAAACAATCCTAACAGAGAAGACTAAGTATGTGGAAAGAATATTTCTATTACGTTCTCCTACATGGCATAATAATTTTCTAATGTTGTCCTTTATCATATTTTATTTTTTTTAACTCCACTAAATTACTACCGGAATGTGCTTATACATTTTCAGAAAATATGATTTGAGAACACAAGTAATTAGATGGAACCTAAATTCAGTATTACTTTGTATAACCAATACACACACACACACACACACACACACACACACACACACACACACACACACACACACACAATAATGACACTAAAACAGGGATACAGATACTGCATTTTAATAAAAATTAAATACAATTTCAAGCATTTTTTAGATTCAGATGATACCAATGCTCTCAAATGAGTGAAGGGCAATGTGATACTTTATAAACCAAAAACAACGTCACTACGGCATTCTTTATTGCTTAAACAAAACTGCAATTTTCCTCACTATAATTTGCTGACAATGTCAGGCCTGCTGGTACAGAGGAATAGTGGCTCAGGTGTCTACTGGAGTTGGTGCTGGGAAGGAAAGGAACAAAGAAGCTCTTCCTGCCTGCCTTTCCCAAGTGGATGGCATGCTAATGAGAAAGGTAGACCATCTATTGTTGCTCTGGTGCAAAGAGGTGCACTGAACTGTCATGCTGCTGGGCACGTGGAATGGCCTGTGTAGGGTAAATGACCCAAAACCCAGGGTGGTTATAGTTACATACGTCACATCACTGCCCACATATCCTACAAACAGCAATGACCGCAAACAGGTGGTAGGGCCTAACCAACAAATCATTAGCTGATGAAGTGGTGACTTTCGGGCTCTAATACCTCCTGTCTGAGACCCATCATTGCTGGTGAAGAGGGGCAGTGATAACCCCAGCTTGGAGGAATTAAACACCTGTGTAAAGCTACATAGTGCCCATGGACTGAGGTGGAAGAGGATTAGGGCAGCTATGCTGCAGTGAGGATATGAGTACCTTCCCTTACCATGTACAAAGGGATTGCAAAAAATATAACAATACTTTGCTGATAATAGTGAACGCAAACTGAACATGATAAAGACAGCACTGGAAACTGATTTAATTTGTAAAAACATCTTGATATGACATTACTTTTCTCTTAATTAATAATCAGCAACATGGTTTAAAATAGTATTTAAACAACTGTAGTCAGTTTTAACAATTCATTTCCAGCCTGCGACATACACTAACATAATTATTTCTCAATGAAAAACTTGCTCTGAGCTCTTCTGGCTTTTTCAATGTTATCAAAAGTGGGTACACCTTTAGGCATTGTTAATTTTTCGTACTCTGTTTCCATTATGTTCTCAGCTTCACCTATGAAATAAAAAATGTTTCACTTTATAACTGCAAAAATGTTTCAGATTCACTTACCACTTATTTCCATATTCAATATATAGTACCATACTGGTGAAACGTGTGCATACTAATTAGTGCAGATGCAATCAAGAACATCATGAAGCCATATAAGAGTGTGCCCACAAAGACAATAATAAAGTTTACCTTATCTTGAAGCACTAAACTTTACTACAATCACATCTCTTTTCAGAAGTCAAAAGTACAGTTGTGCAAAACTTACTATAACAGTAGATGTATAAATAGAGCACTGTTGCAATAATGCTAACTTATGGAAGTATCCAGCCAAGGATACTATACATCTGGCCAGTCTACAAAAGCTTAGTGACCTTCCTCTTGTGCTACATGTCTGATCCAAGACCTATGCACAATACAATGTGCTGGTACGTAAGGGACATCCATAACCCCTTTTCTCATTTTCGTGCATGGAGTTGGTGTATCACTTCAATCATTCAGAGCCAAGGTTCATACACCAGGACATGTGGATGTGAAAATTCTCAAGCTTTCTTGCCCCAGAAAAAGATTCAGCCTACTGCTCTAAAAGTATACAATCTGATACTAACAGAAGAAAAGGAGAGCAGAAGGGAACAGGGGTCCACCTCAGCCTTGGATAAAAAGGGAAGAAAAAAAACTTGAATAAAGGGGATGGATGGAGGTTGCATATACTGCAAGAATGAATTATAACATTTACTGTTATCATAAGTTTTTACATAGCTGTACTATGTTCATATGTTCATCATATGACTGTTGCAGTAATTCTAACTCATGGGATAATTCCCAGAGCTTTTAGAAAGACAAGGTTGAGGTATGAGTGACAGAACTGAAGTCCAGTAAATGTTGAAGGTTGGTACTGGGAAGACGTGATCTGGTTCTGGAAAAAGCATATATTTTGTAATGTTTGGTAAAAGTGTGAATGAAAGACAGGGTAGCTGCTTTCAAGATGCATCTACAGTCAAGACCTATGAAAAAAGCACCAGAAGAAGCTACAACTCTTTTAGAATATGTTTTAACATGACTTTAGATACATTTTCCATGGGAGGAACAGCAGAAAGAAATTACATGGGAAATTTATTTATTTATTTATTTAACATTTGTTGACCGGGAAAGTCCGACTAGGTTCCACAGATCCTGTTTTCAGCGGAGGCCCAGGGAGAAATGCTCCATCTAGATATCTAGATATGGTCTAAACCGGAGTGGTCTAAACCGGAAGACCATTATTTTCCCTCAAAAAAAAGAAACAAGCAACTGATTAGACTTTGTAATGTTTTTGTCCAAGTTGTCTGTGGACAGCCAGAAAATAAAGGATTCTTTGCCCCCCCCCCCCCCCCATTTTGAGGACTAGGGAAAATATAGGGAGGTAGCTAGACTGGTTAAGAGTATAAAGGAAGGGTTTATTCTAAGGGCGACCCTGCCTCTCTATGAAAATCCGGAAAAGGGGGCATAGACATGAATGCTTCTAACCCAAAAGTCTTTTGACAGATGTTGGAAGTCTGTTATAGGACTGTTTCCCAAGTGCAACATTTTAAACTCACAGAAGGGTGGCAGTTATAATTTTTCAAGAACATAAATCAGGTCCTGAGCAGGAATAGATTTTCTGGGAGGCATGACATGTAGGATAAGTGCACCTTAATGGAGATGCAAGCTAGACGTATGTTGAGCAGCTCACACAGTTATTTGTGGATGATAAGGCTCCTGCCCCCTGTTATGTCACCACAAAGAAATTCTCTCCCACCTAGAAATACAAGATTTTCTTGTTGTAGGTTTTCTAGCTTCCTTCATTGGCTGTAGCACATCCTCAGAATAATGGTTCCTTAAAGGATTTAGAAAATTATTATCCACACTGTGATGGTTCAGTGTCTTTAAGTTTGTATGAATTACAGAGCAAGTCCATCTTGTGGGGGTCACATGTGGCAAATGCCCTTTGCTAGACAGAAAATAAGGGAGACACAGTATGTCCCTTTACCAAAAGGGGATCACCAAAAGCATTTTCAGACTGTATTTCTGAATTTTGAGAAGTAACTGTGATGTGAGAGGAAATGGTGGAAAAACATACAGGAATTTCCCATTCCATAGAAAGGAGCTGGCATGTTTTCCTAGCTCTCTTGCAAGGGACTCTGGAGCAAATAAGTCTGACTGTTTTGTTCAGAGTGGAGGCAGACAAATCAGTCTGGGTTGTTCCCCACTGATGGACAATATGAAGGAAGACCTCTCTGTTCAACCTGTATCTGGTCTTGTAGTCTGTCAATTAATTAATTTCTGAGAGGATGTACAGGTTGCAGGAAATACTGCGATGAACACCAAGGTCCCAACCCATCACTACCAGCCTGCAAAGCTGGTAAGACTTTGTTACTTCTTGTTTGTTTATGCAACACATGACAATGTTTTGTCTGTAAGGGTGTGAAGAGTCCACCAAGTTCATTGTGATGGAGACTGGCGGACAAAGATTAAGGTTCCATTTCTCAGATGTTTATATGCTTTCTCCTGTCCATCTTGTACTAGATTCCCTGCACTTTGAAACCTTTTGAACAACTCCCCCAACCAGCAAGGTCTATTGCAACTGTTGAGACTTTTTGAAGGGGAGGGGGAATAAGAAAGAGAATGCTGTGCTGGGGTCTTCTGATTGATCCACCAAAACATCTCTTTTTCCACAAAAGACAAAACAGGAACTGGGAAAGGAAGAGGGTGGCAGTGCTATACCCAACCTGATCTGTTGTATCACTGAATTTTCCCCATATGGAGTCTGTCAAAAAACATAATTTGGATTGTGGATTCCATGAACCCCAGGACTTTCAAAATCTCTCTTTCATAGGTTTATGTGTAGATTTATGAGTGATAAAAAGTAGCCCGTCAAGAAATGGATTTTTTTTTTTCAGGAGAAGAAAAGCCATCGTGCTGGATGAATTTAAACCATACTAGAATACACACTAAAAAGAGAGAGAGAGACTGATAGTGAACTGTAAATTTTGAAGATTTTTTTTAAAGTGAAGTGGCCTGAATGGGGAAGTTGTTCAAACCATGATAGATATGGGTACCTTGGATTCTGTACAATCCTACGACAGAGGGCAGACACTGTGAAAACTTTTGGTGCAGTAGAAAAACTTGAACAACCTAAAATGCAAAGCAGTAAATTAAAAGTGATATCACAATGCATGGAATCTCAAAAAATTTCTGCAGTTTGGATCGATCAGAATATACAGACAAGCATCTTTCAAGTCCAAGGTAACCATCAGACTTTAGGGAAAGATCAGTAAGAAAAGAGTTTGAAACATTAGCATCTTACATTTTGGAACTTTTAAAAATGTGGCCAGATTGCATAAATCCAGAACTGGTCTCCACATGCCTTCTTTTCTTAGAAAAAAGGAAAAGTCTGAAATACACCCCTTTTTCCTTCTGATAGTGAGAGACAGGTTCTATTATTCCTTGACTGAAGAGGTCAGACAAGATTGAAAGGACTGAATGATGTCGGCTTGAAGGCAACTAAGGTACTAGGGAGGAATTCCAGTGAAGTCTGCACCCAGTTTTATGATGTCCAAAACCAAATTATCAGATGTTACTACTGTCCAAATGGGAAGGCAAAGAGAAAGTGTGCCTGAGAGGTTGTTTGGGGCAAGGCTGAGGTGGTGAAAAGTACAGTTTTGTACCTACCATAGATGTAGATGTCCGAGAGGAATGCATCTGCAGTCCTTACAAATGGGTTGTCCTGTCGTCAGGCAGCCCTTCGGTCGGCCAGATTCCAAAGTCTGGGTCTGGCTTCGGCTGGTGTCGCACTTCACCCGACGTCATTGCGGCAGTTATTCGGGTATAAAGGCATCAGCCGACGCCATTTTCCTCAGTGTTTCTTGCCCCAGATGCCAGGTGCCCTCTTGGATGGCTAAATTTGGATAAATGTCAAAGTTTCCAAATAGTAGAGAGCAAACACACAAAATAAGCATGTATGTACATATATACAAACAACTACACCATAATAGATCCCCCCCAAGCTAGCTGAAGATTGGCAAATACCCTAGGAGTACCTCAGAGGGGAAGGAGGGTGGGTAATCCTGACTGCAGATGCATTCCTCTCGGACATCTACATTTATGGTAGGTACAAAACTGTACTATGTCCTTCAAGGATGCATCTGCAGTCCTTACAAATGGGTAGAATACCATAGCTAAACTAGGGGAGGAGGAAATGCGAAGATATTATGGTGTAGTTAGGATCCCTTGCAAAACAGCAGTGGCAAAACCAGCACGGGATCTAGAGTATAGAGGTAAGTTGTAATGCTTGGCAAATGTATGCACGGAGGTCCAAGTAGCAGCCTCTATAATGTCCTTGGTAGCCACTCCTCGTAAGAAAGCTGTGGTAGTGGCAGTAGCCCTTGTGGAGTGAGGCCTGATGTTCTCTGGAGTTTTCTTTCCATGGTAGGAGTAACAAAATCTAATGCAATTTCCTATCCATTTGGAGATTGTCTGTTTAGAAATTGGTTTTCCTTCCTTTCCTGTTGCATATGCTACCAGAAGCTGGTCAGTTTTTCTATTGTTTTTTGTCCTGTCCAGGTAGTAGCGTAATTGTCTGTGTACATCCAAGGTATGTAAGAGCCTTTCTCCCCTGTTCTGTGGGTTGGGGAAGAATGTAGGAAGGTGGATAGCCTGATTTAAAGAGACTCTGGATACCACCTTAGGCATAAATGTAGGATTTGTTCTCATGGACACTGTATCTTGATGGAAGATCAGGAAGGGTTGCACTGCCATTAATGCTTGTAGTTCAGAGACCCTTCTTGCTGAAGTTATTGCCAGCAGGAAAGCAGTCTTCCAGGATAAGTATTGTAATTCTGCTGTTGCTGCTGGTTCGAAAGGAGGAAGAGTCAGTTTTTCTAGCACAAAGTTCAAGTCCCATGCTGGTAATGGAGGTTTCCTGGGAGGTTTTACATTTTTAATTCCTCTGAGAAACTGTCTGAGCAGAGGATGTGAGAAGACAGGAGGATCCAAGCTGTATTCTGCTGAAATAGCTGATGCATGTATCTTGATGGAAGAGTAGGACAGGCCTGTATGGAAGAGCTCCGCCAAGTATTCCAGGATGTTGGCTATGTTCACCAGTGTCACATCTTGCCCCTTTGCAGTACTCCAGATGAGATATCTTTCCCATTTTGCTGCATAATTCTTTCTTGTTGAAGGTCTACGAGCCTCCATGATTATGTCTTTAATCCTTTGGGATAAATTTGGGTTAATTGCTGTTATGTAATGTTCCAGGCAGTTAGCTGCAGAGTTTTTAGGTTTGGATGCAGGATCTTGTAGTTGTTCTGTGTTAGCAGTAATGGGATCAGGGGCAGTGTCCATATTTGTTCCCGGGACATGCTCCTCAGCAGTGGATACCAATGTTGTCTTGGCCAGTCTGGGGCTATCAGAATGATCCTCGGACGCTCCTCTTTGATCTTCAGAAGCACCTTGTGCATCAAAGGAAGTGGTGGGAATGCGTATGCTGTCAGGTTTTTCCAACTGAAAGATAGGGAGTCCACCTTCCAAGCAAGTGGGTGGTAAGTCCTTGTGCAGAATTTCTTCAACTGGTGATTGAATGGGGATGCAAACAAGTCTATTTGTGGTAATCCCCATTCTCTTGTGATGGTTTTGAAGATGTTCGGATGCAGCATCCATTCGTAGGCATCTGTTGTAGTTCTGCTTAATATGTCTGCTAGAATGTTCTCCTTCCCTGGCACATAAATTGCCTGTAACTGAATGTTGTAGCTCAGAGCCACATCCCATAGGTCCAGTGCCAGCTGGCATAGAGGGTATGAGTGTGTGCCTCCCTGTTTGTTGATGTACCACATAACTGTGGTGTTGTCTGTCCTTATCATCAACTGGCCTTCTTGGAGAAAAGGTCTGAATGCCTGGATTGCCAATTTTACTGCCATCATTTCTTTTAGATTTACGTGCAGATGCAGCTGGTCTTGAGTCCATAGGCCTTGAATGCACTTGTCCATCATGTGTGCCCCCCAACCGAGGTCTGAGGCATCTGTCGTGATGGTTTGTCTTGGTTGACTTTTGCAGAAGGGCAATCCTGTGTTTGATTGGCAGGCCTGAGCCCACCATAGGAACTCTTGCTTCAGGCATGGGATCATTGGAATTTTGGTTTCTAGGCTGTGCTTGTGCTGGGACCACAAATTCTTTAGGTACCACTGTAGCTTTCTCATATGCAGCCTGGCATGAGGGACCAGTATTATGCAGGATGCCATGAAGCCTAGAGCTTGTAGCACTTTTCTTGCAGTTAGATGGTTCTGCTTTGTTAAAGCCAAGAAGTAGAGAGGTAGTTGCTCTTTCTTTTCTGCAGTTAGAAATGCCATTTGTTTTGATGTGTCCAGTTCTGCACCCAGAAAAGCTATTCTTTGGGATGGAATCAGCCTTGACTTTTTTGTATTGACTGTATATCCCAGGGCTTGCAGCAGGTAGATGACTCTTTGTAAGTCTTCTGACAGTTTGTTTTTGTTGTCCGCTTGTATCAGGCAGTCGTCCAGGTAGGGACAGATTTGAATCTCCTGAAGTCTGCAATGAGCAATTACTGATGCCAGGCATTTCGTGAACACTCTGGGCGCAGTAGATAAGCCAAAGGGCAATGCTGAGAATTGATAATGCTCTGATCCTGCAAGAAATCTGAGGTATCTTCTGCAAATTAGTCTTATGGGGACGTGCAGGTATGCCTCCTTGAGATCTAGAGTTACCAGCCAAGACTCCTTGCCCAGCATGGGAAGAAGCTGCTGTAAGGTCAGCATTTTGAATTTTGGAACAATGAGGAATGTGTTTAAAGCGGACAGGTCTAGTATAGGCCTCCATTTGTTTTCTTTTCTTGGTACCAGGAAGAGTCTGGAGTAAAATCCTTCCCTTGCTCCATAGATGGTACCTTTTCCACAGCTCTCATTCTTAATAATTGAGATATTTGTTTTAGAGCTTCTGTCCTTTGAGTAGGTGGAAGGTTTGGCATTCCTCTCTTTCCTGGTAGAGTATGGAAATGGAACCTGTAACCATGGTCTATAGTTTGCAAAATCCATTTTTCTCTTGTAATGCAGTGCCAGTTTCTTGAAAATAAGGTTAGCTTTCCGCCTAAGGGTGCTTCTAGTTGTTCCCTGGTAGGCGGTGCCACCGCCAAGTCACTGTGATTGAGTTGTTGTAGTGGTGGTGGCTGTATCCGTGCCTCGTTGGTTGTTACCCTGCCACTGGCGACCCCTGTAGGCACCCCTGGATTGGTTTCTGCCTCTAGAGCGCCTATTCCTGCCTCTTTGTGCCTTAGAGGAGTCCGGAAAGGACCAATTCTTGGAGGGCCAGTTCCTGCTAAACCTTGGAGGTTGAACTTGTAAGAAATCTTTCACTGTTTGCACAGATTTTGCTTTCTCTTCCATCTTTTTAGTACCTGCTGTGCAGGGGAACCAAATAAATTGACCTTGTCCATAGGTGCATCCAAAAGCTTAGATTTGACGTGTTCTGGTAATGCCTGTTCTTTCAACCATGCATGCCTCCTGATAACTGTGCCAGTCATGGCTGATCTAAAGGAAGCCTCCAGTGCATCATAGCCACATTTTAAAGAATGGTTACTAACCTGCTGTATGTTATGTACCATTTCTTGAACATACTTTTTATCTAAAGATTCTTCAGAGGACAGTTTTTTAGTCAACTGGTCAAGCATAAACTCTTGATATTGAAGCATATGAAATTGGCAGTTCAAAGCTCTAGCTGACAAAGTAGCAGAGGTGTAAACTTTTTTACCCCATCTCTCTAAGGACCGGGATTCCCTTCCAGAGAGAAGGAGTGTTATAGTAGAAGTATCTGCTACAGCTTTAGGACCCTGGGAGATAGTCTCTGGATCCGCAAAAGGAGCCTTATATAAGTGGTGATGAGTGTCCGGGACCCTATAGTACCTATCGGGCTTAGCAGGAGCCGGAGGTAAAGAATCAGGAGCAGTGCAAGCATCATTAAATGCATCATCAACAACAGGGAGAACTGGAGGTATAGCTAAAGGCCTATGCTGTGGCAAATGTAGAAAGGTCCTAAGCCTTTTTCTAGAGTCTGAGAAATCTTGGCCCTGCCACTGAAATTGTTCCCTCACAGCATGCAAGGTTTCCCCAAAGGAAAATTCCTCAGGAGGAGAGGCTGAAGGGATGGACTCCTCAGCATCAGAGTCTTCGTAAGGAGAATAAGAAGCCTCAGGAGGGTCTGTATGTTCTGAGTCATCAGAGGAATCATCTGTGGATACTGGCTCAGGGGCTCTGCTCTAGGCCTCTTTTCTGGAGGAGGGAGAGAGGCCCTGTCTGGATGAGGCTGGGCTCCACGAATTAAAGAGATGAGATCCTCAGCCAAAGAAAGCATATGGGAGCTGGTGCTGGGCCTGTGAGAGGGGGGCTTGGCAGGCACAGATTTTGATACTTTGGCTGCTTTAGCCCTGGCAAAGGCCTTAATAGACATGGCTGGAGGAGGCCTAGCAGCTCCACGTGCAGGGGTAGAGATATCCAGGGGAATGGTGTCTGATAAATCCTGTGAAACCGCAACAGAAGGTTGGATTTCAGAAGCCGTTTCTACCAGGTTTGAAGAGGCCTCGGTAGAAGGCAAGTTATCGGCTGAAGAAAGAACCGCTTGCTCGGTTTCAGCCGAAACCGAGACACTCGAGGTTTTCTTAACCGCGGTTTCGGCCGAAAAAGCGGACCGCGAGTGTCAGTCCTTTTCTTTGCGTTTTTTGGTTATTTGCGTAGTCGGAGGATCCGACGGCATAATGTAGGCAAAATCGGAGCCGAAAATCTGCTCAGCAAAGTCCGACCGACATCTAAGCATCCGTCGGTTAAAAGAAGCACAGGCTAGACAAGCTGCTACGTCGTGGTCTGGGCCTAAACAATGTATGCAATAGGAGTGGAAATCCTTATGAGGTATTTGTTTCCCACAAGATAAACAGTTATTAACTTTCTCTGACATCGGCTGAGGCAAGAAAGAGTCCCCAACGGGGTACTTAGCTTTATAGAAGTCTTCGAAGTAGTATTCGGTAGTAGTAATCTCTGGATCTGACCGACCGGCACTTGCGAACAGCTTCTGCTTCGGGCGCCACGCGGCAAGAAAGACTGGGGAAAATGGCATCGGCTGATGCCTTTATACCCGAATAACTGCCGCAATGACGTCGGGTGAAGTGCGACACCAGCCGAAGCCAGACCCAGACTTTGGAATCCGGCTGACCGAAGGGCTGCCTGACGACAGGACAACCCATTTGTAAGGACTGCAGATGCATCCTTGAAGGACATCTAGGGCAGAAGATAGAAGTTGCAATCTTTTTCTGAGAAGAATCCTTTGGACCCTTTAAAATCAGACTTTGGTTTCTGCTGCCATTTTTTCTTAAAAGATTTTTTACTTTTCTGCTGAAAGGGGTGTTTGGCTATTTTGGAAAAAGGGACCTGACTTAGAGTGATAGTTCCTCTGAAACTTTGGAATAAGGGAAATAAAAAGCTGTTGGAACCATTGCCTTATCTTTCTCCTTTCCAATAAATTCTTGAATATTTCAGGAGAAGAGGAACCAAACAAGTTGTCCTTATTCACAGGAGCAGTCAAAGCTTTAGCCTTAACAGCTTCAGGTAAAGATTGGAGATGAAACTATGAATACCAGCTTAAGACTGATCCTGTAACAGCTGCCTTACAGGTGGCATCAGCAGTGTCATATCCACCCTTCATGGAATGTCTTGCCACCTGTGTTGCAGAACTGATCATGTTTTGCAAGGAAGTTTTAGAGTCGGGTTGGCTTAGCACTAAATTTAGGTACTCTATCAAAAATAGATAAAACATATCTAATCATATGGGTTTGGTAGTTAATGGCACAGAAAACCAAGGTGGCAGACACATGCATCTTCTTTCCATACCTATACATGGTTCTGCTATCCTTGTTATTTTGTAAAACACTGGAAGAAAGAAAACTTTTAGAAGCTTTATCTGAAATAACAGCTGGGTTAGGGGAAGGATTCTTATGTAAATACTTATGGGTGTCAGGAACTTTATAATACCAGTCTGGTTTCTAAGATTCATGGGTTCCTGTGTAATTACTAGGCTAAAGGCTACAGGGGAATTTTAAGCGTAGCCAGGCTTCTCAATGGTGAGAATCAAGTCCTGTACCTTGTGACTGTGAAGTAAATAATAATGCCAATCTCCACAGGAGACTGAGATTCTGTAGCTAAAACAGACAAAACAGTTATCTTCCAAAGCCTCTAACAGTGTACAGAAAAGGGTTTCAGAATATATATTTGAAGGTTGTAGTATTTTTTTCTGATTTAGAAACATGTTTGCTTCCCAGATAAAATACTACCACATTTTGTGGCTGGTATCACCAAAGGAAAGTTGTTCCTGAAGAGAGTCTGAAGACAGAGCATCTTCACCTTCAGACTCAAAACTTGGAAGAATGCATTTGGGAATAATCATCCAGAGATTCAGAATCAGATTCTGAAGATTTGTCCTCAGAAGAACACACTTTTGTTTGTGGGAAGTAAAGAACAAATGAAACTTAGTGAGGAAATGAGGGCTTTAAAAAGTCCCTGCAAAAAGTTAAACCACTCCTCTTGAGGGTCCCAATGGGGGAAAAAGGTATCATGAAGTGGGGGCTCACCCCTGACGTATCTTTAAGAGTGTTCTTGGTGCATCATCTCTAACTAGAATTTGAGAAATATCTCCAGGTCCCTCTGAAAGAAAAAACTTTGGCTCTACCTTTGTGGCTTTATCAGCCATCTGATTAGAGAGGGTCTATGTTAGAACCACGAAAACTTACTTCAGCGAATGGTATTTTACATTGAAAATGCCATTCAATGAACTGTTATAGTGAGATTGCTGTACAGTGAAGATCGGAAAATTTGCCCTTTCCTCACTGTAGTGCGATCTCAGAGTTGGTATATATATATATATATATAATTAGCGTGGGGCTCAGCCCTCCATAAAAGCGAGTTCGACGAACGGCATTTTCGATGTGAAAGCCGTTCGTTGAACTGACTTTTTGTGGTTCTAATACAGACAAATTAGAGATGCTAGCTGCTTCCATCTTGTTAGTCTCCAAAGGAGTTACAACAGTGGGAAGAAGCCTGGATGCTGGGTGGTCTGCAGGCTTATCACTCACCTAAACAGAGTTGTCTGACTCTGACTGAGAAAAAGAAGCGGGCACATCTGCACTTTCTTTCAGTATTTTAGTCTATTTTCTTGGTCGTGGAGGGACATCTGTGGAAGATGATTCTGAATGCATCCTAGGATGTGCTAGAGCTTAAAGATGTTTGTTTTCCAGGTATAAATTAAGGGTGATAAAAGGCTTTGCAAGGGCTTGGGTACAAAAGATTGGCAAACTGTTCACTCTTTAAAATTTTATTTCAGTCCGACAAAACAGACACTTAGTATGTCTATCCTTATGTGGGAATTGCTAAATGTGGTCACTTTTCCCTCTTTGAGATTACATGAAATATTAATACCAATATGAAAGAAATCAAGAAGGAGAGGAAAGATCCTCAATGGGGTGCTTAACTGCCCTTAGCAAAAGTAGCTGACAGACCACAATTCTGATGGAGTCTTCCTTCATGGACTCGCAGTAAGAAAGTTTAGAGGATTTTTGCTCCCCCATGTCTCTTAAAAACCAGCATATGATCATAGGAGGTTACTAGGCAAATGGCCCTGGGGCCGTTACAAGCCTAGCCAAGACTTTATCCCCAAAAAAGAAACCTCAGTCAGCACCTGTCACCCCAGTCAATGAGGGACACAGGTGGAACCATTGGGGACAAATTTGTGGTTTCCCACCCACTCATCAAGGTTGTGCTTGAAGAGGGTCAGTGAGGTACTCTGTTTGACGTGTATGGGAAGTCTATTCCAGAGATAGAGGACCCTCTGGGAGACAAACCTGTCTCTCCAGCAGGTTTTGTTAATTGCATATTATTTATAATAAACTCTACAACAGAAGGAAGAAACTGTTGCAGAAAAAGGTGAAGTCTCAAAAATGGAAGAATTCCTTTATTAGCCTCAACAAAACGGTGAGATCCCTCATTCAATCCTCCAAAGCCAGCTATGAAGGCAGAATTACGGCAGACACTAAAAACAACCACAAAGCCTTCTACAGTTATATCAAGGAACTCCATGGCAATACCCAGATTTGCTCTGAGTTACTGCACAATGGTACCTCCTATACTGAGCCAATAGACATTGCCAACATACTGGCTGACAAATTCAGTGCCAACCTTACCCCTCTCTCCCCTGCTAAAGGACCAATCTCAATACCAGAAGAATGCCAGGCACCCAACATTATTGCAGCACAGGTTAAACCTGCATTGTCTAAGGCCAAGAATACAGCGTCCATAGGACCCAACAATATCCATGGATGTGTTCTACATGAATTACAAAGTGAACTGGCACCACATCTGTGTGCTCTGTTCACTCACAGCCTCACCTCAGGCTTTATTCCTACCGAATGGCACACTGCTCCAGTCATCCCTCTCCATACAGGAGGAGTGACTACAGACCCTGGAAATGATTGCCCCATTAGCCTGACGAGTTTGATATGTAAGGCTATGGAGCGCATCATCATGGACCTAATTAACAAGGATACAGGGAATCTCCAAACTCTAGATCCCACACAATTTAGTTTTGTGAAAGGTAGATCATACCTGCTCAACCTGAGTCAGTCACAAGAGCGGTGGATGAAGGTAAAGCAATTCATTCAGCCTACCTCGATCTGGTCAAGGCCTTTGATACTATTCCTCACTCAGGAATTATTGATAAACTCAGCAAACTAGGCATCAACCCGTATATTGTTAGGTGGGTTGCAAACTGGCTCATAGATAGAACCCACAATGGGGAAGTGGACTCCAAATCAGACTGTTGACTGGTCATGAGTGGAGTCCAATAGGGATAGGTCCTGGGTCCTCTCCTGTTTGGCATCTACTTCTCAGAAGTCCAGACCAACACGGAAAGATTCTGGCTGACCAAATTCACAGACAACTGCAAGCTGGGAGCCATTATTAACTCCCCAAGTGATGCAGACATCCTACAGAAAGGCCTCACTGAAACCAATGACTGGTGTCGAAACCATGGCCTTAAGCTTAATGCTAAAAATGTATCATCCCCTTTGGGAAAAACTCAGTTCCCACTAATTACCACATCGATGGGAGCCCACTGAACACTGAAGATGTTAGAAGCGATCTGGGGACAAAGGCTGACATCAACCTCTCCTTCAACCACCACATTGCCACTGTGGTCAGAAAGTCCTTCTATGTAGCACATCTCATTACCGAGGGTTTTTCATCCAGGAAGAAAGAGGTCATCGTTTCTCTCTACTCTTCCCTCATTAGACCAGTCATAGAGTGTAATGCCCCATTTGGCATGTACCTCACTAGATACCTGCAACAGTTGGACAGGCCACAAAAGTAATTCACGAAGAGGATCCTAGGCCTTAACCACATGTCCTACATGGACAGACTCAAAAAACTCCAGCTATTCTCTGTCTCATGTCGTCTACTAAGAGGCGATCTCTGCTTGACTTACAAAGCCATGTCTGACCCAGCTCTGTTAGAAATGCTACATCTAAAGAAATTTTAATCCCTCTGCACCACGTGCTCCAGAGTCCTCAACCTCATTACCACAATCAACAGAACATGCTGGAGGGACAGGTTAATAACCCAGAGACTACCCATGCTCTGGAATAGACTTCCCATACATGTCAAGCAGAGCACCTCACTAGCCTTCTTCCAGCGAAATCTTGATGAGTGGATGGGAAATAGAAAGTTCACCCTGGGGATCACTCCAGTGACTCTACTTGATAGAGGCACTGGGAACTAATGATGGGCAGCACAATGCCAGGGCACGTCTATGGGCCAGGCTTGTAAAGGCCCCAGGGCCATTAGCCTAGTACACACCTATGAACCTATGCTGGCAAACCCCATTAGCCTAGTACACACCTATGAACCTATGCTGGCAAACCAGTCTGGAGGTGGGCTTGTCTTTAATGAAGATAGAGACTCCACCAACCTTAGTCTTCCTGACCTCATTTTGGGTCGGAATGTATGGAATGAGGTACAACCTGGTAAGGGAGGGGTGCTCTATGCAGTCTTGAACCAAGTTTCTGTGACTGCACAGATGCTGGCATCTTGCAGAGCAGTCTCTCCAGTGAGTGCATTTTCAGGTTAAGGCTCCTAGCATTAAGTAGCATGACCTTCAGTTTGCATTTTGGCAGATCTTTTATGCTAGAAGATTTGTCTTTGAAACATAGCCTAACAAAGGCACAATGGGGGCGGCAAGAGCCTTGGCCAGAATCTGGAATCCCAGGGGTGACAGGTGAAGGCCATCTCTGGCAAAGCATCAAGGCCTGTCCACCATGCCATCCCAGACAGATACTGGATCCCCTTGGAAAGACACCAGAAACCAAGCCAATTGTTGAAATCATTTATTTTTTGTTGGTACTGTGGTATCATTCTTGGTGAAGGTAGGATGCTGCTTAAGGCTAGGGTCAAACCTGTCTGGAACACGTACTCTGAGAGCCCAATCACATCTCTCTTCATATAGTCCAGAGAGGTACATCTCAAGTCATTCACACCAACATGGACAATGACGAGTCATACTTTTACCTTTTGTGGAGAAACTTGAGTGCGTGCGTGATTTGGTGGATTCTGACAGACAACTGACCATGACTTTCTAATTGCTGAACCTGGTGAGGGGGACATTGGTATGTCTCACAACTGAGTCGCCAATTACTTGTATGTTTGGTTTATTGTTATGCCTTAAGGGCTGTGTTTGTGATGTGTTTGTATTGTGTGTGGAAAGTTTCTGAAGTGTTTTGGAGGTCTTTGCTTTTTAGGTAAGTTTTTATTCTGGACGTCTGCATAGGTGGGTGTATGTTGTGCTTGACAATGTCATCTGAGTGGTATGGTGTTTGTGCTGGCGACCTCCTCTTTGTCAGGAGTATTGACCATGGCACGAGAGAACACGGATTCCAGGTTACTAATGTAGATGCATTTCTCGTAAGTATAAGAATTATGTGCTAAGAGAAGAGGGCTGTCAGTGAACATGAGGCCATTGTTATACTGTCTCAGTATGCCAGTGTTGACCAGGCTGGCAGGAGAAACTGATGGGAATTGTCCAGATATAATGTTCTGAAAACTTGGGCGGACTTACGGAGAGAGGGTTTTGATAAGGGTTTATCCGCAAGAGTGTACACCACAAAAACCGTCTTAAATGTAAAATAACTGGCCTGAAGCCCAAGTGCTAAAACCAAAACTAAGAGGCTTTGAATAACAGACAAATTTAATCAGGCTACTTACAAGCAGTAATAAATGCAGCAGAATAAAAGCACTTGAACACTTAAAAGAGCAAGCAGCAAAGCAAAATAAGGTAATAAAGTAGGAAGAACACAATTACAGTAAAAGCAGCTGAATAAAGTGTAGATTTTTTTTTTAGTGGAGAGGGAGGAAGCAGAAGATAATTCAAGATTAAGAAACTAAGAGGATTGGCCTTCCCAAATCCTCTCTTTGTACACAGTAGAATGAGCTGATGAGATGGGACTTGTTGGAGTATCCAAAAAAAGAAGCAAGGGGGTAGTCATTCTCAAATGATCTCACTGTACTTAGTAGAGTGAGCAAATGAGATGGGACTGGGAGGAGTGTCCAAAATCAAATTTATAGCAGGGGGGTCAGTTTCAAAGCCACCAAGTTTAAGAACACAAAAACACTTGAGAGGGAGGGTGTCAGAAACAAAATGCAGACAGAAACCAGTGATACTGAATCAAGCAAATAAATAAAAGCAGTACAGTTTTGTTAACAAAATGCAGACAGAGACCAGCAATATTCAATCAAGCAAATAAATAAATAAATACAGTGCAGTTTTGTTAACTATCACTGAAACATATTCAAGTGCAAAAATGTATACTTATATCAGCTTTGTATATCCAGATGGTTATAGACTCAATCACAACCAGCTACAAGAAAGCAGCTCTGATACTGAGTAAAATCTCACAGAAATGTAACTGTATATACCAGTAGTATAAAAAAAAGTTAGACCCTCAGGAAATCAGATAAACACAAAATGCTGTTTGACCAGTAGCTCACACCTTGGATGGGCTGGTTTCACAGAATGTAACGCAACCCCCACTGTGAAACTAGCTGGCATTGAGCTCAAGTGCTGCACCAACCCTGAGAAACAAAATGCAGACACAGACCAGCAGTACAGAATCAAGCAAATAAATAAATGCAGTACAGTTTTGTTAACAAAATGCAGAGAGAGACCAGCAATATTCAATCAAGCAAATAAATACAGTACAGGTTTGTTAACAAAATGCAGACAGAGACCAGCAATATTCAACCAAGCAAATAAATAAATGAAGTGCACAAAATGCAGGCAGAGACCAGCAATATTCAATCAAGCAAATAAATGCAGTACAGGTTTGTTAAAGTGCAGACAGAGACCAGCAATATTCAATCAAGCAAATAAATAAATGCAGTTCATAGGTTCATAGGTTTATACTAGGCTATCTGCCCTAAGGCATTTATAAGCCTAGCCCAAATTATTGTGGCTTACGCCACCCCTTATATGAAAAAATATTGTATTCTGTTTTTGTTAACTATCAATGAAACAGAAAAAGTGCAAAAAGTATACTTGTATCAACTTTGTATATCCAGATGGTTATAGAATCAATCGCAGCCAATTACAAGGAAGCAGCTTTGATGTTGTCTTTTTCGGGGTCTTAAGTCAGATGTGTGGAGTGAGATGAAGGTGTCTAACCTTTCGTAGACTGTCCGAATGTACAATCATTTTTTTTTTCTCTCCCCTCACACATAGACCTAACCATTAGTGTATCTCGGAGCCCCCATACGTCGTTAGGTCTACTTACCCCTCCTAATGACCCCCAGACTTTCTCTGCCCGGCTTGGAGTTTGCCAAGGATCTTAAGGGTGATTCAGGACCACACATCTTTCTGCTGTCATGGATGGTTATAATGTACCCTGACTCCCCCCCCCCCCCCCCCATGGTCATCTGGTACATATGAAGGCTACTCCCTTCTGTGGATCACACACAGGAAGCACATAGGTGAGCACCCCCACCCTATGAATGTTACACCCAACCCTTCCTACCAGCTACTCAGAAGCCCAAACCCATGACTACATGAACATTATTAGCTGAACACATTCAATGACAAACCAGAAGGACATACATGGAGTCTTAAACTGGGGGGCTTTGGTTCTAAATGTTAAGTGCATCTGTAAGACCATCTAAGGAAACACAGCCTGATTCTTGGTGTGTGGGTGGGTGGAGGGGGGCTAGAATTACAACAGATTCATACTAGGAAAACTCTTACTACATTGCTGTCATATCAAGTAATCCCAGCACTCAGTACACTGGCCAAATCTGGTTCAGCTCTGCTGTAGTCTTAAGTGGTCTGTCTGTAACAACTGCTTTCTTCACTGTTCTGAAGCAGAACCCCAAACCCTACACAGAAATGAAGTGACATGCTTTGCTAAGCACAGCAGGCTTTCGTAACTGACTTGAATTCAGGTACTAAAGTTCAGTCACTCATTAGACTGCTTGACTATTTACCTGATAGGACAACAGTGCAAGAGTTTTCCTAGTATGAATCAGCCACAGTTCTAGAGCCCCCCCTCAACCCACACATTCACTAAAGATCAGTCAGTAATTCCATAGATGGGTTTACAGTTTAAACAGTTGGGCAAATTCATCTGAGAAATGCTGGAGTGTTAAACTGTTATAAAGCAGGGAGGTCAGGAAATATTGTGGAAGCAATATGTTGATGTTTTATGAAATGTTTATTTAAAAAGACTTACCTGTTCATCGGGTGGCAGTCCATACATCTAAACAATAACAAATCAGTCATCTAACATCAGTTAAATCTTTAGCAGCTGTCTGCCTTGTGAAGCAGTCTTGAAATCCCAGTACTTTTCTTTCTGAGCTTTATACAGCAAAAGAAATAATTAACATACAATCTCAGCATAGATTATGCTGCAGGCACTTTCCTACACTGCCATGATTGTCATGTCATCATGACATAAAGGTTCATAGGTTGGTACTAGGCTATCAGCCCTAGGGCCTATACAAGCCTAGCCATAACAATTCCCTGGCTATTTCCTCCCACACTATTTACTTCCCTGGACCCCTGTCTAACAGGGCGGCTGACGTGATCCCTGGGGTGAATTTCCTTTCTCCCATCCAATCATCAAGGTTCCTTTTGAAGAGGGCCAAAGAGGCACTCTGCTTGACATGTATGGGTAGTCTATTCCAGAGTCTGGGGAGTCTCTGGGTCAGGAACCTATCCCTCCAGCATGTTTTGTTTATTGTGATGACAAGGTTTCGATCCCTGGAGCATGTGGCTCTGAGGGATTTGGATTTCTTTAAGTGTAGCATGTCCAACAGCTCTGGGTTTGACATGGCCTTGTATGTTAAGCAGAGATCGCCTCTGAGTAGACGATATGCGACAGAGTATAGCTGGAGTTTTTTAAGGTGGTCAGCGTAGGGCATCTGCATTATGCCTGTGATTCTTTTATTTCTGCGGCCTTTCCAGTTGTTGTAGATGTCTTGAGAGGTACATACCAAATGGGGCATTGTATTCTATAATGGGTCTAATGAGGGATGAGTACAGTGGGACAATGACCTCCTTTTTTCTGGATGAAAAGCCCTTAGCGATGAGGTGTGCCACATAGAAGGATTTCCTGACTGTTGTGGCGATGTGGTTATCGAAGGTGAGACCACTGTCCGCCTGTGTCCCTAAGTCTCTTATCACACTTTTGGTGTTTAGTGTACTGCCACCTATGTGGTAATTCACGGGTACATGTTTTTTCCCAAAGGGGATAACTATACATTTTTGGCACTGAGCTTGAGCCCATGGCTGTGGCACCAAGCATCTGCTTTTGTAGAGTATCCACATCATTTGGGAATTCAATAATGACTCCCAGTTTGCAGTCATCTGTGAACTTTGTTAGCCAGAGTCCCCTAGTCTTGGCCTGTACTTCAGAGAAGTAGATAACAAACAAGAGCGGTCCCAGGACTGAACCCTGAGGTACTCCACTTGTCACTTGCCTGGAGCTGGATTTGGAGTCGGCTACTTTTACAGTGTGGGTTCTGTCAGTAAGCCAGTTGGCAACCCGTTGGGTGACGTAGGGATTAATGCCCAGTTTAGTAAGTTTATCTATGATTCCAGGTATTTGGTCTCGGGATCTAAACCTGTTGAGCAACATCATCAGAACAGTTTGGAAGAGCAGATGTATCTTGCAGAGGATACTGCTGCTCTGGAACAGACTACCCATCCACATAAAATAAAACAAAGTTCTTCCATATTTAAGTGCAACTTGGATCTCTGGATGGGAAACAGGAAATTTACGCCAGGACGGCCCCTTGTACTACTAATGGACAGAGACAGCTACTAAATGCTTTATCCCATGTGGGCCCCCTTAAATTATCTACGGTAAGATCTCAGTTATTCTCATTTAGGGGTAATACCACAGAAAGGATAAGGCCAATCTATAATCAAATGGGACAGGTTATTCTGAACACAAAAAAAGGAAACTGGCTAGGCTTAAAAAGGCGTGCAAGGGTAGCTAGGCTAGTACTTACCTATGAACCTATTACAAAACCAAGGGTACTCCATGGTTGTTGAATACTCTATGAACAGTACTGGGAAGATGTTAAGACATGTAACATGGGAATCTGTCATCATTTGTTATTAAGGAAGACCATTATCAACAGGTACTGAGGTCAAAGACATCAAAACAAATGAAAAATATAAAAGTGCGCAGATTAAGCCAGCAATGGAACAATACAAAATGGTACAAGACCAAACACAATTTTCTTAATGTAAATGTCATGTTATGTGCACTAATGTAAGTGCTTGCAAGTTTAAATAGCTATATGCTAAGAAATATGGAATTAAACAAAAAAATTAACTAGAGGGCTAGTGTGTGTATGTGTAGGTGATGCTCTAACCTCAGATGTAGATACCACCCACTTTGAGCTACTGTCTCTTGGATGTTACTTCTAGGTCAACTAAATTAGGCTTGAATTTCAGTGCAGGTAAATGCATACTAATTTTATTTTTTGGAAACCATTATTGTCACGACAAATTATGTTAAATAATATAGTCTAAGAGGCAGTACTCAATATAAATATCTAGGACTTCTAATCACTCCCACTTTTTCATTTAATAATCATGTTACTGAAGTTAAAAATAAAGCATTACAGAAGTGAAAAGTGGGATTATTTAAAATTACTGTCTCGTGATCCAGGTGTATTGATCAAAATATACAAGACTCCTGTTGGACCATTTCAATACAGTTCTGGTTTCTGTACATGCTCAACTTGGAGACAATTCAACTGAAATTTATTAAGCTTACTGCTAGCATTAGACATCTGGAATAACATCAAAGATTGGATAGGCTTAATTTATTATTTATTACTGTATTTCCTGTCACATTTGCAAGACTTATAACGAAGCATGGAGGACTAATTATGACCTTCAAATGTAAACTAATTCTACAACACATAGGCATAGGAATGTGAACATGAATAAGATGCATGGACATGATCATTATATTACTCAACTTATTCCACCTCTCCAGAACAAACTGCCTTATTCTATACATGCATCTGGAAACACAACTCAATATACAATCAGACAAATGGATTGGCAAGCATATTAACACAAATTTGTGGAAATCAGTGGTCTTCGATGGCCAAATGACTACAGCACTGGATCACAAAATAATGATACTATGAAACAGTCTGCATCTTTAACTATATCTTTACCTATATTTTTATATATATGTATGTGTATTAAATTATCACAAGCACAACTGGTTAGTCTATGACAAATAACTGGTTGAGTCCTGATCAATCGAAAGCACACAAAATATACAAGTGAAAATATCTGCAGGAGGGAAGACATCTTGCAACCCCACAACTCTAAATATATTACAACTAGGATCATGCTACACTGAGAAAAATGTCAAATTCCCTGTTCAAACTACACCTCGACTATCACTTGTACTTAAACACTATACTTCAGTGGTGCACAACGTCCGGCCTCAGGGCCAAATCCGGCCCTTGACGCAACACCATCCGGCCCCCAGAGAGTAACCAAAATTAAAAAAAAAAAAAAAGTAAAAAAAATGCTATGCCTTACTCCAGTCACGCAAACTTTCCAGCACGTGCTTACTTACCTAATCGACTGCAGTTGCGCACACCTCTCATTGTAGCTGCGGAAGTAACTATTTTTTGTTGTTTATAACTTGTAGTCTGTAAACAGTAATAACTTACTGCAAGAGTTTGTAATAAGTCATGGCTGCAAGCCACAATAAAGTTAAAAGCTAAGTTGATGTAGAAAACAGGCAATTTCATGACTGCTGTCTTACGTAAAAATGCCAATCACTTGTACCTATTGTTAACTCGTAACGACTCACTATGTTTAGAGGTGGCCCGCAGATGCATTAAGAATTCGTGTAGTCGCCCTCCCCACAAAACGGTTGTGCACCACTGCTATACTTAAAAACAATGTTTTGTGTGTGTGTGTGTGTGTGTGGGGGGGGGTGCAACTCTAAATACACTAACAGGATCACACTACAGAGGAGAAAACGACAAATTCTCTATCCCCAATTAACAATGATCTTACCACAGTAAATAAAAGACGGTAAGGGAAGAGTGACAATGGATTATGGCAGTAAAGATAGTGGAAGGCTGGGTAGTTATAATGTTACAAAGGGACTTGGGGATGGGTGTGCTCTGCATACCATTAGAGCTGTCATCAGTGGTGCACTTCTAGGTTATGCACTGGGTACCATTACAGACTCCACTGAGGTGTCCACCTCTACCAGCCTGAAGATGTTGATGGCAGCAGAAGGGGATTGGAGAGGTGGGGAGTAACTCCTTTTTAATAGTGACATGGAATGTAGGGTGAAGGACTCATCAATAAAAGGGAAAAGGATACTGGAAAAGTTAAGAAGGGAATATGATACAGCACTACTACAGGAGATAAAAATGGGGAAGCTACAGGGGGAGAAGCTTTCAAAGAGGTAGAGAGGCAATGTTAAACTGCATGTGGCAGGAAACCAAGAGAACAGAAGAGAAAATGTACAGTATTAGAGGTAAAGTCCTTCAAATTCTTCTTGCAGATATTTTTACTTGTACATTTTGTGTGCTTTTGATTCCTTTCTTCTCTCTCTCTCTCTCTCTAGCAGGGTGCAAGGGAGTTACAGGGTTCACTGACAACATCCCTAAAACATACACACAAGCAAGCTCATCCAATAGGCAGTCTGCATCCAGTCAGTCCACCCATGATTTATTTATGACAATCTGTGTACCACCTCTGCCCTTGTGTTAGGGGCATCCAGTCTGCATAGTGACTAGTCTGAAGACAACTGCTTCAGTGTCCTAGTTTATAAGGAGTAGCAGTAAGCCCTCCTCCACTGACATCCTACTGGTCAGCTTTTAATCTCTACTTTCTGACACACACTGACATTTACTCATACAGCTCTTATTCATACTATTTCTTTATCTTATATTTTCTTCACTTCTTCTAGACTTGCTATTCCCATTATTTATATCCTCCTGCCTTTATTTAGGGGAACTGCATGCCTTCAAGAAAGTCATCCTTGGTCTCCCCCATCCTTTCTTATTTTTCCTTGCCCGAGACAGTTATTAAACCACTTTCAGCTCTAAGATACCTTGGTCTCCCCCATCCTTTCTTATTTTTCCTTGCCCGAGACAGTTATTAAACCACTTTCAGCTCTAAGATAGAGTTTGTGCAGAGTTAGCACTGTCTCTTTAGTGTGTCTTTTAAGTGGCCCTATAACCAAATAGATATGTATGTAACAGTGAAGTCTGCAGTTTGAACACTTGTCTGTGGACTATATCTTTATTTAAATTATAAATATTATGGCAGCCTAAAACAAAGAACTTTGTCCACTATAACAGCTCCATTTCCTGGAATTCATTAATTCCAATGCCCTGGACCAGCTTATTCTTACCCCCACTAGAGGTAGCAACATCCCTGACCTGGTCATTACTAACATGGGCAACCATTGCTCTACACCAATAGTCAACTTCTCCCTGGTTAGATCCGATCAAAAACTAATCACCTTGGAAATTCACATCCTTCCCACCACCCCCACAAAGGTAACCAACATGAAAAACTTCTCCAAAGCTAACTCTGGGCTCCTAAAAACAGAGGTGGATAACTTCATGGCACCCATGCAAATGGAGATCAGTCACATGACTGCCATATCATACACCAATGCACTGTACGAACACGTACACAAATGCATGGATCTTGCCATACCCAATAGAACCAAGATGCTCTCCTCCAAAAAAAGGAAGCCAATCTGGTGGTCCCCTGCTATAAACACAATCTACAACAGAAGGAGGATACTGATGCGGAATAAGGTAAAGTCTAAAGACTGGAAAAACTCCCTTATCAGCCTCAACAAAAAGTTGAGATCCCTAATCAAATCCTCGAAAGCTAGCTATGAAAACATAATTGCAGCAGATAGCAAAGATAACCACAAGGCCTTCTATAGTTATGTAAAGAATCTCCATGGCAATACCCAGATTTGCTCTGAGCTACTGCACAATGGTACCTTCTATACCGAGCCAACAATATTGCCAATATACTGGCCGACAGATTCAGTGCCAACATTGCCCCCCCCCCCCGAAGGGATCAGTCACAATACCAGTAGATTGCAGGCACCCAGTATTACTACTGCACAGGTTAAAACAGCACTGTCCAAGGCCAAAAATGCAGCTTCTATGGGACCTGACAATTTCCCTGGCTGCATTCTACATGAACTACACAGTGAACTGGCACCACACCTGTGTGCCATGTTCAATCACAGCCTCACCTCAGGCTTTGTCACTATTGAATGGCGCACTGCTACAGTCATCTCTCTCCACAAAGGAGGAGCGACTACAGACCCTGGGAACTATCATCCCATTAGCCTGATGAGTCTGATATGCAAAGCTATGGAACGCATTGTCATGGAACTAATAAACAAGGATATAGGGAATCTCCAAACTCTGGATCCCATACAGTTTGGTTTTGTGAAGGGTAGGTCATGCCTGCTCAACTTGGTTGACTTCTTTGAGTCAGTCACCAGAGCTGTGGATGAAGGCAAGGTGGTTCATACAGCCTAAATTAATCTGGCCAAGGCCTTTGATACCATTCCTCACTCAGGAATCATAGAAAAACTCACTAAGCTAGGCATCAACCCCTATATCACTAGGTGGGTTGCAAACTGGCTCACAGGTAGAACCAACAGTGTGAAATTAGCTCACTCCAAGTCAGACTGCCGACCAGTCACGAGCAGAGTCCCACACAGTTCAGTCCTGGGTCCTCTCCTGTTTGGTATCTGTTTCTCTGCAGTCCAGGCCAACACAAAGGGACTCTGGCTGATAAAGTTTGCAGACGATTGCAAGTTGGGAGCTATTATTAACTCCCCGAGTGATCTTGACATCCTACAGAAAGCCCTCACTGAGACCAACAACTGGTGTCAGAACCACGGCCTTAAGCTTAATGCCAAAAAATGTATCGTCATCCCCTTTGAGAAAAACATGGTTCCCATGAATTACCACATCGATGGTAGTCCACTGAACACAGAAGGCATTATAAGAGATCTGGGAACACAGGTTGACAACAACCTCTCCTTTGACCACCACACTGCCACTGTGGTCAGAAAGTCTTTATGTGGCACCATCTCATTACTAAGGGTTTTGCATCCAGGAAGAAAGAGGTCATTGTCTCCCTCTACTCTTCCCTCATTAGGCCAATCACTGAGTACAAAGCCCCAATTAGCATGTACCTCACTAAACACCTGCAACAACTGGAGAGGCCACAAAAGTACCTCACAAAGAGGATCCTAGGCCTTAAACATTTGTCCTATATGGACAGACTCAAAAAACTCCAACTATACTCTGTCTCATATCGCCTACTTAGAGGCAATTCCATTGTTAGAGGTTACTGTGAAGTGAAGTTGTGATGACTTTTGAGTAGGAGCAAACAGCTATAATTTTGTATTTTTGGGGTTCAGCAGGATGCAGTGTTGCGTGAACCAATTTTCAACAGTGTTAAATACTGTCTGGAGTGAGGTAGTGGACTTGGCTGAACATATTAAGGTAGAGTTATCGGCATATTGTATGCAGGTGTCTTGAGGAACTTTAGCATGTAGATAATTAATAAACAGTGAAAGGAGAAGCAGGCCTAAAATAGAGCCTTGTGGAACTCCTATGTTCACAGGGAGGAGTGTAGAAAGATTTTTATCCTAAAGCACTGCCTGTTGTCTGTTTTCTAAATAAGATTTAAACCAGTGTACTGCTTGTGGGTCTAGTGATTGGGCTTTTAGTACATCAATAAGCATGTGATGGTTAACCATATCAAAGGCTTTTGAAAGGTCAATAAATAGTGCTGAGGAAAGAGAATTATTGTTACGATTTTTGTTTATACAGTCAGAAAAGAATAGCAGGGCAGTTGTGCTATGGAAAGGTCTAAAGCCCAGTTGGCAAGTAAATTATTTTGGAGGAGGTGGTCAAGCAGTTGCCTGTGGATGCAATTTTCCATTATCTTAGCTATTGGAGAGAGTAAGGCGATTGGACGAAAGTTGGAAAGCTCAGTAGATGTCTCACCTTTATGTAGTGGGATGATATGGGAGACTTTCCATATGGAAGGGATAGTGCTTTCCATAACTGTTCTATTTATAAGGATGGAGGGATGGGATAGGCAATGGCTTTAGCTGCGATTTGTAGGTATTCAGCTGGAAGACAGTCAGCAGAAGGGGTGCATAGTTTTGAGTTTTTGAAGGAAGTTGCAAATGAGGGATGTAGGTACATGTTTTATATGAAAGGTTGGAGCTGGACAATTCATGGTGTTTAATGGGGAGGTGGTAATGTATTAGCTAGGGTTTGAATGGCTTCAGTAAAATAGTTATTAAAGGCATTGGGAATTTGATTAGAGTTATTATGGTTGAATCCTGACAGTGTAGGAGATTTAGAATGGCCTGGCTGAAGTAGTTTGTTGATGCCTGACCAGAACTTTTGTGGTTTTTGTTGGTGGGTTTGTTGGAGGTGAAGGTAGTAGTTTTTTTGTCTTGTAGAATGTCTTTTTGGTGGCATTTCTTAACTGTTTAAAATAAAGGTGATCTGATGGACTTTTAGAGGCTCTCCATTTGGACCACATCTTATTTCTTAAGAGGATTTTTTGCCTAGTTTGTTTTGTGAGCCATGGGTCAATTTTGGTACTTTTTCGGGAAGAGCAGTAAGGGGCATGATAATCTAGGATTTGTAGGAATTTAGTATTAAAGTAGGTCACTGCTTCATCAAGTTGAAGATGGTACAATGGTGACCAGTCACATGCTTTCAGTTCATTTTGGAAGGTTTCCGGTTTGAAGGTTTTTTTAGAACGGGAGGTTTTAAAAATATTAGTATTAGGGCTATGAACTCTTTGTTTAATAATATAGGTTAGAGCATGGTTACTGATATCGTCTGGAAGGATTCCTGGTTTATAAGTATCAAGATGGCTGTTTAGAAGGATCGAGTCTAGGGTGGTTTCCTTGTTGCTTGGTTTATGTATTCTAGTAGGTGTGGTTATTATTTGTGAGAATCCGTAAAGATGTATATGACTGATAGGATTAGGGGAGCTACAGGTTGCCCAGTCTATATTAAAGTCACCTAGCACAATGGTTTCCTGAGGTAGGTGAGCAGACAGGCAACTAAGTATGTTTTCAAGAGTATTAATATTGTTTCCAGGGGGAAGATAGGAGCAAATTAGGTAGATAGCTTTGGAGTTGTTGATTTGAAGTTTAGCAGTTAGGATTTCTGCATTAGTATTTGAGGGTAGGAGCACATTAAAGAGTGAAACTTGGAGTTCTGATTTATACAAAATGGCTACACCTCCACCCTTTTTGGTTTTGCAGTCGCATCTCAGGATGTTATACCCAGGAGGGGTAATTTCATGGTCCTGAGTTGAGGGCTTTAGCCATGTCTCTGTAATACAGAGAATATCGAATGCATGCACTTCTAAAGTGGGTAATTTTATTGTTAACACTACGGATGTTGAGGTGAGCTATCAAGAGGGAGTTAGATGGTCTTTTTGGGGTAATGGTAGCATGAGATGTTAGGTTGTTTGTGTAACTGGGAACATTTGTATTGGGGCCAGGGTTTGGATTAATGTCACCATCCAGTAGGGGGTGTTTTTGAGGATATTGTATTAACTTTAGGATTATGTAGTAGTTGTGTGGGTTTTTTTTGGCATGGAAGTAAGTAACATGGGTAGATCTGTGGTACTTCGGAGGTATGTAGATAGAAGTGAAGGTTATATTAATGTGGTTGAGGGAATGTATGTGAGAAACTGGTAGAGTTTGCTGGTAGGGGTGGTGGTGTTGAGGAAGTGAAAAATGTTCAAAGAAGGTTAGTGTGTATGGAAGAGTAATTGACACTAGAATAGTAGTTAAGAGTGATAGGTATGTGTGAATAAAACTGTGTGTTAGGGCCATTTGGATGTGAAGATAAGGTGATAGAGTACGTTGAGGTAAGGTGTCTAGTAAATGATAAAATAGAGGTGGTAGAAAGGAGAGAGTGGTGTAAGAGGTAGAACTGGTAAAGAGAAGATGTGTGTAATACAATACAATACAATAGAGGTGGGTGTAGGAGAAAAGGCTGTATAATGTTAGCGATACTGGAATGAAGTAGAGTGGAGAGGTTAAGATGCGGACTTAAGTGGTCAGAAATGATAAAGGAAATGGAGGTAGGGGTGGGGTTGTTAAGTAGAAGTAGTCTGTGATGGGGAGATACCTGGAGGGGGTGTGGCTGTAGAAGTATAAGTTTAACAGCACTGGGGGTGGGTAGGAATTGGGGGTAGTGTAGGGGAATGGAGTGAGCCCGCAGGGCGAACAGAGTGGGTAGAAATGGGCAATGGAGCAGCTAGAGGACAAACAATCAGCAGAGCTGATTACTGAGGTAAGTTAAGTAAGTCTAAAGTGGGAAGGAGCAGAGATAAGTAAGGAGTCAATTAGAAAAACAGGAGGGTGTAGTGAGTTAAAATAAAGGGTAAAGTGTGAGGTTTAAGAGTAGTTCAAGGTCATAGAAGTATAGAGTAATAAAAGCAGAATAACAGATGGATAAGCAGGAAAATACAGGATGGGATAGGGTGCCACCTACTGGACAAATCTAGTATTACAGGCAATACAGTAAGGGGGGTTAGCTAGTGTCATATTAGGAAAGGGGGAAAAGTTAGTAAGAGGGGTACTAAGAGGTGGTGGAGGAGTTTTGGTTACAGGGTAGCTAGTTGGGGGGGGGGGGTAAAAGGCTGCTGTCTGTCCAGGCTCAGAGCGTGCTTTAGAACCCCTGAAGCAACAGTGGACGGTAGTATGCTTTACAGGCAGGACATAGATAACATACTTTCTTGTTTCCTTGAGAGAGGGAGCAGGGAGTAGAGGCTGAGAGAAGAAACCACCGTTTATTTGTTGGAAGGGTCCTTTGTCACCAGGTAGGTAGGTTCTCAGAAATTATAGACTGGAACAGCACAATGAAGAGCAGGGTACTTGTGGGAGAGAGACAGAGAGACAACATCAGTGGTGAGTAGCAAGAAGCTAGCATAAAGTATGGTAGTTAAGGTAATAATTATAAAAACAGTTAGCATTTGTACATTCACTTATTAGTACTAGGAGCTACCAGTATCATAGGTGGGCTTGCAATTCTGTGATATTAATTATTTAGCAGGTCATATTCTGTAGGCTCAAAAGGACAACATACTACTCATTAGCTTAAAGAAATAAACAGACATAAATGCATGAGAAAAACAGTACAGCCATAAATCAGGAAAAATGCATAGAGAAATATCAGGATTTCTGTATATAATCACCTGGTGTGAGTTAGGGCTGGTAGCAGGCAGGCTCATAGTCTACACTAAGCTTTGGACAAAGGAGGCAGCACATTATTTATTACAACATATGGTACACCATTAAACAATTCTATAGAAATATGCAGTGACTACAAGGACAGATATTCAGGCGTTTTACCCACTAAACAGTTCCCATTAATGTAGTCTTAGCATTCCACAGTTACCATTTGCTCAATAGGCTAGTATGCCAGTCATAACGGTAGAGGAGTTATATTTTGAGATTAGCAGAGCACTCACTGGATGTTACTAGTTATTAAAAAGCTTTTTGAGGTATCTACTCCATGAGACCCTTAATTGTTACAGTAAAATGTAGAGATAATTAACTTTATAGCTGATAGCATGAGGGCTATTGAGAAAGGCTAAAACAATGGCTTCTAGACTAAGTAGGGCAAGGAACTGTTTTCATTAACCCCCATGAGGGAGAGAAGTAGCTGTTGCAAGCTAGAAACTAGTTCCCAAAGGCAATACAAACAGCATATAAAATTACATCTCTACAACCAACCCTCCTAATGTTTTCTAATCCTTATTTACAACAAAGATAAAACCAAAGTTAAATAAGATGCCCCTAACTCAGATTATGTTACTATTCCTCCTCACTCTACTAGTCTTCATCACCAATTATAAGATCTACCTCCTTCAAATTCTTAGGACTTCAACCAGTCCTCACAAAGAATATCAACATCTACCCAGTCTGCCTTTCTTTACAACACCCTAGCTCTACAGACAAACCAAATCTGATTTATGTATAAATATCCAAAAACTAAGTGTCCAAAATTATGATCAAATACCAAACCAGGACCAAAATATAACTGGCCACACTCTTCCCTCTATAAAATATCAATTCAGAAAAATTACTGGTGATATTCACCCCAACCCAAGTCCCACTGTTCATAAAACCATCACTTCCAACTCCAAAATAAACCAGCCACCCAATACATCTCAGCAAAAATAGAACCCAAACTCACCTTACTAAATATGAACCTAAGTGTGGGCAATAAAATCCATGACATAAATGCCTTCCTTGCCACATACACTCCTGATGTAGTCATAGCTACTGAAAGACGGTTAAAAATGAAATAAAGGACAATGAGATCACTCCTCTGACACAATATGCTCAGGCAAAACAGACAAAACAAGCGTGCAGGTGATGTAGCAATCATCTGTAAAAATTCCCTATCCATCACCTTACTTCCACAGGAAATAACCACATTTAACAATGCTGAACTTCTAATGTTTGTTTGTCTTTTCGGCTTTTCCCGGTTAGGGGTCGCCACAGCGGAACTCCGGTCCGCTAATGATGCTGAACTTCTAATAATACTCCTAAAAATCGACAACAGGAAAACTGTGTGTTTCACAGCAATTTATATACCACCAGGGAATAACATTGATATTGCTGAAAGCATCCTGTATTGGATATCCCAACAAATTAACAATGAAACTATTAATACTTGGAGACTTACATATAGACTGGCAACTCATAAATACCACTACCCCCACTGAATCCATAAACTTGTTCAACTTCAGACAATTAATAACCAAACCTACTAGAATCAATAAAATTTCAGGGAGACATTCAACATTAGACTGGATTTTTACAGACAAACCAGACAAACTGACAAAGCCTCTCTGGTAGCATAAGTTACCACATACCAAGATATGCAATTAGAACTCATCATAACCTAGATAAACAACCAATTTCAGCAAAGATATTTCCAATGAAACAGTAAAACAATACAACTGGAATATACTTGGAACAATGCCACTAGATACTGGTGTAGAACACGTTAATAACATATTCTTAAAGACGTTAAATAATCTAGCATCAGTATATAATAAAAGAGCAAAGTCCAACCCCACACCATGGCTGACTAAAGAAACAAAAAAAAAATCATGACAAAAAGGGATAAAGCCTGGAAAAATTGATATAAAAATAGAACTCAAAATGCCTTCCAGCAATTTAGACATCTTAGACACCTTGCAAAACACCATGTCAAACAGGATAAGCAAAGATGCTACACCAACCTACAAGACAAACGTAAAAACAATCCTACTTGTTTTTGGTCATCACTAAATAAACTGCTCCACCCTGGCAAGACCACCATTGCCCTCCAAAAACAGACAACATGACAGACTATCCCCACAAAGTATAATTTCTACTTTATACAATTAATATTCTCTCTCTTAGACACTAATACATTTGCCCCCTCTTTCAACCAGTCCAGTCCAAACCACCCATAGCTCAATTTTAGCCCAGTACTTACCTCGCTCATAAGAAAGTTGATCCTTAAACTAGCTGTAGACCAACTTCTGTTAGACTACTTAAAAACAGCCACAAAAATCACAGCCTTTCCTGTGTCCATACTAATTAATATGTCCACGGCAAAAAATCCTACATCATACCACTGCACAGAGGAGGCACATCTACACAGTTTAACTACAGATCAATAGTGATTCTCTCTCCCCTCTCCAAAATATTAGAGAAATGTATCCATATGCAGCTGATGCAATACTTAAATAACCTGCTCTAAGAAACGCAACATGGCTTTAGGCCCCAGCACAGCACCACTACTGCCCTACTACATTTTACCAGCACAATAAACCAACATAGAAACAATGATCTGCTTGTGTCCACCATGTTCTTAGACTTGTCAAAGCCATCTGATACTGCTTCACACCAGCAACTGTTCGTTTGGCTCTCCTCAATAGGACTTTCACAATATTCCTTGTTGTGGTTTCTTAGTTACCTATCTGGAAGGCAACAAACCTACTCATCCTTTCAACCAGTTACAACAGGTGCCCCTCAGGACTCTATCCTAGGTCCTCTCTGATTTAATATATTTATTAATGACCTCCACACTTCCACTCACCATAATAGTTTAGTTCAGTATGCAGATGACTGAACATTGACATGTGCAGCCTCAACAATAAATAAGCTCCAAGACATTACCCAAACGTCTTTCTCCTGTGTAGATACCTGGCTCAAAGAATCAAGCTCTTACTCAACCCCAAGAAAACTAAGTTAATGCTTTTTACCTCAAAAAGATGTCAGAATCAAAAGCAATTTTTTACCATAACGTCATACTGTCATTGAAACTGTAAACCAGAGTAAAATTATAGGCATTATAACAGACGACAATCTCAGATTTGATCAGCATATACTGCACACCATTAAATCTACTCACCAGATACTAGGCTCCCTTTATAGGATCAATGGATACTGCAAGAAAAACTCTAGCCACTATCCTCTTATTGCTGACTCTCTTATATGCCACTCCTATCCTAACAAACTTAAACAATACTCAAATAAAGAAACTTGCCTCCTACTACAATAAAGTAGCTAAATTTGCCACCAATCTCCCTCATGGGACCCTCCATTGTCATAGCTTAAAGCAATAAAACTGGCTTGAACTACACAACTGCCTAACATATTCACAACTAACTACAGCATGCAGTCTCATTCATCATCTAGAAAAATGCCCTGTACTACATAAACTTATTACTGACCTAATTAATGTCCAGCAAGGTACCCCTGTTCTAGTAACTTACAAATAAGTCAAATAATGGTGCAGGAGACTCTGTCTACTCCCAATATGTTGCTAAACTCTGGAATAGTATCCCCACATAAGTAAGACTCTCCGATAAACTCAGTAGTTTTAAACCACTGCTTAAACAATACCTTAACCAATCCTGGTTCTGCACACGTTCATCTCAAGAGTGAGACTTTGTGCTCACTAGACGATATTCTCCAAATACTCCCTTTAAACAGAATACACTCAACCTCTTACTAAAATAACAAAACAATTTTTATACATAACTGCTCCCTGTACAATCCACTAAGTTAAATGTGAGCTTTCTCATTAGTAACTTCCACCTCAGTAAAATCTTAGAATGCATAATTTCAACTACTGTTTGTGTATAAATGTAAATAGAAATGTAACTACTCTGTGTTTATCTGGAACTTAGTATAATGCAATGTATACAAATGGAGATTTTCTCCCTGGGCCTCTGCTTAAAATGGGCATTACCCAGTTGGACTTTTCTGGTAAACGAAGACAAATAATTAAATAAATAAATATAGCAAGTAGAAACCTAAAGGTGTGTAAGACAAGTGGACAGTCACCAAACAGAAGTTGGAGGGGAAAAGCATGTTTTTTATAAACATGAATGATTGTGAATGTTATTTATTTTTTATAAGCTGGAATGAATGAGAATGTTATTTATTTTTTATAAGCTGGAATGAATGAGAATGTTATTTAGGGAACATGCTAAGGGGGAAGGAGAGTGATGGTAGAAATTTCAACGTAGCATTAGACAGTCAAGATTATATTGAAAGGCAGACAGGAATAGGAAAAGTAGTGGGGGCTTAAAGTGTTAACTAAAGGACAGGGGTTAGGAAACAGACCTAAATTACACTTAACTACCACACGTATAAGGGTATAACTCTAGGAATCATACCTCTCAACCTCTTAGAGCAAGAAATCTGGACAAAGCCATCAATAAAAGAGGTCCACAAACAGGGACAATTTTAAATACTGCTCTTACAATCTCAAAGTCCTAGTCTCCCACCAAACAAAATAACTTACTCTGGTACCATTCCTGACACCATTAGTGACCACCTCCCTGCCCTCATACAGTGTTCAACTTCCTCTTCCCCCCATCAGCATCACTACATTCTCACTCGAAACCTTAGCAAGTTCAACCCCTCAACCTTCTCAAATATCTTCAAACAAATAAACTGGCAAATCCTATACTCCCTTTCTCTCGATAAAGCAATGGAACACTTCAACTCTGTCTTCCTCGACACTCTCCCTAGCACCACTAAGAAACAGATGGCGCTCTAAAGAAACCATGCAAATTATGCATCAAAGGGACAAAGCCTGGAAGCTTTACCTTAACAACAAACTGCCCAAAACCCTGATCGAATACAAACAACTCCGTAACCTTGCAAAGCAACTCATCACAGAGGACAAAAAATCCTACTACTTTAAACTACAGTCCAACAATAACTATAACCCCAAACAATTCTGGAAATCCATAAGCTCCCTCCTTAAGCCTGGCTCCAAGAACAACCCCTGCCCTGACCCAAGCATATCTGACCTTGAACTAAGCTCCAAATTTAATTCATTTTTTATTGAAGCTATCTCCAACCTGACCAAGATCTTCCCTAACAATAATCCGCCTAACCTCCATTCCTCTTCCCCTAACCACCCTATGTTTGAGCTTAAACCAGTCTCCACTAATCTCATAAAAAGACTCTTATCTAAACTTAAACCTTGCTCCAATGCTCCTGATAATATTCCTTCCTCCTTCTTAAAATGCACAGCCGACAGTACTGCACTCCCAATTAGCATCATAATTAACAGATCTATAAAGGAGTTATATGTACCCACACTATAGCGTTCTGCTTACATTCTTCCTCTCCACAAAGGTGGCAAGAATACAAACATTTCAAACTTCCAGCCCATTGTGCTGCTCTCCCGAATCTCCAAAATCTTAGAAAAATGTATCCATCTCCAACTCATGCCTTATCTAACCCAATACCAACTCCTAACATCTACCCAGCATGGCTTCCGCCCTGGCCATAGCACCATAACCGCTCTACTCTCCTTCTTAGAAACTGTCAACCAAGCCCGACATTCAGGTCATTCAGTTTTCACAGTTCTACTTGACCTTTCCAAGGTTTTCGACACTGTTTCCCACAACCATCTTATCTATCATCTCTCCAACCTACATCTCGCTCCTAACACTGTGGCATGGTTCTCTAGCTACCTGTCTGAGAGATCTTATGCAGTTAAATGGAAGAACACCATCTCCTCATTTCTTCCTACCCAAACTGGTGTCCCCCAAGGGTCCATCCTCGGACCTATGCTATTTAACATCTTTATAAATAACCTTCACTCTGCCATTCCTGATGCCAAACTCATTCAATATGCAGATGATTCTACAATAGTCTGCTCTGCCTCCAACCTCCCTGAACTTCTGACTAAAACCCAAACTGCCTTTTCTATTACTGAAAACTGGATGCTACAAAATCACCTGTCTCTAAACGCAAATAAATCTAAACTTCTACTTTTCTCTCCCTCCAAGACTTTCTCTTTTGACAAAAATTCATTTAAAGTTCTCAGCCATTCCAATTCTCCCACTGAAGTAGTTCCCTTTGCAAAACTTCTTGGAATTACTATAGATGAACAACTCAACAAAATATAAAGAAAACCCACCAAAAGCTAGGTGTGCTTTATAGGAACAATCTCTTTCCCTCAAACACTACTAGACATACTTTGGCTACTACCTACCATCCCTGTTATATGGAGCCCCTCTTCTAACTAACATGACCACCACCAACACCTCTAAACTGGATAACTGCTATAACAAAATCTCTAAATTTGCCTCCAGATCCAGAAATTCCACCCATCACTGCCGTACCCTTTACTCTCTAAACTGGCTGGAACTCCCAAATTATCTAGACTACCTCCAACTCACCACAGCACAGACTTATATTTCACCCAAACAAATGTCCAGCTCTAACAAATATCCTTCCCCCCACACCTGCAATAGACCTCTTAGATATGAAAATCAAAACCTAATCTCTATCCACAAACCAAAATGGCCTGCTGGCCAGCTTCTCCTCTCTTTCTCACTAGGTAAGAAATGGAATTCTCTCCCTTCCACACTCAGGACAATAACTAACTCAGAAAATTTTAAACCCAGCTTTTCACTTACTTGCACTCTCACTAAGTAAGAAATGGAATTCTCTCCCTTCCACACTCAGGACAATAACTAACTCAGAAAATTTTAAACCCAGCTTTTCACTTACTTGCACTCTCATTAGGTAAGAAATGGAATTGCCTCCCTTCCACACTCAGGACAACAACTAACTCAGAAAATTTTAAACCCAGCTTTTCACTTACTTGCACTCTCACTAGGTAAGAAATGGAATTCTCTCCCTTCCACACTCAGGACAATAACTAACTCAGAAAACTTTAAAACCCAGCTTTTCACTTACTTGCACTCCAAATGGAAATGCTCCTGCTTCCACCCTAAGTCCTTCTAACTACTACCCAAAGGAATTTTTACTCCTTGCCTCCTTATTCTCCCTAACACCCTAAGAACTAGTTCCCTGAGCTGTCTCTAGCTCTCTGCAACTCCTTCTGAAGATTCTATATCTATCTACCTTGTATAAATTGTAAATAGCTTCTTATGTCGAATGTATGCTTTTAAATGGTTTCCTTACTTTAACATACTATATCTATCTTCCTTGTGAAGATTGAAAATAACCACTTTTGTCAAACTAATGCCTGTAAACTGTTTCCTTACTTTAATCGATTGTTTTGTATAAGTATGCTACTCTTCAATTGTTATGATGATTTTTCCTAAGTGAATCTCCACAGTACAGCCTTCCTGATACATCATAATTGTCTTTTGTCTACTAAGCCTGATACAGAATGTTCATTCATGTAAACTGTACTTTATTTTTGTAACTTGATGCTGCGGTGGTACGGCCGTAGTGTTGTTACCTCACAGCAAGAGGTTCTCCCGTTCGATTCTCGGCTGGGCTTGGGAGTGCCTTCTGTGTGGAGTCTGCATGTTCTCCCCGCGGTTGGGTAGCGTTCGAAAGACATGCGTGTGTAAATGGGCGTGCCTTCGTTGAAGGTTGGGTGTCGAGCTGGCACCTTGGTGTTTCGTAAAAATCTACTGCCAATCATTAGCGGACCAGAGTTCCGCTGTCGCGACCCCTTACAGGGAAAAGCCGAAAGACAAACAACAACATACTTTTGTATCTTAAATGTTTATGTAATAGTTTGGAGCTTTTCTCCCTGGGCCTCCACTGAAAACGGGCACTCATGGAACCAGTGGACTTCCCCGGTCACCAAACTGAAATAAATAACTAAATAAATGAATAAATAAAGTTGATAGAATAACAGGTTTTGCATTAGCATAAATTTTATGAAAGATATGAATTCTGAAACTCAAATATCTGTCATTATTTTTCCAACTTCAATCTTTAAAGATTTACCACTAATTTGCCAGAAAAACACAATTTTATGAAAAAAATGGACCAAAATATGAGGCCAAAATCTAGACATTCTGTGAAAATCTGTACAGCTGAGAGATATGCTAGGAATTCCAACTCAGGAAATTTAACTTTCTTTTATAGTAACTCATGTATTAGTTAGGTGGAAATAGGGGAGGGGGTTGCAAGGGCTATGTAGAAGTTGGATATGGGGAAGGAATGACTGGATAAAGAGGACTAGCTTAATAAGATGATACCTGATGCAGCAGAAAAGATAAGGGGAGGTGCGGTGGTGGGATGCAGGCAGTTGAGATAGTGTAGAAGGTGCTTTATAGAGGGATAGAACTGAAGGGAGGAGGGGAAATAAGTAAGAGTCAGAAGGACTGGAAGATTTCACAGAGAGTGATGACAGGTACAAGGCATGTGGTGAGGAGTAGCCAAGGCAGAAAATGAATGAGCAGGAGAGGAGACGAGAGACTTGATATACTGTGTCAGTGAATAGGACTCAGAGGTGATGAGTGGAAGCAAAGAAAGTAGGAAGATAAAATTGCAGTCAGTCAAAGGAGGAAACGGGCAAGAAATACAGGAGATTGAGAAAGAAATGTATGTGAATCAAGGATGACAAAAAGTTGAGGAATTTTGGTACCTTTATGAGAAATGTATACTGGAGGTGAGTGAAGGGTCAAAGGGATTAATGGAGAAGGTGGACAGCTAGGGAAGGTCTTCAGGACAGATGGACAGAAGGAGGCTGGAATGAGTGTGCCTTAAACACAATGACAGGGCAATGAGGCAGTTTCATTTGGGAGAGCAGCAGAAGAGGCTGGACTGCTAGACAGTTTTTTTTTTTGTAAAATGATAGAGAAAACACTTGGAAATGTTCGGGGGATATATATATAAAATAGGGCATTTGAGGAAGGCACATTCTGGAACAAGTGCATTAGACCACAGTAGTGGTCTTACGAAGAGGAAAGGAGAAGAGGGTTACAGAAGAGAATTACACAACTATGTCACAGTTAAATGCAGACATAAAAGTACTAGCAAAGATGCTGGGAACAAATCACAGGAGGAAATGACAGGCTTGGTAAGACAGAAGTGAAATGGTTTTGTGAAGGAGAAGATGGAGGGAAGTGACTGAGAGAACACAGTGCATGGAAATAAGAGGGAAATGCAGCTGATGTGGGTGGCACACTGGTGCAGTAGTAACCATTGCTGTCTAGCTTTTGGTTCTCAACTAGTGTACTTTCTTTGCAGAGTCTGCATATGCTCATTATGACTTTATGGGTATTTGCACAATGCTCTGGTTTCACACAACATCCCAAATACATACTATAGATGAAGTAGTAATCATGTAAATCATTCATAGATATGTGCGTGCATGTGTCTGTGTCTGTGTGTTTGTGTTTACGCATAAGCTGCAGTGGACTGGCACTCAATTAAGGCTCAGTTTTGATGCTGTTCATCCATGGAGTGCTGGGATAGGTTCCAAAACCTTGTACTGGATTATGTGGGTATGAATGAGTATCTGGCATACAGAAGGCAACTAGTTTCTTTGAATGGGAATGCCTTAAGCAAATGATGGGGAGGGGGGGCTGGTGCAGGACAAAGTTTTAGCTGGTGGAAACAGTCTACAGAGAATTATAGAAAATGGATACCAGACAGAATAATTTAAATTACACAGAGGTATGAAGTTAAGAATGTTCTCTGTCACGGCTTTTACTTGTACTAGAGCTACAAGTGCTGACTATGATGGTTAAGGCAGTATTGTGTGGCAAATGGATACTGATAACTGCCAGAGGTAAGGAGGATGTTTAGAAACTATTAACAATCAACAGTGATAACACCAAAGTGTGATATACCATTCCTGGAGTAAAGCTAAAATGTATTTCAATAAAAACAAGTGTGGGTTACAACAAAGTTGACAGTCTATTAAGAAGCATGCTGAGCAATAATTTATTTCTTTTGATAACTGAACTGTCCAGATGTTCCAAACACAATTATAGTGAACAAGTTCCAGTTATGTACTGTACAAGGTACAGACACACCACCAGTAAAAGCTAAGTCACACTAAACAAGCTATTAAGTATAATGATATGTACAACTCAATCACAGCATAAAGAAAAACACACAAACTAACAAAGTGAGAAATACAAGTGAACAACCATGAAAAAAGACCTCATTACAGTAAAGTTCCACTGAATAACTAACCCAAAACATAGAAATCACAGATATTTATCTAATCTTTGAGAGAGTCTTTCCAAATGGGATGATTTGTGTGATTTCACATCTGCAAATCACATTTTAGCTACATCTTCCTCTCTTTTTCCTCTCTTTACTTCCATGTGCTCATAGATGCATCTGCTGTGATGCCACATGCTGGATTATGACAGTTTGCCTAGCACCAGAGCCTGCCAATTCATCCCAACCCTTTGAATGAACACACTCTATAGGACAACAAGCAAAACAGCACAACCACATCATGCACAAAAGAATACAGAAATGTATACTTACCTCTCTTGAAGGGAACTCTCAACACAGAAACAGCTGGATGGAGGGGCCATTCAAGTACAATGGAATGGTGGAAGGATAGTAAGTTCCCACTGAGGACTTTGTCAGAGATCATCTGAGATAGTGAGGACATGATCCTTATAAATTTGATACTGGGGGTCTTCCTCAGATGGCTGACCTTCTCCTGGATAACCACATTTCCCATGATCAAATAAATCCTGCCAAACTTCTGTGATGCCAGCCCTGCTTTGGTGAGCAGCTGAGTTTTGTACATCAGGGCTAGAAGATGGAGATGATAAACTATCTGAAAACCAAGGATAATGCACATGGGAGACTGCTTGTTCTTGTGTTATGGACCTACCCTCTTTGTGCTCTGTTGTCCCTTCTGCAGTCACTACAGGCTATGGGGCATGGTTTGGGAGCATCCATACCCTAGACCCAATGGAGATGTCCCCAAGCCCAATTGCGTGCTTATTCATTTAGAGCTCTGTTCTGCAATGGAGCATTAGAAACAGCCCACATCTAGCCAGTACATTGTCTCTATCCCTCCCTTCCCATTGGAGCGTGGTTAGCAGGCAGGCTCCTCCCTCCTCTTATGCCATCTCCGGCAGGTGCCTGAGCAACTGACTGAACCCAGGTCATGTGGGTCAGTCAGAGCTTTATTCCTCTACAGAACTGGAGCTGGCATGGTCCAAGTGTAATGTTTGGGAAAGGTATGAACTGATGAATAAGAGACCATAGGTTAAATGTCCACAAGGGATACATTCTTGAAATATGTACTGGAAATGACGTCACCCTACTGCAGTGACATTTCACAGGAGCATTTTTCAAAGTGCATTTTACTACTCGATGGCAAAACACATTCTGCTTGGAAAGGGTTTGCTTATCAACTGCTAGCCCTTTCCTTCTTGAAACAAAGGAGATGAGCTGCCATTCCATCTTCCTGATTTTGCTTACTATACTTGGTTAGAACCTCATCTGCAGGTGGAGGATGTGAAATGTTCACTCTCTCCTTCTATTTTGACTCTAGAAACAGCACAGTATGATGAACTGATTCAGTGACAGGGAGCATGGGTTAGTCCTTAAGTACACCCAATTTTTGTGAAAATACTACCTACAAATAATGTCCTGAAGCTCAGAGTAGAGGTGACGACCAAGAAAAGTGCCTTCCAAGAGATGAACTTCACAGCCACAAAACCATTAGACTCAAATCGAGAACAAGTAAGCCTGTCAATCATCCAATTCAAATGCAAAAGCTACGAAGTTTTTTCAAAGAAACACTTAAAAGAACTGGTTGACCAATTGGCCCTCACAGAGATCTGCCATCCACATGGTCTTGATGGGCAGAAATGCTACATATATGCACCCTGACCATGGAAAAACTAAGATCTTGGTAATGCAAGTTTCTGATACAAGGCAGAGCAATTTGTAGGCTAACCAAATGAAGCAGTATAAGGTACCTCTTTGCCAAAACACAGAACTATTCCACTAACCAAAATAACTCTGATGAGGGCAAAGATTCCTGGTGGCATCTACTCCTCTGAAACTCCAGCTAGAACAGTAGCTGGTAGCAGCAGAGCTAAACCAGAAGCCAAGCCATGTGGTGTAGCAGGTGCCACTATGAGGTCAAGACTTCCTTGGAAGGTTTTCTGTAGCATCCTTTTCAGTCACCAAGGGGCAATAAGGATAGCCTTTGTTCTTTCTTCTTGGAACTTTGTGATTAAACACAGAATCAATGGACATAATGGGAATGTATACAGAAATCTCCAACAGGGAGCATGCATCCACTCATTGCCTGATGAACTGAGTAGACCCGGGGAAGGTCTACATTTTTTTAGGTATTAAATAGGAGTGCTCCACTCCCAGAAGATTCTGACTTGGATTCCACTCTGACAGACCTTCTACATATCTGCAAAACTAACAGCACCAGAATTACTAGATCTAAGAATTCAAACTTTGCTCAAGACTTAAATAGGACATGTTGGAGGGACAGGTATGTATTTCAATGAATTCCCATTCTGTGGAATGTTCTCATCCATGTGAAGCAGAGCCTTTCTCTAACCTTATTCAAGCAACCTGGACCAGTGGATGGGAAACTGTTCACTCCTGCTCTGACACCCATGTCTCTGATGGACAGAGGCAGCCATTACATCATGCCCAACTAAAATATACCCCTTAAAATAGCCACTAAGGCACAATAACTTATGGGATACATTTGGGTTGCATGGCTTGGCGTATAAAGGCCCTAATGGTCATTACCCTAGAATACACCAATGAACTACACAGGACTCCTAAATCTTCTACTCCAGAAGATAACTACAAAGTGTCTCAGGGAATCTTCCCCAGGATGTAAATAGCCAGAAGGGTAATGTGCCTACGGGCCACTACTAGACCCACCTCAACTTGCTGCACATAACAGGCGATGCTTCCCAATATGTTTAGATGCACACAGAAAATGGCTAATTTTTGGAATGAATTTGTAGGGGCTATGGCTGCAATTCTTCCCCTCAAACCCTCAGGGCAAGCAGCAGTGTCCTAAGATCCAAATGGTTTATGTGAAGACCCCTGTTACATTGACTCTATTTCCCCTACACTTTAGAGGAGATGAATCAATCTCTCTCACTTACAAGTAAAGCATCTTTCTTCAGAATCTGTTATGGTTTTAGGTTGGTGAGATATGTGTCCACCACATCAAAGCTTGTAGTAGGGATCTCACATCAGAAAAAGATACACAAGTGTGTGGTCATTCTGCAGCAGATGATATCTTACAGCCTAATGCAACATCCATATCCTTAGATGTGCAAGAGGAACTAAGAAGATTATGTTTAAGCTGCATCTTCAATAAAAATGCTAAGTTCAGGACCTCTTGAGGCATCTCTATGAACAGGGTGGAACTGCACTCCAGGGTCCAGCTTTGGCTCAGTGAAAGCAAGCCACTGGACTGGGACAAGCAAGACTACTCCCAGTTGATAAAGAGCCCCAGGACAACAACCATGGTGTCATCCAAGCAAAACATTCTGTCAGGGAGTAGTTCCTCTATATGGTCACCTGGAGGAGTCATCCAGATAAAAGAACAAATGGAAGGTCTTCTCATGCAAAATCTTTGTCACCAGGACTAGCACAGTGGCAAACACTCTGGAACAGAAGAAACATGAAACACCAGCTCTTTTTATACAAAGTGATGCCCACCAAGAGTGAATTGAAAGTATATCTTGAGTGAATCCAAGATAATGAGGTGTCAAAAGGTGATCAGCATTTCAAATTACACCGCCCAGGCATGATGCAGAAGAAAAGGCATGACATTCAGAAAAATCGCCATTTAGAAAATTATATACTAGAGAAGTTATTTGAAATACCACAAGCCTATAACATGGAAAGGACATCTATCTCCCTTGAAACTAGGGAACAGGTGGGAGTAAAGCCCCTAGACCTGTCCCTACTGCTACGTTGAGTAGTAGATTCTGGGTCTATCCCAAAATATCTGCAGAAGTAGCTTAGGCATGGACACCTGTGATCATGCCTAGAACCTACTAATCCTTTGTGATTGTTCTGTCTAAAGAAGTGTGAACTCGTACAACTGTCCTCTCAAGGGTAACTGTGGACTGAAGTCAGAGCTGTAACTAGTGGCTAGCAGGAATGTCCTCCTGGGTGATCTGGCCAGCACAGCCATGGGCAACAACACTACCTAATGTCTGCAGGACCTTCGCAATCTGTGGAGAGGCTTTTTCTTTCATGGGGTTGACCTGGCCTGGAGAAATCTTTAGAGATAACAACTGGGTCTGGGAATGCTGTCTCACTCTTTGGAAACTACAACCCAGTCATGGTAAGCTTGTTAAAAGAGGACCCTCCCCCCACAGCAATGGAATGCACAGGACAGGCTGCTTAAACTCAACCTTAAAGGACATGAACCTAAGCCATGCCATACTGCACAGGCACATATCCCAGCTTGCACCTATAGTCACAGCATCAGTACAGTCAAAATTACAGTGGGCCACATGGGAGCTCACTGCTTACAAGTTCATGATGCTAACTGCCCTTGACAGCCATTTTAAGCCTAGCCAATTATTCCATTTGGTACTTAAAATTAACCTATCCCATTGACGTTTAGATTCTCCTAATCATTTACAAGATCTGTATTTATCTATTAATCTACTGATAATTACTAGATCAAAACATAGATATTTGGAGGGAACCCATGCATTGGGATAATGCATTTAGGTGCTGCCTCTATGCATTAGTTATATGTGGAGGAGTCCTGGGGTAAAGTTCTTGTTTCCAATCCACTGATCAAAGTTGCAGTTGAATGGGTCTGGCATAAACCTAAAAATAAAATAAAATAAAAGTAAGTAAGCAGAGAGATGGATGAATTAATAAATGTCCAATAAATAAATATGGATTTCTGAGAAAGAGGGGTCATCTGAGAGGAAGTTATATGGGGGAGGTCTCAAAGTCTATCTAACTAAAAGTATGGGACGTCTGAATTCTCATTACTCCTTTTCAAGGCACAAAAGGAGCAGAAGATTCTCCCTAAATCCTAGCTCTGGAATGAATGGACATTAGCTTGACAGATACATGTGACAGACCAGCTCTGGAGGTCAACGATGTGGCACCAGACTAGCTTGCCAAAGGCAATACAAGGACAAGAGGCTTTTTTCTATATCATTCCCCCATGACTGCTGGCTATCAGCTCCCCTCCATCTAATCTCTTCTCCTGCTCCAAGGTATCCCCAGCAATGGGTGAAAGCCAGCCTGAGGGATCTTCATCCAGGCAGTCAGGGAGGTTCTGTGCCTCCTCTCCAATGTCCAATAATGCAGATAATGAGGGAGTTTCTAATTTAGACTCCAATTCTGTCCTTAGTTAGAGACTCAAACACATATCATAGCAGCGCCTACTATGCCTTCTGCCTATGTATAGGTGCTTACACACAAATGCTAATGAGTGCTACTGTTAGGCATGGGACTACTGAGATCATATGTCCATGGTCCTGGCAATTTCAGTGTCTTACAAGCCTCTAATTGTTGCTGACAATCACCCAAATAGACCCACCATTCCTTCTCGGAAGTGCTTGCTAACACTGGCTGCTCACTCATATCCTTCCCCTGTCCAGCACTTCTAGTACTCGAGTCACTTTTTGAACTCAGTTTCATAGTCAAGTTTTAGTCTTCTTTGCCATAAAGCCAGGCAAAGAGTTAAGGAGAGGTGAAAATTCATAGGGCTTGTGCTTGTGTCAGTACATATACTCAGACAACGTGCTCCCACAATCACAAGGGCAGATCCCATCATACATCATATTCTGTGATGTAGAGGGCCTGACCTGTAAGCATTGGGACTGGAGACCAAGGCAGACCTTCCAAACATAAGCCACTGACTTGAGATGTAACTAGGTAGCAGCCAGGGGAGGAGCACTTGGTCCTCAGTGCTGTGTAGACACACAGCACCTGCTGAAGGTCTCAAGAGACTGCCCCTTATCACTGATAAACAAAGGCTGCTGAATTAGGAGGTGGGTTGTGTTTACCCCTCTCCCCCAGCAATATACTCATCAAGTTGTTTGGTAGGGCTCTACCTCCTGTGAGTACCTTACTGTTCACCAACATAAAGGATGTATGCAAGCTAGCTTGAACATGTGGGGTCTGCAAGGCCATCTTGATGATGGATTTACCTTCATGAAGGTGTAAAATCTGTTTGCTGTTTGCATCCTTTGCCCTTGCACAGTGCTTTGGCACTGGCCTAGGATCATGTGAGGGACCCTCCAGCTAATCCATGCACCGGGCAGACTCAGCTACCACCAACTATGAGATGCACTTTAGGACTGCTGTTTTTCCCTTCTACATCTTCAGGTGACTAAAATGAAATCCTGTTACTTACAGCAGTGCATTACATGAATATTTGAATGGTGTGTATTTCTTAGGTACAGAACTTGGAACTTTTCTGTGACAGATATAAGGACCAAGATTTAAAAGTGCCAGCAAAGAATTGACCAGCACAGGGACTAAGCACACTCTTCTACTCTGGACAGTGACTCTACGTTGTACAATGGCAGGAGGCATGTGGTCTTGGTGTGGGAGATGAAAAGAAAAAGAACAGCAGAGTTGGGGACTGAAATAAAGGAAATCTCATCAGTCCACTCACAAAGGAGTGAAGGAGTAAAAGGAGAGAAGAGAATGTGCCACAAGAAGATGTTATAGAACTTTCTATAGAATGCCCACAGGAAATGGAAAACAAGGGATGTGCCCTCAGTATGGAAGAAAAGGAGTTGAGAAGAGTTGCTTGATTTGATAAGCAAAGACAGATATATCAAGATCAATGAGATAGACTGCAGAAGGTTAATAAAACTCCAAAAGTCAGAAGCTTGATAAAACAAATGAACACAGTAATAATAATAATTAGGACTGTCCGTAGAGATCCATGCAATACAACATAAGTAAACAGAATATATTACTATGCTGCTAAATTAATAACTGATAAAATTCTACCACAGGAACATAGGGTAGCAAGGGAATAAGGGGGAGTGAAAGCGAATACCATCAAGGAAATATCGAATAGAGAAAACTATAAAGCAGCTAAGACAAGAAAGTGTCATTGTTAGAAGATTATAGAAGAGGGAACAAATCAACAAAAATATTAAGAAAGATAGATGTGATAAAAGCAATGCGCAGTATTAGAACAGACCAGGATCTATTATGCACTATTGGAGATAAACTCTTCTTCTTCTTCTTTCGGCTTTTCCCGGTTAGGGGTCGCCACAGCAGATCACCTGTCTGCTCATGATTGGCAGTGGTGTTTTACAGTGTCGAGTTGCCAGCCCGGCACCCAACCTTCCACAAAAGGCACACAAATGCACACACTCATGCCTAGGGCGAATTTAGAGTGTCCAATCCACCTAGAGCATGTCTTTGTGTGGAAACCCACACGATCACAGGGAGGACATGCAGACTCTACACAGAAGGCACCCCAACCGAGGATCGAACCGGAGAATCTCTTGCTGTGAGGCGCCGCCCTGGCAAAAGAAACAAAGTACTGGGAGCAAGAGATGGAACTAGAGATGGAAAGTTAACAGAGTGGAATTATGCCAAGAAGTTCGAACTGTAAGCTGGAGACTGCCTTCTCTACCAGGGACGGAGAGTATTGGCAAAAAGAAAGGGACAGTTGAATCTAGAACTGAGGCTGCTGTTAAAGGCATATAAAATATTGCACAGTAACTAAAATTTCAAAACAGGCGGAAAGACTCAGAAGATACAAATGTAAATATAAGGGAAAAGCACAAAATAAGCAATTTACTGATGACCCAAAAAAGTTTTATAGAGAATTGGGAAATAATGTAAAAGGAATTGATAGACCGCCGAAAAAAGAGGAAGCAGATACATTTTAGAGAAGTATCTACGAAGATCCTGTGGAACACAACAAAGATGCTAAATGGATAGAAGTAGTAAAAGAAAGAATAAGAAGATTAAAGGTACAGGATATGAAATGGGATGAAATAACAGCCAGAGAGATTGAAACAAAGTTGAGAAAAGCCTCTAATTGGAAAACCCCAGGCCCAGATGCAGTACCTAACTTTTGGCTTAAACTATTAACTTCTTTACACAAGGATCTAGCCATGAGTAAGAACTATTTACATGCACACCCCGAACAGACACCACACCGGTTAACAACAGGAAAAACAATACTCTTACTTAAGAGTGAACCTGCAAGCTACCCTAAAAATTATAGACCAATAACTTGTCTTCCGATGACATATAAACTATACATGGGGATTGACGCTGACAGAGTTTATAGTCATTTAGAAGAAAACTCAATTATGGCAGTAGAACAAAAGGGCAATAAAAGAAAATCATATGGAACAAAGGATCATGTGCTGTTAAATAAAGTTATAGTGGAGACCTTTAAGAAAGGGAAGAATCTAAGTATGGCATGGAGTGACTATAAAAAAACATTTGATAGTATCCCACATTCATGGATAAAAGAGTGCTTAAAAATGTATAAGGTACATCCTACACTGATTGATTTTATTACAGTAACCATGAAACAGTGGCAGACCACTTTGCAATTAAGCCATGATAAAGGACAGATTATTATCCCAGGGATAAAAATCCAAAGGGGGTATTACAGGGTGACTCCCTGTCACCGTTGCTATTTTGCCTTGCATTAATCCATTAAGTTGTTTACTTAACAGCTTAAGTCATGGCTACAATTTGGCTTCTAGAAAACAACAAAGTCTGGTGACCTCTCATCTTCTGTTTGTTGATGATTTAAAACTGTATAGCTCATCAGATGAGGAACTGAAAGCACAGCTGCAGGTTGTCAAAACTTTTTCAGATGATATTGGAATGTCATTCGGTCTTGATAAATGTGCAAAAGCAGCCTTTAAGAAAAGAAAACTGCAGTACCAGGAAAATATCAGTTTGGGACAAGAATGTGATATAAAAGAACTTGAGCAAGAGGGAGTGTATAAATACTTGGGAATCGATGAAGGATCAGCAATAAAACATGAACAAATGCAAATAAAGCTTAGTAAGGAATACTTTAGAAGACTTAAATTGACCCTGAAAACAGCACTGACATCTGGGAAAAAGATCCAAGCCATAAATCAATTTTCTCTTCCTGTCCTAACTTATAGTTTTGGAGTGATTGATTGGCCCCAAAAAGTGTTGGATATATTGGATATTAAAACAAGAAGGATGCTTAATGCTCACCAAATGATTTATACAAATCAGTGTATACCAAGATTATATATTCCCCGTTCTGAAGGAGGTATGGGCCTCCTTGAAATTGATTACATGTATAGATCTGCAGTCGTGGGACTTCACACATATTTACTGACCTCACAAGATCCAAATGTAGTGAAAGTTTTGAAACATGAGGAGAATAAACATAAGATGACATCTCTGCTTAATTTATCAGAAACATATCGACATCAAGCAGGAATGGAAATCAAACCAGAAGTGGATAAAAATCAGGCAACAACTGAATGTGCTAAAAAACAAAAGAAAGAATATAAGGTGAAGGACCACATGACAAGGCAAGAAATGTGGAAAAAACATAAATATAGTTGCAAGTATAGAAAACTTCTGGAAGAGCCTCATATTGATCAAGAACGAACGCAGGAATGGTTAAGGGGCGGTGAATTCACATCAAGAAATGAAAGGTTAATATTGGCAGCCCAAGACAGTGGGTTACGTACACACTGGTTTACAAAGTCCATTGAACATGTGGGAGAAACAGATATATGTAGGTTTTGCAAAAAAGAATTGGAAACAGTCACACACCTTATTGCTGGTTGCGACACACTAATGGGAGAGGGACTGTATACTGAAAGGCATAATAATGTGGCGAGACTGTTACACTGGAGGATTTATTTATTTATTTATATTTGTTGACCAGGAGTGTCCGACTGGTGCTGCGGTAGCGTTGTTGCCTCATAGCAAGATGTTGTCCCGTTCGATTCTCAGCTAGAGCGTCTTCTGTGTGGAGGCATACGTGAATGGGGCGTGCCTTCGTTGAAGGTTGTGCGTCAGGGCTGGTAACCCGGTACGTAAAAATCCACTACCAATCATTAGCAGACTGGAGTTCCGCTGTGGCGACCCCTAACCGGGAAAAGCCGAAAGACACAAACAAAAGTGTCCGACTGGACGTAGGTCCATTTTCAGCGGAGGCCCGGGGAGAAAAGCTCCACAGTTAAAATAAACAGACAATAGTTACATTGGATTACATAGTGATTAACAATTTACATAGCAATTACTTACAACATATTTACAGATGAAGAACATAGTACATCAGTTTTTGCAAACATTATCGTATCGAAGTGGCTGAAAAACACTTGAAACATAAGCCACAAAGAATCATAGAAAATTATGAAGTTTATATCACATGGGATCACCCAATAGCAACAGTTCGAAAGATAGATGCTAGAAAACCGGATATAGTGGTCCAGAAGAGAAAGAAAAAAAGATCATTGATCTGAATCGCCACACCCAGTGGCTACAGTGTCTTGTGTACAGAGAGACACAAAGTCATAAAATATGTTGATCTGCAGGCAGAAACGACAGCCATGTGGAAGAAAGATACCAAGACAGTTCCAGTAGTAGTAGGAGCAACTGGTCTTATAAAAAAGAATTTACAATCGTATTTACATATGATACCAATTCCCGTAACAGCATACGAATTGCTGGAGTCATTACTGGGCACATTGCGGGTGCTACGAAGAGCACTTTTGTCTAACATCAAAGAGTGAAACAATACTAATCTCATGAACTTTAATCATACTTTGATTAGGAATGGGGTCCATTCCCATCATGGTACTAGAAACCCAAAAGACTTGGAGAAATTAAAAATGACAAAAGAGTATTCTCAAGATCAGATTATAGAATTCTGTTTAGATTGAAAGATTAACATCTTATTTTATATAACAAGTGTATAATCATTTGTTAATAAAAAGGTAAGCTAATGTTATCATAGTGTGCATGTGACATAGCTGCAAATGCAAGGCATAGTGTACTTATGCTTAAACGGGCAGACAAAGAAAATGAAAACATATAAACGTTTCATTTTACTTTTATCCTCTGAATAGTACTAGTGCCTCAGTGTCAATGTCATTGTCTACAACTGTGTAATTTATTATACTTTAAAATGGCACAGATGGAAAGAGCCATACTGATACTAGTTTCCTTTTCAGTCTCTCTTTCTCCTTCCTACAGTATTTTTTTGTGACCTCATAACAGGATACAGCCTACATAAAACAAATCAGGTGGTTTGTCCTGCATTCACTTATAAATGACAAGGCTGTGTCTGAGGCAGTGGCATCTTAGATTGTCTACAGAAGCAGTGTTAGTATATCTTTTTTTCTTAATTAATTGTTAATCTCCGTGATATCCCCAAAGTCTCAAAACAACCCATTAAACAAGTGTAGTGGGTCCAAAAACAAAACAGTTTAAGAAACGTCTCCGTGTGGAAGATTTTCAGTCCATATATCTCTAGTTAATCACTGTATATTATTAGATCAGGCAAAGTACTCAAAGGATTTTCAACTGGAAACAGACTGCCCGCCTTGCTTGGATTACTTTTGAATGCTTAGTAATTCTGTACAATTATATATTTTTATTACTATTATTTTTTTTTACTTAAGATGAGTTTACGTTCGCTACTTCTACTACTTTTGTCTGATCTGATTAATATACAGTGATTAACTAGAGATATATAGACTGAAAATCTTCCACACAGAGAAGTTTCTTATACCGTTTTGTTTTTCTTAATTGCTCTGATTTGTGCTAATTATGTCCTGCTGAATGCCCTTCATTGTGCATGCAAATCTTATTTCAGGCAAAGGAGCTTTACTGCAAAATTTTAGGTATTCAAAGTTGCAGTTCTGGCAAGCTTGCATATAATTTCCACCACTGTCTTAATTAGGCATCAGGTACACCTTCTTATCTATCACTGAGAGCTGACATTTCAGTAACTGGTAAAGCATTTTCAAGCAATTTTCAGCTTTCTTCCTTGCCCTTAATTTTCTAAAATTAGTCAACAGCAACACTTTCTAAATATGAAAATATTTGCTATATACTGTAAACTCCTCACAGAGCTTTTCTCCCGGCCACACCTGAAAATAGGATTCTGCTCAGCCACTCTGTTCTGGTTAACAAATGCAAATATAATGCATAAATAAAAGAAATCTCTCCTCTTCCTACAGATTTCTCTAATGACTAACTAAGTTTAGCTGCAGGTTTGATTTACAATAACTTATTAACTACAAAAGTATAAAAACTCAGAGTATAAAACTATGGACAGTGACTTAAACAAGAAAACTACAGAATGTGGTCTCTCTGTTGTGCAAGCTTAGTCAAACACCCTTTAGATGATATGTGAAATCTAAACGGGGAAAAAAAGAAATGGTGGGACCTTTATGATCTATGGCAAGAAAAAAATTAAGAAACTGAAAGTTACTGATGGGTTTCTGGGCATGAACATTACACCAGACAATATTATAGGAAAAATAAAAAATACTACAGTTATTAACTACCTTGGGGGGTTTGACAGTGATGTAAGAGCATCTGTAAATGTTGCATCTAATTTTCATATCTAGTCAGTCTGAAAGTGTATTTCAAAGATGGAAGAAGTAAATCTCTCTCTCTCTCTATATATATATATATACATACAGAAAAAGCACATCACCAAAGTTAGTGTGGCTTCTACATGTTTTTAGAAGATTAGCCTGTATGTTTGTTTGTCATGTGAGAGTGTTCAATCTCGCCGTTTGTTCTTACACACGGGTTCGGAGCCGATCCTCGGCTCTGAGTCGGCCGCATAGCAAAGCTCTGCATCTCAGAGAAGCTCGAGACCAGGCTATATCCCACAATCCTCCCTGCCATTACTCAGATCTAGTTTGCCGCTGCAACAGATCACATCAAGGAGAGCTCGGACCAGAGATTTTTGTTATATTACAGATAAGATTCTTATCTTTCTTGTTTAAAAAGTTCTTAAAGTTAGTTTTTGATATAATGCTAGTGTGTGTGTGTGTGTGTGTGTTATTATAGTTAATCCTGTAATATTCTTATAGGTTCCCTTTTGTGGCCTACCTCCTTTTTCCCACTTTATAGAGCAATACTTCTTCTTATATATATATATATATATATATATATATATATATATATATATATATACATACATATATCAATATTTACTTAGTAGTTATTAGTTATTGTAGCTAGTGTTTAAAATTTTTCCTAGTAGAGTGTCTTACTTCTACCGGTTATGTCAGAGAAAGCCAAATCCGGCTTTAAAAGATGTCAGTGTGGACAGAAAATGTCCATCACTGACAACCACGCTTCCTGCGTTTACTGTCTTGGCCCTCTCCACCTACAAGAGGATTGTTCTATATGCCATTCCTTTAGTGGGGGGGTCATGACAGATAGACGCAGGAAACTTATAGATAGAGGACTACGTAAGCCTGCCTTCCAGGAGGCTTTGGACAAATTGGACCAGGCTTCTAAGTCCTCGAAGGGGTCGAAGATGTCGGAGCCCATGTCATCGGCTCCGAGTTCATCTACGAAGGTTCGTTCGCCGTTTCCACAGACTTCGGGGCCGAGCGTCGAATGTTTGTCTTTCACTGAGCCCCAGGTCTTGGAACCGGTGTCGGAGCTACCGCCACCGTCCATTCTTCGGTCGGTGCCATCTTCGGCCCCTTCGACCCGATCTTCCAGACCGTTATCCGATACAGATGTGGATCGTGTTGTGCAGAAACTCATGGAGAACACGGCCCTTTCCAAGTTGATTGCAGTTTCCTCCCAATTGGTGTCGAAACTAGAAGGCCTCCCTATATCTCCAACAGGTCCTCCTTCGAGTCCCATCCAGTCTTCGGAGCCAGGAGAGGATGAGCCGATGATAGTGGAGCCCTCGGTGCCGAAACCGTCCATTGCACGATCGACACCATTGACTTCGACTCCTTCGGAACCTGTAGGTGAGTCGCGGAGCCGACGATCTCTCCTCGGTTCCAGGACCGAGAGTCGTACCGACCTTTCGGTGCCGACTCTCCCTCTCGGGGCCTCGGCGCAGATTGGCTCGGCTCCGTCCTCGGGGTCGGGGCCCACGGCCCCCGTGTCTAGGATGCTTCCATGTTCTTCGGAACCGGAGGAGTCCTCGGCCTGGGGTTCAGGGGCTTTTGACCTTATGAGGAAGGTTTTGTCTGCTCGGACAACCACTTCATCGGAGGCGTCTTCTCCCTCCCCTAAGGGGCCGCTTTCTGTTTCTGCCCCCACGACCCATCCAAAGCGTAGAGCACCATTGCCTCAGCCACCCCCAGAGGGTGCCCCCTGTTCCTCGGAGGCCTCACCAGAAGCCCCCTCCGATGAGGTCCCGAGGAAAAGACTGTGTAAGAGGAGGCACTTAGATTCCCCGCAGGAATCTCTAACATCTGACACTGACTTGGATGAGGCAGAGGGGTCCCCAAGATCCCCCTCTGAGGATGTCTCATTTGCGGACATCTTGGAGATCTTAAAACAGAGGGGTGATTGGCAGTCCCTAGCCCCACTGAGGATGAGTCGGTGCTGCTGAAGGCTTTTGGGGCTCAACCTTCTACCTCCTGGGTTACTCCGCCCTTCGATGAGTTAATGGATTTGATTGCTCGAAGGGCATGGGAGACACCGGACACAGTGGAACCGGTCCCTCGAAAACCGAGCAAATTTATCACCACCCCCCAGGACAAGGTTTATCTCACCAAAGGAGTTCCGGTCGATGCTATGGTGGTGGAGGCAGCCACTAAAAAGGAGATGTCCGAGTCTTCCTCTTCTGTTCATCCTCCTAATAAGGATTCTAGGACTATGGACAGATATGGGAAGCGCGTTTTTAGTTCAGCGACTTTTTCCATGCGTTCGCTAAACTATTTGACACATTTTACATGTCTGCAGAGGGATCTCATCAAGGAGCTGGGAGATACCCTCCAGGGTAACACAGATGCTGCTGTTTCAGATTAGGTAACAGCACAGCTCAACACCCTTACCTCCATAGTGAACTCATCCATGAGGCTCATCTCGTATGTGTTTGAAGGATCGAGTAGAGCTGCAGCTTCAGCGATTGCTCTACGAAGACAATCCTGGATGCGGCTGTGCTAATTTGCGGAAGCCTTCAAGTCTTCCTTCGCCAACACCCCCTTTGATGGTGCCACTCTCTTTGGGCCCAAAGTGAAGGAGACACTAACTCGGTGTGAGCAAGAAGGAAAGACTCTGTCTGCTGTCGGAGTCTGTTTCTCCACTCCAACTAGACCGTACCCCAAAGGGCAATGAGACGGAAAAATGTGGTTCCCTAAAACTCAGGGATCTTTCCAGGCCACACAGAATGATGCCCCCTCCAGAGGCAGAGGGGGGAGTAGAAATGGAAGACGTCGCCCCAGCGGCACAGGGGGTCCGCAAAACCAAGGCGACAGGGATTCCGTCCCTGGTAAGCCTTTCCAGCACTCCTGAACGGAGGCCCGACTGTCCTGCTCTGGAGGCAGTCGGGGGTCGCTTGGCTTTATACCCACAGACCTGGCTAACTCTTACTTCGGACTCTTGGGTAAAAAGCATTGTAACCAGAGGATACAAAATCCCCTTCATATCAACTCCACCCCAACAAAGAAGGTTTCCAGATGTGCCACCCCATCTGCGAGGCCCAGCAGCAATAGAAATTTCAAAGCTGCTCGAAAAAAGAGTCATCCAACCAGTCCCACGGACCAAAGAGGATCCGGAACTTACTCAAGGTTCTTTTTAGTTCCAAAAAAGACAGGGGACTGGAGACCGATTTTGGATCTCAGCAATCTCAACACCTTCATGAAGAAGGAAAAGTTCCGGATGGTCACGCTTCAATCGATCCTTCCATTTTTACAGAAGGACGACTGGATGTGCTCGATAGATCTCAAGGACGCGTACTACCACATCAAAATGGCCAGACCGTCCAGAGATCACCTGCGCTTCCGGCTGGGAGCCAGTCACTTTCAATTTCGAGCCCTGCCCTTTGGGCTCACCTCAGCCCCCAGGGTATTCACCAAATGCATGGCAGTGGTAGCGTCTCACTTGAGACGTCTAGGATTCCGGGTGTTTCCCTATCTGGACGACTGGCTCCTCACCGCCACCACCGGGTGTCGCCTCATACAAGCCAGAGACTACACAGTCGACCTTTGTTCCCACCTAGGGATTTCCATAAACTTCGAAAAATCTACCTTATTGCCCTCACAGCATATTTCATTCATCGGAGCAGACCTAGATACACGTTTAACACTGGTAAAGCTCCCTCCAATAAGGGCTTCATCCCTCAAAAACAGGTTCTTCTTCTACTGCGAAGCAGGAAAGCCCCGGCCAAACTAGTGTTGAAGGTTTTGGTACTCATGGCAGCGTCCCTGATTGCAGTTCCTATGGGAAGATTGCACATGAGGCTCCTCCAATGGCTGCTGTTCACGCAGTGGTCGTTCCAGCAGTTTCCCCTAGCACACGAGATTCTGATAACAGATTCTTGCAAACGAGACCTCTCATGGTGGGTGTACAGTCAGGATCTCACTATGGGTCGTCCATTTGTTCTACCCAATCCGACGGCCACGATAACCACGGACGCTTCTCTGATAGGGTGGGGGGGACTATTTCAGGGAAGAACAGTCCAAGGGGAATGGTCCAACATGGAGTACAACCTGCACATAAATGTTCTGGAAATGAGGGCGGTGTTCCTGGTGTTGCAACACTTTCAAACCCTCCTACCTCTAGGAACAGTAGCAGTTCAGACAGACAACATGTCTGTAGTCTGGTACATAAACAAACAGAGGGGGACCAGATCTTGCCCATTATACAGAGAGGCCATGAGAATTTGGCAATAGGCAGAGTCCACGGGTCGCTTTCTGATAGCAACGCACATCCCGGGGTCATCCAACGTCATTGCGGACAGGTTGAGCAGAGCCATCCTGTTACCTCACGAGTGGTCCCTCAATCCACAGGTGGCGGAAAGAATTTTCCGCAGATGGGGCCAGCCTTGCTGCGATCTATTTGCTTCCCCGATGAATGCCAAATGCAGAAGCTATTTTGCCCTTCTATGTCCCCAGGGATGCACTGATACACGATTGGCCCCTGGGTCTCCTATATGCATTTCCAACTACCACCTTGATTCCTAAATTTCTTCAGAAAGCCAGGAACCTGGAAAGGACAATTATACTCATAGCCCCATTCTGGCCTCGACAGATATGGTTCCCCTTTCTTCGGGCCCATCAAACAGAGGAACCGTGGATCCTGGACCCAGTACCAGATCTACTGACCCATTCGTCGGGAGTTCCTCACCCGTCTCTTCTATCCCTCAAACTAGCAGCTTGGCTGCTCCACTTCCCTGCCTAGCCAGGTCTGATCTACTTTCTCCGGCAGTTCAACGCATTCTGGTTGCCTCTCATAAAGCTTCCACTACAAAACTCTACAGGAGTAAATGGAAACGCTTTGTATACTGGGCATATAACCAACACTTGGACCCCCTGGTAGCTCCCTTACATAAAGTTCTAGAAATTCTATCTATCCTCTTTCACAAAGTTAGCCTCTACTTCCACACTAAGAGTACGGTTGGCGGCCATATCCAACTTCCATGTTGGTGAGGAAGGTTCTCCCATTATGTCCCACAGGCTTTGTAAGGCTTTTATGAAAGGAACCTTCCATCTTCGGCCGCCCGTCAGAGACCCTTTATTCCCGTGGAATTTAAATTTATTATTGTCACAACTAATGTTGCCACCCTTTGAACCAGCCTCGTCTTGCCTCCTGAAGTTCTTGTCGTGGAAGACACTTTTTCTCGTAGCTGTTACTTCAGCTCGAAGAGTATCAGAGCTGCAAGCACTATCAGTCAGGCCGCCTTACTTAATTTTCCACCCAGATAGAGTCTCCTTGCGAACAAATCCGTCTTTCCTTCCTAAGGTATGTTCTGTCACGAATATTAACCAGTCCATAGAACTCCCTACTTTTTTCCAAGAACCATACCAGCAAGTTGGAGAATATGCTGCACAAGTTGGATGTCCACAGATAGCTAAGATTTTATTTGGATAGGACTAAAGATTACAAGAAAACAGATCAGCTTTTTGTCGCATTTGCAGACAATAAAAAGGGCATGGCAGTTACAAAACGTACATTATCTAAATGGCTTACTGATTGTATAGCTTTTGTATATTCTAAGTCGAATCAGGCCTTGCCTGCCAAACCTAAGGGCCATCCTACCAGATCCGTTTCCACTTCTTTGGCTCATGCAGCTCATCTGCCTTTGGACACGATTTGTGCAGTAGCCACGTGGTCTAAACCACATACTTTCATCGCTCATCATAGGGTTGACAAAGCCTCCAAAGACAGGACATCTTTTGGTTCCACTGCGCTTAGGAACGTTCTTCCATGAGTCACTCGGGGTGACGGAGCTAGGGACGCTACCCGTGTGTAAGAACAAACGGCGAGATTGAACACTCTCACATAAAGAAGTTATGTTCTTACCATAACTTTCCATGTGGAGTGTTCATCTCGCCTTTGTTCTTACATTCCCCCCTCCCTCCCTCACGTGTTTGGAAGAACGAGTAGGACTAGAGTCTGGTCGAAATGCCTTAACCCCTTCCGGGTATATTGTTTCTTGCCTCATGGGGTATATTTCACTACCCTTAGTTAATTTGTTAAGTGAGAGAGTGTCTCTGAGTTCTGTGGCAGTGTGTAGCCCTAGCACCTGAGGTTTTTGGTTATTGGTCTGGTTTACTCGCAAACTAGATCTGAGTAATGGCAGGGAGGATTGTGGGATATAGCCTGGTCTCGAGCTTCTCTGAGATGCAGAGCTTTGCTATGAGGCCGACTCGGAGCCGAGGATCGGCTCCGAACCCGTGTGTAAGAACAAAGGTGAGATGAACACTCCACATGGAACGTTATGGTAAGAACATAACTTCTTTTTTCGGGTTTTCCCGGTTAGGGGTCGCCACAGCGGAACTCCGGTCCGCTAATGATTGGCAGTAGTTTTTTTATGGTGCCGAGTTGCCAGCCCGACGCGTAACCTTCAGCGAAGGCATGCCCATTCATGCATGTCTTTCGGAGGCCACTTGACCATGGGAAGGACATGCAGACTCCACACAGAAGGCACTCCAGCCGAGAATCGAACAGGAGAACCTCTTGCTGTGAGGCAACAACGCTACCGCTGTACCACAGTGGCTTTCATCTACATTTTCTAAGTGGGTCATACACCTATAGATTAGTGAAACGGAGAGGTAAAATGTGGTGTAAGAGTGTTTGGTCAAACAGATGTAAGATTCTTACTATGCTGCAGAAGACTGATGCTTCTTCCAGAAGCCAACTATGATAAATATATCCACGCTATGATAAGAACTGTCGAGTCTGGCTATAAGACCGGACTGCATATTTGTGTACAGCACACAACCATAGTGAAGCTGTGGCATTAGAAGGACAATGACTAATCCAAAAGTTTCTTAGCACAATATATTTACTTCCTGAATTTTAATTCAGTATCAAAAAGGATGCCCTAGGCATCTGGTGAATTAGACAGGTCACTTACTGCTGCTAGATAGGACAGAAAGATCATCCATAATCTTCTGGGGGTAACAAAAATATGCATTTTTGTCATAGCAATCGTCAGAATCAGGCTAGACTTTTTTAGCCTTTCTTCCAAGTCGTATATACAATGCTTTGTTCATTTCACCAAATCAAGACTTATGAAGAGTAAGGTACAAACCTTGTAGTTTATATGTATATCATGTATGCAGATAGTAAAAAACAAAGGACCTTACTGATTTCTGCAATACACAGCAGCAGGGATGAAAAATAATTCAGAAGTAAACTCATTCCATTTCATGTACTGCTTTCTTTTAGAAAGACAGCTGTACTTATTTATTTTGACTTGTTTACCAGGTAAGTGGACCCTTTTCAACCACAGCCTGGACCACATGGTAGTAAAGTGTTTATAGACTTGAACACACATATTTACAATGGTTTTACAAAGTTGATATATTCTGCAAATTAACGTTCACATACTCCAAATGCAGTATTCTGTAATACAAAGACATCATGGACTGCTTGCAGAGTTTTTAAGTATAACATAGTAAACATTATTTGACACAGACTGACAGTGATTTCTCATTGTGGAATTTTCAGTTTGGTAATGGGACAGATGCTATACAGTAATGATAATTCATCATTTATGTCCAATTCAAAAATCTTTTAGTTATGTACCCAATTTGTAGAGGACCCTAGAGGAAAAAGCGTGACATACGCTGCATGACTCCTGCAAGTGCTTTGCCCCTAAACAATAAACACAAAGTAGATGGTCATCAGTAACAGACATCTTAAAAGCACATTTAGTACATTTTTAAAGGGGCTTGAGACATAATGTTAACAATTTCTGACAGGAAATTTAACCAGAACTTTAAAACACTAAAAGTTCAGTTATATCTTATGTTTGCTATTAAATACTGATTTAAACACCAGATTTTACAGAGGTTTACATCTGAGAAATAAACAAAGCTGGGGTAACAGCAGCCAGACTTAGCAAGAAAGAGTCTTCTGGAAGGAAAACATGTTTATCTGCATTAAATGTTCTCCAGAAATTATGCTGATAAGTTGCTTCAAAGTGGCAAATATATAGATTTAAGTGCAACTGCTTAAGCACAATCATTTTTTATTAGGATGGCATGATTTGAAAGCTGGGCTATAGCTCTGTAGTTATTTTAGCAGATCAGTGGACCCATCTTCATTCACTGACATAGCAGCTGCCTCATTCTTCCTCCCATACAGTGGGAGTTCATCCCCAGTGATGTGCTTGCTTATGACCAATGTTATTGCAAAGGACGAACTGCACATTGGACCCTCACTGTAGATCAATGTGTGTGTATATACCATTAAGAAGCTATCCAAGGGCTTGTACTAGAGTATAAATGCTGAGCATGTGCAAGCCTGACTGCCATTTTGTATTTAGCTGTTGAGATGTAAACATGTATGTATGTAAGCTCTGTTTTTAGTTTGTTCATATTTAAAGATGCTGCTACCCATCCTGATGAGTTTGTACATATTAAAGCATCAGAACGAAACCCCAAGCCTTCTTATTTGTAATAGACATGAATGAGCGATATGGTGACAGAAATGGCATATCCAGAAGATCATGGTATCAGAAACAATATATCTAAAGGGCCTGAAGACAGAACCGGTATACTAAAGGGGCATTAAGCTAAGAACGGCTTGGCGAAAATGATTTAAGGCAGATGCTGGTGGAATATACAGCAGTGGTCCATCCCAAAACTGTGTATACTTCGCAAAACAGGTCAGAAACTAATTTCAGGTATAAATCTTGCTCAGCAATATTTCTTATTCACATAATATGAAACGAGACATACAGAATGCTCTAAATAATTTTCACATAAATAAATATGTACGATTATACCTCTCAAGTGTACCTCATTACGAGGAACGTACCTCATTTGGGTTCTTAAAAAGTTCATGTTCCTCGATGTTCCTCATTGAGAGTCTGATACACATTCTCTATTAGGAATTTTTTAACTGATATCCATGATCAATAGAAATGAATGATGTTAAGTCATTAAATGATCTTTTTGTAAGTAAAACTGGCATATTTTAACCATCCTATGACCTTCCTAGATGAAGTTGTTAGTAAGCTGTTAGTAGGTGTTCCTCATTTTGCCCATTTGTTCCACATTATGAGGGCTAGTGTTCCTCCTTTTGTTGATGAAAGGTTGATAGCTCTGTGTACGATATTGATAAAAATATTTGAAATAAAGTCTGAATTTCATAAAATAAAGTGAAACTGCATTTTTTCACAAAGCAAATGTATTTTCGTATTAAGCAAAGATATCCGAGCTATTAGAAGTGTATAAAGTGTTAGCATGTTTGCGCAGTGTTACAATAAAGCTATTTCGCAAATACAGCTATTACAAGGCATAGTTTGCAAAGTACAGCCATTATAGAGCATATTATGCAAAGTAAAGTATTTTGAAGAGTTTACTGTGCATTTGAATGTTGTTACAAGCTCACAGCACAGTTTGTTCATACATAATTACAAGGGCCATATTTTCAGTGTGTTTGCGTATACTTTGTGGGCAAGACAGATGGATTTCGAGAGGCCAGTGCACTTGTGTTTGACAGTAATATTGCTGAGAACTGGACAGTGTTTGAGCAAAAGTATGACATTTTCATACAGGCTGCATTTTCTGATAAAGATGACCGTACAAACACATTTATTCTATTTAATTTAGCTGGGTCAGAAGCTATAGAAAGGAAATGCTCATTTGTGTATGCACCTGCTATTTATGCTGGAGAGGAGGAAAACAGTCATACTGTTGTACAGGCTGAGTCAAGGGAGGACCCAGAGTGCTTAAAACTTAAATTTAGAGAAACGTGTAACCACTGAGACAAATGTTACAATGGAAAAGCACTTATTTTACATAAGGGATCAAAAGCCTGGTGAAACTTTTGCAGCATATATAACTGACCTGAGGATTAAAGCTAAAACGTGCAGATCTGGTGACTTAATGGATGAGCTGATAAAGGACAGACTGGTGTTTGGCATAAAAGATGATATTGTGAGAAAGATTTTGCTTCGTGACAGTGATTTAAATTTGAATAAGGTCATTAAAATTTGTTAGATATACGAGCTTACAGAAAAACACATAAATATGTTTACAAATGAGAGCAGCTCTAGAAGGCACAGTGATAAAGCTCATATCGACAGTATGCAGCATGTGGTTAAAAGAAACAGGCCCAAACACATGGCAGCTGTAGCCCCTGATGCACCTACTGGTAAACCCCAGAACTTTCTAGCATATTCCAGACTTCGCCCAAACTCAGTGAAGCACAAGAGTGAGTCAGCAAACTCAAAACATAGGCTCCCACCCACTTTCATTGCCAATTGTTGTAACTGCGGCAGTAATCATGAACCTAAAAGAGGAAAAGTGTTTAGCATTTGGTCAACAATGCTACAAATGTAATAAATGTAATCACTTCAAAAACTTTTGTAAATCAAAAGGCACACACACTCTTTTATTAAAAGGGAACATTTTAAGAAACGAGTTGAACAGTTAGACTGTGGCAAGCCTACTCTTTATGTTGATGGTGTGTCAGTGCTTCAGGAAACGGTCAATGCAGTTGATTTAAGGGCCAAGAATGAAGTATTTTGTACTGTTCAGATAAATGGCAAACCCACAGAGCTCAAAGCGGACACAGGTTCTAAGTGCAATGTTATGTCTGCAGAAATGTTCGCCAGAGTATGTAAAGGTGAAAGTTTTGATTTGGCAAGGTGTGCAAAACTTGTTGATTACGGAGGTGAAGAAATCCAAACTGAAGGCTCAGTAGTGCTTTCAAGTTACTCTGCAGGAAGATGTTACGACTTATTATTTTATGTGGTCAACAGGCACATTCAGTCATTATTAGGGCTCACAGATTCTTTGAAAATGGGACTACTTTCATTTAATAAGGAAGTCCATTAAGTTAGCTTAAAAGACCACTACTCTAATTTTGCCCAGCACATTTTTTCTGCATATACGGATCTTTTCCAAAACAGACTAGGCAAATTCCCAGTTGTGTACTCCATGAAGTTAGACCCAGAGGTCAGTCCAGTTATCAGGCCAGCACGTAAAGTTCTAATAGCCATGCAGGACAGAGTCAAAGCAGAGTTGGACAAAATGGTGCGACAAGGAGTAATTTGTCCAGTGGAAACACCAACTGAATGGATATCTTCCATGGTGGTAGCGCATAAGAAAGGACATCAGAATATGTTTTAAGCCACGAGATTCGAACAAAGCACTAAAAAGACCTCATCATCCAATGTGCACAGTTGAAGTTGCAGCCTTGATGTCAAATGCCACTATTTTTTGTCTTAGATACAAAGAGTTCATTTTGGCAAATTCAGCTTGACAAAAAATCCTCATTGCTCACTACATTCAGTACTCCATTTGGCAGGTACAGATTTATGAGAATGCCATTTGGGATAAATTCTGCAAGTGAAGTCTTTCAGTGTGCAATGGAGCAAATTTTTTCTGGGTATCCTTGTACTATCATAGTAGACGACATACTGGTAGGCGGTCGTAATGAAGCCAAACATGACAGAAACATCAGAAAAGTTCTAGAAAGGGCATGCCAGGTGAATCTTAAACTCAACACACACAAATGCAAATTCAGGCTACACGAAGTTCTTTACGTTTGTCATTTATTTACGAGTACAGGCTTACAACCAGAGCCTTCAAAGCAAAAAGCCATTCTCGAGATGCCAGCTCCAGACAATTTTCAAGCCCTGCAACATTTTCTTGGCATGGTAAACTACCTAGGCAAGTTCATTCCAGACTTGAGCCAACTTTCAGCACCACTCAGAGAGCTGACACGTAAAGATGTATCCTGGTCTTGGTTAGAGCAACATCTAAGAGCATTTGATGTCCTGAAACAGAGAATTGCCAGTCCGCTAACGCTCAGATATTTTGATGTTCACAAACCAGCAACACTTTACTGTGATGCTTCAAAATTTGGACTTGGTGTAGTCATTCTACAAGGGGATCAACCTTTTGCCTGTGCATCGAGAACTCTTATTTAAACTAAACAGTAGTACACCCGATCGAGAAAGAGCTTTTGGCAATTGTGTTTGCATGTTTGAAGTTCCATAATTATGTTTATAGTAGAACTATCCAGATTGAAACACATCACCAACCATTAGCCACTATCCTGAGAAAGCAAATGCATTCAGCTCCTGCCTGACTGCAATGTATGATGCTGAGACTGCAAAAGTACAATTTCAATCTTGTCTACAAGAAAGGCAAACTTCTTTATCTTGCTGATACATTATCCAGATCACTCACTCAGAAATATCACTGAGCAGAATGATAACCAAGGTTCTCAATTGCTTGATGATTTTGAAGTTATGGAAGTGAGAAATTTTTCTTCCAAACGTCTTGAAGAGCTGAGTGAACACACAGCCACAGATCCATTTTTACAAAGGCTCAACCATTTTGTCAATCATGGATGGCCGTCAAAGCAATATAGTTTACCTCAAGAAGTGCATTCTTATTTTCCATACAGAGATTAGATTTTGTCTGACAAAGGTATCATAATGAAAAGTTCGAAAGTAATTGTTCCAAAGTACTTGCAACCTGAGTACATTACTATGTTGCATTGTGGTTACCCAGGAAACGAATCTACCAAAAGAAGGGTGACAGAGATGATATTTTGGTTTTGACATCGACAGAGCACTTTCTTCTTGTTCAGTATGTAGTAGTACAAAGCTTCATGAACAGAAAGAACCACTTCAGCTTAACTAGGTTCCAGAACTATCTTGGTTGACAGTAGCCACCAATATCTTCAAGTGGAATGGTGAACATTATTTGGTGTTGGTACACTCTTAGTCCAGTTGGTTCGAGATTGACTTACTTCCTAACCTAGTATCTAGTACTGTTATAACAATGATGAAACAGCATTTTGCAGTGCATGGAAGTCTGCACAAAGTTACTTCTGACAATGGCATGCAGTTTACAAGCCAAAAGTTTAAAAGATTTGCAGAGGAATGGGACTTTACTCATGTCACAACTAGTCCAGCGTAGTCAAGTGGTTTGGCAAAATGCGCAGTTCAAAGTACAAAACAGTTACTTGAGAAGTCTAAACGAGATAATACTGATGTTTTCCTGAATCTCTTGAATCTCAGAAATGTTCCTAGAGATAAATAAATATCTTGGTTCACTTTCTCAGAGACTTTTGTTGACACAAACCAGAACCACATTACCAATCAGTAATTAATTGTTGGTTCCATGTGTCAAGAACAATAGATCAGTGAAAACCAGTCCGCTGAGGAAGCAGCTATCCCAGAAGTCCTACTATGATAAGACCAGCAGACCGCTCAGTCCATTACAAGAGGGAGAAGGGGTAAGGATGCAAACGTCCAAAGGTTATGATCGGATTGGTGTCATGAAGAATATTGGTCCGAAGCAGAGATTGTACATTATAGAATCAGAAGGAACAACTTTTAGGCAGAATCGGAAGCATTTCAGACTAGTGTCAGAGCCTATACCACAGCAGATAGCCTGTGAGAGAGAGAATATCCTCGAGTGAGTTGTTCGTTGTTCCAATTCCAGAGGACATTCCCGTTCTTATGATGAATCCAGAAGTTCCTGATATGAGTTGTGCACCGTAGACTGTCCCTGTTGGTAAATCTAGTCCCAGCTGTTATGTCACGAAATATGGTCATATCTCTAAATCCTGTTGCAGATATCAAGCAACTAGGACATGAACAGTGTACTTTGTTTCTAATGTACATAGTAATGCATGCCCAGCTCTAACATTATTTTGCATAAAGGGCAATATTTTTAAGAGGGAGGATGTAGATCAATGTGTGTGTGTATATATACCTTTAAGGAGCTATCCAAGGGCTTGCACTAGAGTATAAATACTGAGCACATGCAAGCCTGACTGACATTTTGTAGTTAGCTGTTGAGATGTGAACATGTATGTAAGCTCTGTTTGTTAGTTCGTTCGTATTTAAAGATGCTGCTACCCATCCTGATGTGTTTGTACATATTAAAGCATCTGAATGAAACCCCAAGCCTTATTATTATTTGTGTTAGAGATGAATGAGTGACACCCACCTTCAGGGCTACTAGGGAAATGCCATACACAAAAGAGGCACTGATAACAACAAAGAAAAGTGGCAATAAACAAAAACATTGGAAAAGCTACTGGACTGCACCAAGGAAGCAATAAAGAAAGGGATAAAATCCTGTGACAGGAGTCGTTCTTTATATGTATACTGCAGTGGTAGGACTACATTAGAGAGTATTAGTTCCAGTTCTAGATGCTACGTAGAGAGCAAGGGAATTGACGCTGATAGAAAGCATGCAATGAAAGGTGACAAGAATGGACTATCTAGAGTTCAGAAAGGAGGAGTAAAGTTAAAAGGGAAGGACAGGTCAAAGGGCAGACATCTTGTACGTAGAGCTTGGGAGAGAACAATCATGACAAACTTGAGGAAAGTTTTTTTTCACAAAAAGTGTTAGGACCCTGGAGAGTAAAGCTTACAGCAGTAGTACTGCAGAAGTCATTAGAAGGGTTTAATGATAACAGGAAAAGAACAAGGACATTGTAGGGCAAAGGTGGAAGGTCATGTATATAAAGGTTAGCTACAACTGCCAAATGATGGTCAGTTGGGTGACCTGTAACAGAATTGTTCACTTTCAAATGTTTGACCATTATTACAGGGCATATGAATGCTAAAGATAACCAAAAATGTTGTGAGTTGTGCATGAAAATGGTCACCTGACCAGAGAACCTACATGAAAAAAAAAAATTAAATAACGGGTGTAAGACTTGAATATTAATTTAAGGGGCTCTTGCTGAACTCAGATGCGAGTATTTTTCATTTTCACAGCCTAACAATACTATAACAATGTGTGTTGGTCCAAGTAAAAGTTTTGCAGAATGATGAGGAGCTGACATGTTTCCAGGGGTCTATATCATAACTTCGAGGATGTAAAACTTCGAAAGTTAAAATATCAAACCCAAAACATCGAATGGTGAAAATAACGAAGCCCTGGAACATCGAAATCTTACCTAGGGCAAGATTTCGGTGGGCCGTTCTGTGGCTTTACTATTTCCTCCACTGTGGTGCGAGAGTTACGGACCTTAGGGTGCGGGTTAAGGTAAGTGGATAGTTAGTAATGTATGTATGGTTTAGTGTGAGGATTGGGTTTTGTTAATTGTATGTGTGTGGTTTATTTATTTTGGTGTGCTTGTGTTGTGTGTATGTTTCTCGGAACAGCAAATTTTTTCCCTGGGAAAAAATTTGCTATTCTGAGCGTTCGATGTTATCAATATTCGAAATTCCAAGTTCTAACTTATGGTATTCGATATTTTGGAATTTCGAATATATGATATAGACCCGTTTCCATTTACCAGTACCATGATGCTTTGCCTACACATTATCAATTCCCAATCCCACTAAATACACTTGCCTTATCTTCAAATCATAAGACTGTTCCTTTCAAGCACCTAATTCACTGGCCCTGAAGTACCTGAAATAGAATACATTTTCATGCAAACAGGGTGAATCCTCCTCCTATACCCCATATGGGAGGCTTCAACGGGGGAAGCCTTCACTCCAATAACCCCTTACTTTGCTATACTATACTCATTTTGAGGCTGCAGCAACATGGATAAAAAGCAATAAGCAGAAATACAATAAAAATTACTCTTTCTTAGAGACATTTTGATTGTAAACTATGAATAATATACTAAGCAGAGACCCTGCAAAAACTGCCACAGCATGTAGTGAACAAACTGATATAAACACAATATCCAATATTTAATCTTAAGATAATAATGCACAACCAACCAAATTAACCTTAAGCAGCTGAAGGGAAACACTCACAACTAGTTTTAAGTTACCAAATTAACCTTAAGCATCTGAAGGGAAACACTCATGACTAGTTTTAAGTTACCAAATTAACCTTAAGCAGCTGAAGGGAAACACTCATGACTAGTTTTAAGTTACCAAATTAACCTTAAGCAGCTGAAGGGAAACACTCATGACTAGTTTTAAGTTACCAAATTAACCTTAAGCAGCTGAAGGGAGACATTCATGACTAGTTTTTTTTGTTTGTGTCTTTCGGCTTTTCCCGGTTAGGGGTCGCCACAGCAGAACTCCAGTCCGCTAATGATTGGCAGTAGATTTTTACGTACTGGCTTGCCGGGCCTAACGCACAACCTTCAACGAAGAAACGCCCATTCACGCATGTCGCTACACAGAAGATGCTCAAACTGAGAATCGAACGGGCAACGTCTAACTGTGAGGCGACAACGCTACTGCAGCACCACCACCGCATTGACTCATGACTAGTTTTAAGTTACCAAATTAACATTAAGCAGCTGAAGGGAAACACGCATGACTAGTTTTAATTTATATCACTTATCCTTATATGCTACATCAGTCAATGTGCTGACACAGTTACTGTGGTTGATGTGCAAAGAAATGATAATGATAAAATGGAGCCAGCAAAGACAGGGATAAACATGTAACTTAACATGCAGTTTTGGCATGTAACAACTACTGACTCTCATGTCACAGGTTTTACATCAGTACAGAGTGGAAGAAATGTGTATTTAGAAATTAATGACCATTATGGGCATTACTTAAAGATAGTGGTTCAAACAAAAGACATATTTCTCTACAACCAATAAAATATTTACATATGAAATTTCTGATCATACTATGTATGACATAATGCAAATAACACTGAAGATTAGTTATAGGCCAGTTGTAATCAATAGGACTCAAAGAGTGTGCAATAGCATGCTCAGCCATGCATTGCCCACTGTATACAAGGAGTTTTAATTCAGATAAAAATAACTTCTAAATGACTGCTACAGCCTTACAGGCCTGGACCTCCTCCCCATATACTGCGTACATGAGCATTAACTCCAGAAAACACTTGTATTTGGTCATCCTTTAAAAGGTCATGCAGGGAAAATGTTAACACGCACTGAAACTGGTTAACATGCAAATACAATACCTCTCATTCTATTCAGCAAGGTGCCATATGCCATGTCATACTGGTAAGTAAAAATGAATCCCAGTGGAACTAGAGGTGCAAAATATGCTGGCTTCTTTGCTTTTAAGGCTCTGAAATAACAAAGAGAGAAGAGTGACATTTTTGTTTTCTTTATTTACACATGTATTTTTCTTTTTTTATCTTATGCATTTCAACGTCATTTGAGTTTATTTATCTTTATTACTTGAATAGACTTCCTGGAAGGTAGGAGAAGCACTAGCATTAGCATTTTTTTTTTGTCCCCTGAATTGTGGTAGACAGCTGGCCTCATCTTTTCTGCATCTTAAGGTGGCAAGTCTTCGGAGCAGGTGATTAATGTTGGCATGAGATATTAAACACAGTAGCACTGGTAGCTGACAGATCTCTACCAAGTGAAATTCAATTAAAAGAACCTGAACTGTACTAAATGTACATATGGAGAAGCTAAAGTAGTTTACCTGCGCTTCTCAGTTTTATGTAACGTCACTTGCAGTTTACTTGTGCAGATGAATGCAGCATATTCAGTAGTGTGATACAACTGCTGTAAGCAAAGAATCTCTTAGCTCAGTGGATGCTAATGGCTTAAGCATACAATGCAAATGAAGCATGGCACTCCCTAATTCAGGTATTGTACCTGCCTATGACACCAGAATGGTGGAGTCATCATTATATATTTATGGAAATGGGTAATCCTGAGTAAGTTTAAAAGGAGCTCCGCAAACCATCTGTGCTGAAAGCTTGCAAAAGACAGTACACTGATGCCATGGTGACTTATAGCATGCCTTAGTCCTCCTTGTGCTGATCTGTGTATGCTTCTTGCTTGCTTGCTATGGTATACTTTGACTTCAGAATTATAAGGAGCATAACAGCGGTTCTGATACCTGGAAACACTGGAGGAACAAATGGTAACTACAAACACAGGAATGAATGGATGGCCTTTTTTCATAAAGATGGCAGATACTATGCTTTGCTCAACTACAATGATAAAGAAATTATCAGCTACTGTCTTCTAAACTGTAAAGAGGTACAATCTTTCTGTCTGGCATATATCAGAGTAACAAAAAAAAAAAACAGGACAAACTTGGAAGAATCTCAGATAGTATAGTTTCTATCACTGCCTGGCAGTTTTAAAATATTACTTATTTCAGCTAGGATTTGGTTGGTTTAACTTACTGTTTTATTTATTTTAGTTAAAATCAATAATATTTTATTTACCTAAGTTACTATCCTTTTGCCTCATGAAAATTGCATGTCTGTGGTCTATTTAGAGTTAAATTAACCTGAACTTGAACCCACAGATATTTTTGCATGTGTCAGGCCATACTGGTCCAAGCCCCACATGTCATGTCATGCCACGTCAGGAGGCTTAAAAAATAATGCACAGTCCAAACAGCAGCTAAACAGAAGAAACACGTATTTATACACACATCATTTTCTTTCCAATGCAATCCATTAAAACAACAGACCTATTATTTTTATACACAAGTGTTGCATTTTCAACTGCTGGGCTGCCATTTGCACAGTCTGTAATTTTTCAAACTAAAACATGGACTTTCTGCACATGTATGGCATTACAGCAGGCTTATTAAGTAAGGCAGGGACACAATGGATGCAACTAATCTCCATGACTACTATATTCAGACTATTTTTGTACACGTTGCAATACATGACCAACCAGTCACAGCAGTTTTCTCAGCAATACTAAAACTACATCCTCATTTATAACTACTGGTCAAAGGTATAAATCATATCCATAAGTCACATATATAAAACAGTCATTCAAAGTATCAAAACTTTGGACACCTGTCATAGCACTAAAACAGAATCAAAAAGATTCAAATACACTTAAAATCAAATCAGAAAGATTCAAAAAAAGACAAAGTTTTTTTAAGGGGAAAGCCTCCCTGCACCCCCCACACCTTCTGCTAATTACATATACAACCTTGAGATCACACTATAATGGGAAAATGGTATATTCCTTGATCCCCACTATACCATGATCTTCCACTTTAAAAAAGCCATTACATTTGATCACCTGATTTCCAATCAGTTGCCACTTTAAAGGGTGGAAGGTAACCCATATGTATGTGTGTGTGTGTGTGTGTGTGTGTGTGTGTGTGTGTGTATATATATATATATATATATATATATATATATATGGGTTCCTATCACTTCATCGAACTGTGTATTCACAGACACTCACCTCTTCGACACCAATCCATCGACGTCCATATCATCGACAATTCCGGTAAGCGATCTTCCCCCTCACAGGACCCATGGTAGCGTTTTAAAGGTAAATTATACGGAACCACGTAAACCCTGATCGGTGTTACACAGGAAGAAGCGCTACCATGGGTCCTGTGAGGGGGAAGATCGCTTACCGGAACTGTCGATGATATGGACGTCGATGGATTGGTGTCGAAGAGGTGAGTGTCGGTGAATACACAGTTCGATGAAGTGATAGGAACCCATATATATATATATATATATACATACACACACACACACACATATATTCATATATATATATATATATATATATATATATATATATATATACACACACACACACATACACACACACAGATATACATATACAGTGGATATAAAAGTGTACACACCCCTGTTAAAATGCCAGGTTTTTGTGATATAAAAAATGAGACCAAAATAAATCATTTCAAAACTTTTCCCACATTTAATGTGACCTATAACCTGTACAATTCAATTGCAAACAAATAAATCTGTTGGAGGGGAAAAATATAAAAAAATGGAAGGTTTTTGTGATATAAAAAAATGAAACCACAATAAATCATTTCAAAACTTTTCCCACCTTTAATGTGACCTACAACCTGTACAATTCAATTGCAAAACAAATAAATCTGTTAGGGGAAAAAAATATAAAAAATAAAGAACATACAATAAACTGGTTGCATAAGTGTGTACACTCAAACTAATACTTTGTTGCAGCATCTTTTGATTTAATTATAGCATTCAGTCTTCTTGGGTAGGAGTCTATTAGCATGGCACACCTTGACTTGGCAATATTTGCCCACTCTTCCTTGCAAAAGCACTCCAAATTTGTCAGATTGCGAGGTCATGTCTTTTGCATAGCCCTCTTCAGGTCACTCCACATATTTTCTATTGGATTTAGGTCTGGGCTTTGGCCATTCCAAAACTTTAATATGTTAAGTTGTCCAATCTCGCCTTTGTTCTTGCTGGATGGGTTCAGAGCCAATCCTCGGCTCCGACTCGGTCACTTCTATAGCTCGAGAGCTCTTTACTGGCTCGAGGCTACCCCTTATACAGAATGCCCAGTGTCAGCTACCCAGATCTCATTTGCCGCTTCAGCTGCGAGGTTGCGTCAATACTGGCTCAGGCTTAGTATAACTTTTTCTCTATTTAAAATTCAATAATTTACTTGAAAAGTATTTTCTTCACTGTTTTACAGTAGTTTGTAAGTTTATTTAGCCCTAAACCCCTTATCTCATCCTTTGCTGTGTTTTTTGTTCTGTGTTGGCCGTCGCCCCTTAGTCGCTAGGCCTTCTGTTTGTTTACCTGAACTTGTTTAAGTTTAGAGAGCCCCCCCCCCCCTTAGGACAGCTGTTTAAGTTAGAGGCTCTCCTTTTAAGGTTTTTATCAATATAACTTTTATTATTGTAGTGTGTCTGTTTGTGTGGTACTTCCGTCTTTTTTTCTTAGTATGCCCAAGGAAGTTAAAACCTCAGGGTTCAAAAAGTGTGACTCATGCTGTCAAAAGATGTCTTTGACAGATGGGCACACTAGTTGTGTTTACTGCTTGGGGGCTCTGCACCTGCAGGACTCTTGTTCTATTTGTCATGCCTTTAGTCCAAGGATCCTGCAGGAGTGGAAAAACAAGTTTATCCTCCAGGGATTATTAAAACATGATTCTGCGGCTAAAGCATCTCAGCCAGTGAAACCTTTGAAACCAGTCAAACCGTTGGCTCCATGTTTGGAACCGACCGGTGAGTTTGACAAATGAAGTGTGTCGGTGCCATCTGGCACTGACAAGACTACTCCTCCATCTGCTCCAACTGTTACTTTGGAGCCATCTCAGAGCCACAAACGAGCTAGGTCTCCTTCATTGGAGCCGATTCACTCTGTGCCACAATTACCTTTACTTCAAAGTAAAGACCAGTCATCGCTCATCTTCCCACTCCTCTCGATCCTCAAGGTTATTGGATCAGGATGTGGAGAGAGTGGTCAGTAGATTGCTGAAGTCACAGACCCTTGCTAAAATGCCTTTGAGCCCGCCTCAACAGGTTTCAGCTCCATCTGCTTCGATTTTGATTCCTCCTCCGACTATGCTTAGTTCAGAGCTGGAGTCCATGAACGCTCCTTCATAACTTCATAGCTGGAGTTCATGAACGCTAGTGGTTCCTTCGGCTCTGATGACATCCTCTTCGGCTCCGACGTTGGCTCAGATTACCTCGGTTCTTCCTCCCATTGAGGTATCTGGGCACTGAAGCTCTCTCGTCGGCTCCGAGGGGGGGGAGTGGCATTGGACCCTTGTCTGACTTTGCTCACCCTTTCGGAGCGTCGGCTCAGTTGAGCTCGGCTCCCACATCAGCCTCGGAGCCTTCGCCCTCGGCGCAGAGTGGGATTCCTTTCTCTTCGGAGCTGGAGTAACTCCTTGTGCCGAGACCATGATGCCTTCGAGGTCATGCGGAGAGTGCTGTCCCCCACAGACAGCCCCACTATTGGTTCCATTGGCTCCACCCCACTCGGGGCCTGTGACAACCTCTGCTCCTCCTCCAGCCCCAAAGTGTAGGGAACCTATGCCCCAGGACACCCCATTGGGTGAACTCTCTTCTTCTGAAGCCTCCCCAGAGCATTCTGAGCAGGTTCCCCAGAAGAAGAAGTGCTAGAGGAAGCACCTAGACTACACTGAGTGTCACCACAGATACAGACCTGGATGAATTGGAGGGGTCCCCAAGGTCTCCCTCTGAAGATGTTTCCTTTTCGGACATCCTTGAGATTCTCAGGCAGAGGCATAGCTGGACTTCCCTAGCTCCCTCTGAGGATGAGTCTGTACACCTGGATGCATTCGGTTCGACCTTCCACCTCCTGGGTGTCTCTGCCTTTTGATCCACTCATGTCTGTAGTGTCTCGAAAGGCTTGGTCAGCTCCAGATTCCATGGAAACTGTCCCGAGGAGACCCAATAAATTCATCACAGCTCCCCAGGACAAACAATTCTTGACTAAAGGTGTCCCAGTTGATGCCATGGTGGTAGCAGCAGCCACAAAGACAGAGTTAGCTGAAACCTCCTTATCTGTCCATCCACTGAATAAGGACTCTCGTATGATGGACAGATATGGGAAGTGAATATTTTCATCAGCGATCTTCTCCCTCAGGTCCCTGAACTATCTTTCCCATTTTACTAGGCTTCAGAAGGATCTCCTAAAAGAGCTTGGAGATACCCTACATGACCCCACAGGTGATGGAGCTTCAGCCAAGTTAGCTACCCAGCTGGCGACTCTTAATTCAATAGTCAACTCCTCTATGAGGCTTATTTCATATGCAGCCAATGGAGCAAGTAGAGCTGCAGGAACAGGAGTGGCTCTTAGGAGACATTCTTGGCTATGGCTGTGTCAGTTTCGGAACCTTTCAGAGCGTTCTTCACCAATACCCCCTTTGATGGCTCCTCTATCTTTGGGCCTCAGGTGAAAGACACGCTTACCAGGTGCCATCAGGAAGGTAAGACGCTCTCTGATGTTGGAGTCCGTTTTTCCTCTCCTACCAGACCATACCCAAAGGGTCAGAAGGGTGGAAAGATGTTGTTTCAAAAATCCCAGGGATCCTTGCCTGATGCACGTGGTGAATTTTCCCCTAGGGGCAGAGGGGGAAATAATAACAATGGCAGATGCCGCCCTCGTGGCAGAAGGGGGTCTGCAAAATCAGGGTGACAGAGATACATTCTCTTCCAAACCCTATCAACATCCCTGAAGAGATGCCCGACTGCTCAACTCTTGAGGCAGTCAGGAGAAGGCTTTCATTGTACCCAATTGCCTGGCAAACTATTACAAAAGACAAATGGGTACTATCCATTATATCCAGAGGTTACAAAATTCCCTTCCATCAACCCCCTCTTGTTTAAAAAAATCCATCTCAAATGTTCCACCCAATCTAAGGGATCAGGTAGTCACAGAAGTTTCAAGACCGATAGAAAAAAGAGCCATCCAGGAAGTCCCCGCAGACCAAGTAGGATCTGGAACTTACTCAAGATTCTTTTTAGTGCCCAAAAAGACAGGGGACTGGAGACCAATTCTGGATCTCAGCAGATTGAACAAATCTGTTCAAAAAGAAAAGTTCCGGATGGTAACACTGCAGTCCATTCTCCCCTTTCTGGGTCAGGACAATTGGATGTGCTCCATAGATCTTCAGGACGCATACTATCATATTAAAATGGACAGACGGTCCAGGAGATTTCTACGCTTCTGGCTAGGGGCCAGTCATTACCAATTCAGAGCTCTGCCCTTTGGTCTCTCCACAGCACCCCGGGTGTTCACCAAATGCATGGCAGTAGTTACGGCTCACCTGAGATGTCTAGGGTTCCAGGTGTTTCCTTATCTAGAAGACTGGCTCCTCATTGCTACCACCAGGCAACAACTTATAGAGGCACCAGATTACACCATAACATCCTGTGCCCAACTAGGCATCACAATAAACTTTGAAAAATCTGCCTTGTTGCCCTCTCAATCTATTACTTAAATAGGAGCAGAGCTAGACACAAGAAAAATGATTGTAAAATTGCCTCAAGAAAGAGTTTCCATTATCCGACAACAGGTGTCACTTCTCCTGAGGAGCAAAAGAATTCAAGTCAAATATGTCCTTCAAGCTCTAGGGTCCATGGCAGCAGCCATTCTTTTAGTTCCCTTAGCATGCTTTCACATGAGAATCCTTCAGTGGCTTCTTTTCACACACTGGCTCTTCCAGGAATTACCCACGTCTCACATGATGCTAATTACGGAATCTTGCAAAAGATACCTTTCCTGATGGATGGTCTCCCCACTAGTGATTCAGGGCAGACCTTTCATGGAATCCCATCCGATTGCCACAGTGACCACGGACGCTTCCCTGATAGGGTGGGTGGGGGGGCATTATCTAGGGAAGACAGTCCAAGGCACGTGGCAACCTCACGAGTACCACTTACACAACAATGTCCTTGAGATGAGAGCGGTACCCCTAGCATTGCATGCTCTTCAAAACTCTCTCTCTGCTGGGACTATTGCAATGCAGATGGACAACATGTCAGTGGTTCGGTACATCAACAAACAGGGCGGAACTAGGTCTTACCCCTTGTGCCGAGAGGCCCTCAAACTATGGCAATGGGCGATTTCCTCCCAACGTTTTCTGACAACAACGCATATCCCTGGGAAATCTAACATAATAGCGGACAGGCTCAGCAGGGCTATCCTCATGCCGCATGAGTGGTCTCTGAAACAGGAAACTGTGGATCTTATTTTCCACAAATGGGGCCAGCCTTGCTGCGATCTCTTTGCCTCTCCCCTCAACAACAAACGCAGCAGCTACTTCTCCCTTGTTCTTCCTCCAGGTCAGACACCCAGGGACGCTCTAGTCCACAATTGGCCTCAGGGACTCCTTTATGCATTTCCCCCCTTTCCCCTAATTGCAAAAGTCATTCAGAAAGCAAAATCGTTGGGTTGCAAGATGATCCTCATTGCCCCCTATTGGCCTCGACAGATTTAGTTTCCGTTCCTTCACCCCCACCTTCTAAGCCCATCTTTGGGTTCTGGACCCAGTGCCGGACCTCTTGATTCATCAATCAGGTGGGTTATACCAATCCCTCCAATCTCTCAAGCTCACAGCTTGGTTACTTCCACTTCCAATCTTAGTCAGGCTCCCCAATATTTCCCCAGCAGTGCGTGATATTATTGTTTCCTCTCATAAGACAACTACAAGAAAAGTTTATGCTAGCAAATGGAAAAGATTCTCTTACTGGGCAGAATCAAGGAATTTAGATCCCCTTACAGCTCCTGTACACGAAATTTTGGATTTCTTAGCAGAACTGTTTTGATCTGGTGCAGCTGCTGCTGCCATTACAGTACAACCAGCTGTCATTTCAAATTTTCGCATCAGAGTTTTTAACTCAAGCTTAATGTCTCACAAACTCTGTAAGGCCTTCATGAGAGTTACATCTCTACTTAGACCTCCAGTGAAAGAGCTCCTTCTACCTTGGGATCTCAGTTTGGTTCTGACCTCCATGATACTGCCACCCTTTGAACCAGCAGCATCATGTTCTTTGAAATTTCTCTCTTGGAAAACTCTCTTCCTAGTTGCTATTACATCTGCCAGACGTGTTTCAGAACTCCATGCCCTATGTGTTCGCCCTCCATACCTGGTTTTTCACAAAGGGTTTCTCTGAGAACCAACCCATCTTTTCTACCTAAAGCTTGTTCAGAACACAGTTTGAATCAATCCATTGAACTTCCTGTCTTTCTCCCTAATCATTCCAACAAGGCAGAATACAGATCACACCAATTGGATGTGCATAGACAACTACGTATCTATCTCCATAGAACTAAAGAGTTGAGAAAATCAGATCAGTTGTTCCTTTCATTTGCTAACAACAAACAATGCCTTCCAGTTTCTAAAGTAACCTTGTCAAAATGGTTATGAGACACCATTGCATTTACTTACCATTTGCGACAAAAAAATCTTCCAGCAAGACCGAAAGGTCATTCAACCAGGTCAGTAGCTACCTCGGTAGCTTTTCAATCTAGAATGCCCATAGATTCAATTTGTGCAGCAGCTACTTGGGCAGATCCTCATACATTTACTTCTCATTACAAAGTAGATGTGGTCTCCCGGGGCAGGGCTTCCTTTGGTTCCATGGTTCTGAAGAGTCTGTTCCAATGAGCCACCCAGGACTGAGGTGCTAGGGACGCTGTCCCATCCAGCAAGAATGAAGGCAAGATTGGACAACTTAAAGAAGTTATGTACCTACCATAACGTTCCATGTTAGTTGTCCTTCATCTCGCCTTCCTTCTTGTGTCCCTCCCTTCTTCCCCCTTCCTTCAAGGATTGAGAGGAGTTTATCAATGGTTTCACTGGCTAACTTGTTTAGTTCTTAGTTGCTTCCCAAGCAAACCATGACAATTTACTGTATATCCAGGTTTAATAATAATGGATTATCTTCTATGGTTATGTCTAGTGTGAGCTATCTCAAACGAGATCTGGGCAGCTGACGCTGGGCATTCTCTGATAAGGGGTAGCCTTCGAGCCAGTAAAGAGCTCCTGAGCTATAGAAGTGGCCGAATCGGAGCCGAGGATTGGCTCCAAACCCATTCAGCAGGAAAGAAGGCAAGATGAAGGACAACTAACATGGAAAGTTATGGTAGGTACATAACTTCTTTTTTCTTCTGGTGAAGCCATTCTTTTGTTGATTTGGATGCATGCTTGGGGTCATTATTGTGTTCAAAGGTGAAATTCTTCTTCATCTTTAGCTTTCTAGCAGATGCCTGAAAGTTTTGGGCTAAAAGTGACTGGTATTTGGAAATGTTCATAATTCCCTCCACCTTGACTAAAGCCCCAGTTCCTGCTGAAGAAAAGCATCCCCAAAGCATGATACTGCTACCCCCATGTTTCACCATGGGGATGGTGTTCTTTTGGAGATGTGAAGTGTTGTCTTTGCGCCAAACGTACCTTTTGGAATTGTTTCAATCTTGATCTCATCATTAACACATTTTCCCACATGCTTTTGGGAGACGATGTATTGTTTTGCAATTTAGTGGGGCCTGGATGTTTTTCTTTGTAAGAAAAGGCTTCCGTCTTACAACCCTACTCCATAGCCCAGACATATGGAGAATATGGGAGATTGCTGTCACATGTAGTACACAACCAGTACTTGCCAGTAATTCTTGCAACTCCTTCAGTGTTGCTGTAGGACTCTTGGCAGCCTCCCTGATCAGTTTTCGTCTCGTCTTTTCATCAATTTTGGAGGGGCATCCAGTTCTTAGCAACATCACTGTTGTCCCATATTTTTTCAACTTTTTGATGACTGTCTTCACTGTGTTCCATGGTATATCCAATGCTGTGGACTTTTTTTTGTACCCTGACTGATACCTTTTAACAATGAGATCCCTTTGATGCTTTGTAAGCTCTCTGCGAACCATGGCTTTTGCTGTCGTAGGCAACTGAGTAAATGTCAGGAAATTTCTACTTGGACAGCTGAACTTTATTTGGGGTTAATCAGAGTCTCTTTAATTGATGGCAGGTGTGTACCCAAGAAGACTGAATTCTGTAATTAAATCAAAAGGTGTTTCAACAAAGTATTAGTTTAAGGGTGTGCACATGTATGCAATCAGCTTATTGTACTTTTTTTATTTTTTATATTTATTCCCCTAACAGATTTGTTTTTCAATTGAATTGTACAGATTATAAGTCATATTACAGGTGGGAAAAGTTATGAAATGATTTATTGTGGCCTCATTTTTTTATATTACAAAAACCTGGCATTTTGCAGTGTATGTGTGTGTGTATATATATCTATATATATATATATATATATATATATATATATATATATATATATATATATATATATATATATATATATATATCTATATCTATATATATATATATATATATATATATATATATATATATATATATATATATATATATATATATATATATATATATATCTCACTACGGAATACTGAAATTCCACAATCCTGAGACTAAATCTTGAGATTGCAGAATCTCAAACATTAAAAAAAAAAAGAAAAAGTAAAACATCCAACAAACTATTCTAACCTGTATGCAGGGGGGGTAAGCCCCCCTGCACCCCCTGCAACTTAAATATACCAACTCCGAGATCGCACTACAGTGGATTGAATGGCAAAGTTCCCATTCCGCACTGTACAGCAATCCCCATCCACTACTTTCAAAATTCCGCACTCTCGAGATTCTGGTCCTCAGAATTTAGTGTCTCGGAATTGTGGAATTTCGGTATTCCGTAGTGATCCCATATATATATATATTTATATATATATATATATATATATATATATATATATATACATATATGTGTGTGTGTGTGTGTGTGTATATATATATATATATATATATATGTGTGTGTGTGTGTATATATATATATATATATATATATATATATATATATATATATATATATGCACACACACACACACACACACACACAGATACATGTATGTCTAAGACAGAAAGAGGTCCAAGTCAAACAGAAAAAGATAAGTGAAGTTTGTAAGGATTTTTATCTGTTTTATGTTAATTTTAACAGTTTTGCATGTGTTATAGCTAAGCTCTTTAACCCTATATTAGTAATGTCAATAAACAGCTGCACTGCATTTTGACATTTAAGTGGTGTAAACATTAGTATTAAACCTTAGATGTTATGCAGTCCTATCTCGCCTCCATTATTATGTGTGGGTTCGGAGACAATCCTCAGCTCCGACTCGGCCGCTTTTAGAAATCCTGAAAACTTCTGATTGGCTCGTGGCTAGGAGGTATCCCATGGTGCATGAGCACACCCCCCAGATCTCGTTTGCCGCATCTTCAGACGGAAGCTTTCTTGGTTGGTCGTGGCTATGTGATACATTTTTTTATAGGTTCATAGGTAGGTACTAGGCTATCAGCCCTAGGACCTATATAAGCCTAGCCATACAGATTCCCTGGTTTTTGCCATCCAAAAAAATTATTTTCCTGTGCCCCTGTTGAGCAGAGCCACAGAAGTGATCCCCGCAATGAATTTCTTATTTCCCATACAATCGTCAAGATTTTTCTTAAAGAGGGCTAATGAGGTGCTCTGTTTTATTACTATTACTTCCTTTTCAGGAATTTATTGCTTATAGACAATTCTTCTATCATAGCTCATTACTGATAAGTCATTTTGTGACTTCCTATTTGTGACGTCTACCAGATTTGACTTGGTTTTCGTATTTTGTATTTCTGGGCCTGCTGCTGTGTGGTATCCCGCGAGTGTGTGTTTTTTGCTTTGACTAGACCGTTTAAGTTAGAGGTTCTAGTTTCGTCCCTTTTTTTGTTGTTGTTCTTCACACTAGGTCCGTTTAAGTTAGAGGATCTAGCTCTCCCCCCTTTTCCCTTTTCTTAGAGTGTGTAGGGCTAGATCTGTTTAAGTTAGAGGATCTAGTTTCTCTCTTGTTGTGTGAGTGTGTTGGCTTTTCTTGGCTGTCAATATGTCTAAGGAATCTAAAGAACACAAACCGTCAGGCTTTAAGAAGTACATTAAGTGTTCACAAAAAATGTCCATCACTGATGGACATAGCGTTTGTGTGTGTATATATATATATATATATATGTATATATATATATATATATATATATATATATATATATATACATATATATATATATGTATATATATATATATATATATATATATATATATGTATATATATGTATATATATATATATATATATATATATATATATATATATATGTCTATATTCATTTGTATATGAACTTTTTGCACATTTACATAAGTTTACATAATATATACATTTTAGCATCATCTTTTAAATTTTACATGTTATTTATAATTAATATGTATTTGCATGTTGTTAGTTATTAGATGTAATGCACATTATTTTGATTGTCAATATATCTATAGTATTAATAAGTGATGAACGTTTATTTTTTAATATGGTATCACTTTATCATTTTGTTAATACTGCATTCTTAAAGTTTGACATGAATCACATGTCCTTGTCAGTATTATATAATGAACGATGCATTTTTTTTGTAGACCACTCACCCATGTTTTATTTGTTTAATAAACTCCATAGCTGTGGTACAGCTGGTGTCATTCAGCAACAGATCCAAGTGTGAATAAACTTTCCCACCATGTTCTTGTTGTGTTGTTAAACCTAGTACATCTCTTGTTGTCTGCCCCGTATGATAATTTGACCACATAATTCCATCCCTCTCCTGTTTTACTGGCATTAGTCAAGTAAACACAGGTGTATCACCCCTTACTCTGTTTAAATGCATTTGCCCTCCCAATGTGTTCCACAGAGTCAGATTACATCATGCCCACCAAAATAATCCATGTTGCTTTTTAACTTAGTGGCTCTTGAGTTGCCTGCCCTTACTATAAAATGTGTCTTTGATAACTTCGCCCAAACATCTTATCTGCTCATACTAATGGGAAGTAGAGGATCATAGTCCCCCTCCCTTTGATTTCAAAGCTTGAGATGACCTCTCTTTCATATTGTCCTACCTGCTTAGTGCTGAATTTACTTTACTCATCTAAATGGTTGTTGTGTCTTTCGGCTTATCCCGGTTAGGGGTCGCCACAGCGGAACTCCTGTCCGCTAATATTTGGTAGTGGATTTTTACGTGCCGAGTTACTCATCTAAATGGTAACCTTTTGAAATGTCAGGATATGCAATGCTAAGTCCTGGAATGTGAAGCATAAATGACTGAGAATCTCAGCATACATAAGCTAAGCCCGAGATAGCCATTTCTTTGAATATTCCCCCCTTTTTTTTTTTGGCATTTTGGGACTCAATATTGCGAATCCTGACATTTCAACAAGAAGCCCATCTAAAAGCTCAGCACTGAACAAGATGGAAGGTCAGCCTGCTAGTTTCACCTCTGTTACCAGCCTTTTATCACTAGGTCTCCTAAAACAGTGTACAAACTGCTTTATGCTCACAGATATGAACTTATACTGAGCACTAACAGTCCTATCTGTGAGAAGTATAAATAGTTATTTAATTTGGAGGCTTCTCTCTCATCTAAAAATTTTCCCTACAAAATTCACACACCTCTAACCCAATCCTTCTCTCTACAACATCTTATGCTGGAGCTGTAAAAAAATCACTCCCAAAACCTCCTAGTAATAAGATTTAGTATTACCAAAAAATCAGAACAGTCATCCATCTTATGCATACTTCCCATAAACAGGCAGCTTGAGCAAAGACACTCATTACTTTGAACCACAGCAAGAAACAGTATATATGAAGTTGTTCTATCTCGCCGTTCATTCTTAATGATGGGTTCGGAGCCGATCCTTCGCTCTGACTCGGCCAACTGCAAAAGCTCAAGGTCATCAACCAGCTCGAGGCCAACTCCCTATCCCATGATGCACCGTAATCTTCTCTCAGATATCGTTTGCCACTGCAATTTGATCGGACATTCACCAGCTCTGGCCAGTGAATAAAGTTTCTTTTCTTACAAAAAATGGTTGTTATAATAGCTTAAGTGGTTATTTAGTCATTTAGAGAGTGTGTGTTGTGTTAGTTAGATAGACTGTAGAGTCTGTATTTAGATCTTTTACAATATTTAGAATGTATAGTTAGTTACTGGGTCATTTTTTTAGGCCTTCTTTTCTCCCCATCTCTATCTTAGCTTAATAACTGAGAAATTAGTGGCCATGTTTTTATGCCTTTTTTTCTCTTTATCTTCCCTATATAAAACAGTGTGTTTTATTAGATTACAGCCCTTCTTTTTCATAGGGCACATTGTTATAATATCTAATATAAAGAGAAAAAATGAGTCTGTTGTGTTAGTTTCTTTTTGAAGGGGCACCTAGTTGTCTTAATATTATAATAGAAGTTAGTGGCCATGTTTTTGACATATCTGTACTATTTTATTGAGTGTGTGTGTGTTATTGTTAAAATACAGCCCTTCTTTTTATACAGGGCAGATAAATATTTTCATTGTGAGCTTAAGTCTTAAAGCATTTTTTTTTCACAAGGTTTTACTAGCTTTTGTATGACTCTTTACTGTTAGAGCCCTCTTTTTATAGGGCATTGTTGCAGTGTTTCATATTGTTGATCTTTTACCTTTGAAAATGTCTCAGCAGGAGAAGGAGAAAGCCAAGTCTGGTTTCAAAAAATGCCCTAGATGTGCGCAAAATATGTCCATAACTGATGGACATACTGAATGTGTCTACTACTTGGGTGAGGTACATCTGCAGGAAAGCTGTGCTATATGCCACTCCATCTCAAGAGTGTTGCACGAGAGAAAGAGAAAGCTAATGCATAAAGGTCTGCTGAAATCCTCTTTTTAAGAGTCATTGGATAAGTCAGACAAGTACTCCAAAAAGATGAAACTGACAAAAAGTCCATCTACATCAAAATCAGCTTCTAGTAAAGCTTTGACGTTGGTTCCACAGCCTTCGGAACCAACCGTTGTTATGGTTAGGAGCCAGTCCCTGACCTTGGAGCCGGTATTTCCTACCTTAAAGTTCCCTATATTGCAATCAGTGTCTTCATCACATTCTTCACGGGCCTCAAGTAGACTGTTTAATTTGGATGTGGACCGCGTGGTAAAGAAGCTTCTGCAGATATCGGCGCTGGCAAAAATTTTATCGGCACTGACCCCGGGGGCTTCGGAGCCGACTTAAATTCCTCCTACATCTTCTGTTCCTCCTCCGATCTGCATGGAAGTTTCGGAGCTGGAGAGTGCAAAGCTGATGGTCATGGAACCCTCGGGTCAGACACCTACTCAAGGTTTTTCGGCCCTGACTGCCCTGATGTCTTCGGCGGTGACCGAGGCATCTTGGGGCTGACACTCACTGGTCGGGTCCGGGGAGGATAGTAGGACAGACTAGTCAGTGCCGACTTTACCTCTCGGAGCTTCGGCTCGAGTGAGTTCGGCCCCAACCTCTGGTTCGGAGCCCTTCCTACCGGCGCAGATGGTTTCCATCAAATCTTCAGATCCAAGCGATTCCTCTCATCGGGACCAAGGGGCTTTCGAGGCTATGAAGAGGGCTTTGTCTGGCCCGATGACCACTCCATCAGTTCGAGCAGCTCCCTCCCTGAAAGCACCGGTATCTGCCTCTTCATCACATGCTCCGTTGAAGCTTAGAGATCCTGAGCCTCAGGAAGCTCCATTGGGTGAGGCATGTTCTTCCGAGACCTCTCCAGAAGCCCCACTGAAGAAGTGCCTAGGAAGAGACTCTGCAAGAGGAAGCATCTGGACACCCCACAGGAGTCAGTCACTTCGGATACTGACTTGGATGAGTCAGAAGGGTCCCCCTCAGAAGATCTCTTTTGCAGATATCTTAGAGATTCTTAAACAGAGGGGTGGCTGGAAATCCCTTAACCCTTCTGATGATGAGTCAGTCCTCCTGAAGGCTTTTGGGTCTCAACCCTCCACCTCTTGGGTGTCTCCACCATTCGATGAGTTGCTTGAATTACTCACTCGAAGGGCATGGGAGCCCCCAGATACCACAGAGCCTGTCCCCAGGAGGCCTAACAAATTTATAACTAGCCCCTACGACAGACTTTACCTTGCTAAAGGAGTACCAGCTGATGCTATGGTGGTGGCAGCAGCCACCAAGAAGGAATTATCGGAGACTTTTTCATCTGTTCATCCTCCTAATGGAGGATCTAGGATTATGGACAGGTAAGTGTATGTTTAGTTCAGCGGCCTTCATCCTTCGATCACTGAACTACCTCACACATTTTACTAGGTAATAAAGGGATCTCCTGAAGGAGCTAGAAGACACCCTGCAGGGTTCAGTAGCTGCGGACAAGGTAACTTCCCAGCTCTCCACTCTTAATTCGATAGTGAACTCTTCCATGCACCTGTTGTCATATGCAGCTGATGGTACGAGCAGAGCAGCGGCTACAGGAATCACTCTCAGGAGACATTCCTGGATGTGCTTATGTTCCTTTGTGGAACCCTTTAAGTCTTCCTTCATTAACACCCCCTTTGACGGTGCATCCCTTTTCGGACCTAAGTTAAAGGAAACTCTTATCAGGAGCGAAAAAGACCTTGTCTGCCGTCAGAGTACATTTTTCTACCTCAAATAGACCCTACCCCCAAAGGGAGGGGAGGTGGAAAGATATGGTTCCGTAAATCTCAAGGATCTTTTCAGAACACTCGTGGTGAAACCCCCTCTAGAGGCAGATGAGGGGGTAATAATGGAAGATGTTGCCCATAGGGCAGAGGGGGTCCACAGAACCAGGGCGACAGAGAACAGTTCTTTGGCAAGCCCTATCAGGGGTCCTGAGAGGAGGCCCGACTGCCTCCAGAGATGATCAGTCAGGGGACGCCTATCTTTGTACCTAGACACCTGGCTAAAAATAACAAAAGAAGCTGGGTACAAAGCATAATATCCAGAGGATACTCAATTCCCTTTGCCACTCCACCCCCTCTAGTAAAGAAAATCCCAGACGTTCCATCCAGTCACAAGGACCAAGCAGCCTTAGAGGTCCAAAGGTTGCTGGACAAAAGAGTCATCCAGCCAGATCCAGCAGACCAGAGAGGATCCGGAACTTACTCAAAGTTCTTTTTAGTTCCAAATAAAACAGGGGACTGCAGACCTATTCTGGACCTAAGCAGACTAAACAAGTCAGTAAAAAAGACAAAGTTCTGGATGGTCACACTTCAGTCAATACTTCCGGAAAGACAATTGGATGTGCTCTATAGATCTTCAGGATGCGTACTACCACATAAAGATGGACAGACCATCCAGGGATCATCTACACTTCCGGCTGGGAGACCGCCATTATTAATTTCATGCTTTGCCCTCTGGTCTCACTACAGCCCCCAGAGTGTTCATCACATGAATGGCAGTAGTCACCGCTCACCTCAGACGGATTCCAGGTGTTTCCATATCTAGACTGGCTTCCTCACTGCCACCACCAAGCATCAACCTATTCATGCGAGGTTCACAACCTTAAATCTCTGCAATCAATTGGGGATTACCATCAACTCAGAAAAATCTGCCTCACTGCTATCGCAACAAACCGTCTTTATAGGAGCAGAACTAAACACAGTTTCAATGACATTAACTCTGCCTGCAGAAAGAATTTAGACCTGTTTCCAAGGAAAAAAGCCCCAGTCTCAATGGTACTCAAATTGCTAGGTCAAAGGTGGCAGCAATCATTGCCATCCCCCTCGCTGGAATGCACATGCGAGTTCTACAATGGCTCCTATTCTCTCAATGGTCATTTCAGGAACTTCCAATGTCACATCAAATTATCATAACGAATATGTGCAAGAAGGACCTTCAATGGTGGCTGACGTCCCAACATGTATCTCGGGGACAGTCCATTCATTCTACCCAATCCCATAGCCATGGTGACTATGGATGCTTCCTTGATTGGGTGGGGGGGCATTATCAGGGAAGAACAGTCCAAGGCACATGGAAGAAACACGAGGCTCATCTGCATATAAATGTCCTGGAGATGAGAGCGGTACTTCTAGCGTTGCAGTCCTTTCAAGACTCTCTACCTCTGGGAACAATTACAGTTCAGACTGACAACATGTCAGTGGTCTGGTACATCAACAAACAAGGAGGAACCAAATCTTACCTCTGTGTCGATAGGCCATGAGAGTATGGCAGTGGGCAATCTCCTCCCAGTGCTTTCTGATAGCAACGCACATCCCAGGGAAATCCAATGTGATAGCAGACAAGCCAAGCAGGGCAATTTTACTGCCTCACTAGTGGTCCCTAAAGCAACAAGTAGCGGTAAGAATATTCCGCAGGTGGGGCCAGCCTTGCTGTGATCTCTTTGCAACCCCAACAAACATGAAATGCAGCAGCTACTTTGCCCTGATTCCCCTGCCAGGGGATGCCCCAAGGGATGCACTAGTGCACAATTGGCCCCAGGGTCTCCTTTATGCATTTCCTCCCTTCCCTCCGATTCCCAAAGTATTACAGAAAGCAAAAATTCTGGGAAGGACCATGATCCTAATAGCCTCTTATTGGCCTCGGCAAATTTGATTCCCCTTCCTCCAGCCTCATCTCTTGGAAGAACCCTGGATCCTGGACCCAGTTCCAGACCTGCTGACCTACTCATCGGGGGCTCTTCGTCCTTTTCTTCATTCCCTCAAACTGACAGCTTGGCTGCTCCAATTCCCACAATAACCAGGATTTACAACCTCTTAGCTGAGGCCCAACATATTATAACATCCTCTCATAAAACTTATATCTTAGCAAATGGAAGAGATTTTCCTTATGGGCATCTCAGAATGATGTTGATCCTTATATCCAGCTCCGATCCCATCTATATTGGAATTTCTGACTAAACTTTTCAATGAAGGAGCTACTGCAGCTACCATCAGAGTTCAGTTAGCAGCAATCTCAAACTTTCATCTTGGCTTCCAAGGCTCCAATGTCATGTTGCATCAATTCGCTAAAGCCTTTCTTAAAGGTGCCACTCATTTGAGGCCACCAATCAGAGCTCTAGTCATGCCATGGAATCTAAATTTTGTTCCCTCCAGAATCATATTACCTCCTTTCGAACCAGCCTCGACCTGTCCTTTGAAATTCCTCTCATGGAAGACTATTTTTCTGATAGCCATTACTTCTGCTCGGCGGATTTCTCAGTTGCAGGCCTTGACCATCAAACCGCCTTATCTGATTTTCCATAATGACAGAGGTTCGTTCAGAACTAATCCATCCTTTTCACCAAAAGTTTGTTCAGAGACAAATCTTAACTAATCCATTCAGTTCCCAGTTTTCTTTCCTCAATACACAAATAGGATGGAACACATGCTGCACAAACTTGATGTTCACAGACAACTCCAATTTTATCTGGTTAGAACAAAACAATTCAGATCAACAGATCAGCTCTTTGTTTCCTTTTCATTGTCAAAAAAGGGTGCCCCAGTGACAAAAGTAACCTTGTCAAGATGGCTATCAGATTGCATTTCCTTCATTTATAATTCAGAGAATGCTCCCTTGCAACAAAAAATAAAGGCCCACTCTACTAGAGCTGTTTCAACCTCATTAGCCTTTTCTGCAAGGTTACCATTAGATTATATTTGTGCAGCAGCTACCTGGTTAAGACCTCATACCTTTATCACTCATTACAAAGTAGACAAGGCCTCCAGGGACAGGACCTCCTTTGGTTCCACAGTTTTGAGGAATATTCTCCCATGAGCCACCCGAGAAAGATGGTGCTTGGGATGCTACCTATCCGTAAGAATGAACAGCAAGATAGAACAACTTCACATAAAGAAGTTATGTACTCACCATAACATTCCATGTGAGTTGTTCATCTCACCTTCATTCTTACGTCCCACCCTCCAACCCCCATCCAGTCTACTTCAGGTCCGTCACCTTTCTTATATGGTGCATTGTCTCTTATCCAGCTCTCTGAGTGGCATATTTATACTACTACTAGGTAGTCAGGCAGCAAACAAGATCTGAGGGAAGATCAGGGTGCATCATGGATTGGGAGATGGCCTCAAGCTGGTTAAAGACCTTGAGCTTTTGCAGTTGGCTGAGTCTGAGCCGAGGATCAGCTCCGAACCTGTCAGTAAGAATGAAGGTGAGATGAACAACTCATATGGAACGTTATGATGAGTACATAACTTCTCTTTTTTAGTGATGGATGACTATTTTACACATTGACTCATCACTCACAAAGCTTGACATGGAGAGGCTAACAGCAAGTTGTCTTTCAAGTGCCAAGTTCTCCAACATTACAAGGGCCCTATGGACCACACCTCTTGACACTTATGAGTGCGTCATGATGATGGTGCATGTGAGAATGAAAGACTTCATATGTAAAGCCTTGATGGATATGAGAGAGACAAATTAGAACTTTACACATATGTTAAAAATACAGGTAAGACACTAGTTCTGTGTGGAAACCTTCCTTCACCTCAACATGATGCCTAGATACAAACAGAAGATAATTGGTTTCAATAATTGGACAAACAATCGGTGTCATTCCAATATGTGTCAACATGGGACAAAATGCTCAACAGTCCAGCTTGCTTCTCATACGATTGCCTGCATCTATAATTTCAAGGCATCCGCATACTGGCTAAAGCCTTTGCTATTTTTAGGCAGAATCCATTTGATGGACATTCCAACTTAATATACTAGTCCTGAAATCAGATTTCATTAAGGTGATTCACCATAATACTAGAAATCTAAACAGTAAATTGTCTTATCTTGAAGCACTCCTGCTTTGGTAAACATCAGTGTCTGAGTAGCTACTGAAACTTGGTTTAAATGTAAACAGAGGCCTCCCTCTGTACCAGAGTTTTGTGTTTTCCATATCATCAGGCCCAATGGCAACGACAGTGGAGTCTCCATATTAGTTAAAGAACATTATCTCCAGGCAGATCTCTTAGGTCTCAAATTGAACTTACTGAAGTATAGATTACTCTAGTTAGGATTAATTATCAACTAACAGTTTGTTACAGAACACCTCCTTTGTCCTCTGATGACTATGTAAAGTTCTTCAGTGTTCTAAATGATTTTCCTATTAGCAAAACCTACCTTACTTTGGGTGACCTTAACTACACTTTAGTAAAATGGGGCACATATACCCTCAATGTAGGACATGAAAGTTCCCTTGAGCAGTTGGTAAATAAATGTGCTGTAAGACTTGGCATTCTTGGTCTGATTTTTAAAAATATAGCTTGTCTCTTTAACTATTAATCTCGTATCTCCTTTCCAGGTGAAGTTTATCGTACAAAAGTTATAAAAACTCCTAAATTTCATTTTATGACTGCACCTCTTATGACCTTAGTAAAATGGCAAGTTTAACTAAGGGATTTTACACCCATTTAGAAAAATGCATAGAACTACCAGTTGCTATCAGAACAAAGCATCACAGGAAATTTGAAAAAAAACAAAACAAAACACAATGGCGGTCTACCTCCATAGATAAACTGTAGGAAAAAAGCACAGTATCAAAAGCATTACAAAAGACTGAAGAACACAATCAAGTCCTTTAAAAAGGTCCATGAACTTAGGCTGACTTCTGCAGTCAGTGCTAATTTTAGCTGTATTAGAAAACAAAAACAAACAAAATCCTGCATTTCTCTCAAAGTATTCATAATGCCTCCTATCCTGGCTCAACAGACATTGCCATTTTCCTTACAAACAAATGTATTATCTACTTCACCCCCAAGACTTCTAGTCAAAGCCCAGAAATATCTGAATCCTCTTCTCCCTGAAGTATGTCTAAAGAGCATTTACTGAAACTGCTAACCAAGATTAAAAATACTTCCTTTATGGGACTCATCATTATATTTGGTTGCTTAATGCACTGCGTTAAAAATGCCCTTTCAGACACACTCAAACTGTTTTCCATAAGTTTTGCAACTGATCTTGTTCCCAATTGAGTGTCACACTGCACTGGTTAAGCCCCTCCATAAGGGTGGCCTTACAACCAACTCGGGTAATTACAGACTTGTCAGCCTTACTAATCATCTGCAAAGTCATGGAACATATTAGAACTGACCATATAAAGTGCAGTATCATACATCTTATTACACTTAACCCCAACAGTTTCTTTCCTTTTTGTTATTTATTCTTACATCACCAAGCTGTGAGCCAAGACCTCTGGCTAACAAGGTAAGTAGAAGACTGCAAACTAGGGGTTGTTGTTAAGTCACCATATGACACCCAAACCCTTCAGAAATGACTTCTCTAAGTAAACTTGTGGTGTACTAAAATAGGCTCAAATTAAATACTAAAAAATGTAGTATTATCACTATTGGTAAACAAGGCCTCCCTTCACTAGACTGTATAGAAAACATATGACTACAAAATGGATATGCAGTCAGGGACCTAGGTACTTGGGTTGATAGTGCCCCTCCCTTCTCTTTTCAAAATCATGTGACAATGGATGACAGGTAATCCTTTTATTTAGCACAGCTAATTGCCAAAGTATATCACTGAGGTCTATAAAGGTAATCACGCCCTTATACTTAGCCCTGATCAGGCCAATTATTGAGTACAATGCCCTCTGAGATGTACCTCACAACATGTATTCCAATAATTACAAAGACCTCAAAAGTTCCAATCCAGAAAGATCACAGACCTACTGCCCCTGAGCTGCCAAGAGAAGATGGAGGCTCTGTCTCTTCATTCAGTGTCTTACAGACCTTAGAGGAGAGATCTCTGTCTCACGTGCCATGCCATTAGAGACCTGATTGTCCTGGACCTCCTGTATCTCCTCTGTTCTAATATCTCCACCAATACTAAAACCAGGAATCTAAATCTTCACCAGCAGAAAAATAAAACATGGTGGAGGGGCAGGTATATAGACCAGCTCCTCTCAAACCTCTGTACACACACACACACACACACACACACACACACACACACACACACACACACACACACACACACACACACATGATCCCCATACAAATAACTGATTTTAAATTAATGATGGAACTGAATTTTTCATTTATTTAAACATTTTGAAAATGTGTTTAGAAGTTTTATTTTTTGATGCAATTAATACATGATATGCTTAGTATAGTGCTAAGAATCATTTTAACTTATTAATACCTATCAGCTATGGAAAGTCAAGCCTCTAGCAGTCCACTAACATTATAACATTCCTGAACATTTTTTAGATCAAATTTAAAAACAAAAGACAAAATATACACATCTTGCAAACATCAAATTCTATTTAAGTACAAACACCAGTGTTGTTCAGTAAGAACTATCATTCACATTGATGTAAGTCAAAACACTGAAAGTCTTTGCATCAGTACTTTATATATCATTTTTCAAAAATTCCAGATTGATACGTTCTCTGGATTTTCACAAACAACTGTTTATATCTGAAACAACATACCCTAGATATGGAACATTAGCAAAACTTTGTTCAGCCAGACTAACTTTTACATGAGGCCAAAAACTTCCTTTCTGTATACTTGTTTTCTGTGATATTTACAGAAATAGAAAAACATGCTTACGTACATAATTAACAATGGAAACAATACTTGGTATCTCTCATATTGTACAACTTATGCTGCAGTGTCTATGACGGTTCTTATCAGTACTTCCTAAGATTTTAGGTGATAATGTCTAATAACTTGTAGATCACTTGGATTTGGCAATATTAGTGAAAATACTGTGTACATTCATAATGCCACACAAACACCCAGCAACATTTTCAATGTAGTACATTATGCAGTGAGAACAGAACTGTATATTTTGTTTCTCACTATGATATTTTACTCTATGCCCATTAATACTGTATAGCTCACTCAGCTGTGAAAATATTAAAGTATTTACCTGAAGTGGTAGTAGCTAATATCTCAACTGCAGTACATCCTAGACAAACACTCCTAGTATTATTTTGTTCCTCACAGCCTACACTATCTCATACTGTACATTACTAATTGAAAAGTTAACCTGATTAATGAACCTCTCCCCAAATAATATAATGGCATACAGAGAGTAGAATTACAGCAAAATTTGATATAGGTGTGACTGAGTTAAGAATGGATAGTCTATATTTATGTCTATTTTTTTCAATGGGCTACCATAACGGAGTATTTGCAAAGGACATGTCTTGTTGCACTCCAGCTTTATTAGCAAATCATTACTGTCCCACTTCTCACAGTCTCTTTTTTTTCTAAAAACAGAAGTAGGTGTGATAGTCCTGGGTTACTGTTTTTCCATAGACTTCTATGTACTTGCTTTACAGAAATATGTTCCAGTCCTCCTACACAGCTTTCCATCTTTCCCTAAACAATGTAGGATTTTGGTGCAGTTGCTGCAACCACTCTAATTTATATTGCTTTTGTATTCTTGCTCTGTTTCCATTCTTCAGAGCTGGAAGTCTCCTGTAGTTTCTACCACAAATGAATGTTGTGTAGTTACCATAGCAACAGAGCTGCATCATCATGGGACATGCTCCTCTACTGCTAAGATTGCAGCTTTAGCTCACAGTTCCCTCAGAACCAATGGTAGGTACCCAGTCTCAAGCCTTAGATCCTCTCTAGCCCCATAATTCCCTGCATACCACCATCCTCTCCATACTGGAGACCTGGATTGAGGTCCTAAAGGAGAGATGAAAAGTTCATAGGTTAGTACTAGGCTAACTGCCCTTGCGAGCCATTGTAAGCCTAGCCAATTATCCCTTGTGAGACAAACCCTGCATCTTGTGTTTGTAAGGCAAACACCTTAACCATTAGGCCACCCTCCCAACCCTAGTAAGCAAACGAAGGAGAGTAGCAGTGCTGAAATTGAATTCATCCTCAAGTCTTGGTGAGTACCTTCATGAGGTGGACCCTGTTTTTTCACAAAATCTCACCAAGGCGATACTGATATATAGACTATATTTATATAGAATATATCATGGACAGAAGTCAAAAACAAAAAAAGGATAGCTGGGTGCACAAGACCCAGGATAAAAAGTGCCCAATCCTGGTAGGTGCACTGTTGCCAGGACTGGAAAAAATGACAGTGTAGAATCCTCAAAATACAGAAACATTCCTACAATGGGGCCAGGCCAGGCCCAGGAGGAGGAGGATGGCCCCCCTGTTGCAGAAGGAAGTAGTAGTCCACAAAAATCATAACAACTGATTGGCCAAAGAAGAGCCATAAAGACGATACAGTGGACAATTGAGGGTAAGAAAGAAATTATGTATTGTTACTATTATGTAAAAAGCCCAGAATTTTCCAGACACAAGATACACAAAACGATTAAGAGAGAAATTAGAGGAAAGAAAAATACTTCTGCAAGAAAACCTGTCAGAAGCTTCAAATAAAAATTTGCATCCGGTAATACAAAATATTTTTGAAAAACATTATATAGATCAAGAAACTTTGATCTGTTTGGAAAAAGAAGCATTTGAAGAAGTGTGAAAATATAAACAACGAAACCTAGAGATATTTGAAAAATATAAAAAAGAAATATGGACAGGGGAAAGAAAGAGAGATTTGATATGATGCAATATTTATGCAAATGAGAAAGCCAAGTTAACTAATCTAGAGAAGGCTGCCCCAAAGATATTCAAAGAGAAATACAGGCAAAGGTATCCAGATATGGAAAATTTCACAATACAAAATTAATATCACAAAGATGGAATGTGGAAAAGAAGATTAGTAAAGCAGAAGTTAAAGAAATAGAAGTTGAAGTTGTGGAGTGCCTGCAAAGTGAAGGATTTAATGTAGAAGGTCTAATACATACTACATCACAGCATGATGGAGTGAGTCCCCAGAAAAAAGAGAAGCAAGAAGATCAGGAGACACGTTAAGAAGAAATATGGACATGAGAAAGGAAAAGAGATTTAATATGGTGTAATATTTATGCAAAGTAAAAAGCAAAATTAACCAATACAAAACTAGCAGCACCAAAGATATTTGAAGAGAAATACAGGCAAAGGAATCCGGATATGTAAAACTTTACAATACAAAAAATAAGACTAAGACAAAAAGTAGAAAACGAGATTAGTAATGGAAAAGTCAAAGAAATAGAAATTGAGGTTATGAAGTACCTACAAAGTGAAGGATTCACTGTAGAAAATCAAATGCAGAAAGCACAACAACAGGATAAAGCAATGGATATACAAATTAAGGGGAAACCAGTGGAACAGGAAGCAAGTGGTCAGGTGCCATATCAAGATATTTTGGAGCCTTCCACAGCAAATCAGTATAAATGTTCACTTGAAATTGAAGAGAAGGTCCCACAAGAAGATGCTATAGAATGCCCGCAGGAAACGGAAAACAAGGGATATGCAAGAAAATGAGCTAAGAGAAGAGTTGCTTGATTTAACGGACATGGATAATGCAAAAGGTCAATAAAACCCAAAAAGTAAGAAGTCTGATAAAACAAATGGATGCAGTAATTAAGACTGTCCATAGAGATCCATGTGATATAACAGAAGTAAACAGGATACATTACTGTGCTGCTAAATTAATAACTGATAAAGTTCTACCACAAGAACACAGGGTAGTGAAGGAAAGCAAGGGGAGAAATCGAATAATATCATGGAAGTATCAAACAGAGAAAACTATAAAGCAATTAAAACAAGAAATGTCACTGTTAGAAGATTATATAAGAGGGAATAAACCATCAGAAATACCAAGAAAGATATATAGATGTGATTAAAGCAATGCACAGTATTAGAAGACACCAGGATCTATCATGCATTATTGCAAATAAACTAAAGATTGCAGCATAGGCGGAAAAACTTAGAAGATACACAGATAAATATAAGGGAAAAGTACAAAATAAGCAATTTGTTGATGACCCAAAAAAATTTTATAGAGAATTGGGAAATAAGGTAAAAGGAATTGAAAGACCGCCAAAAAAAGAGGAAGTAGATACATTTTGGAGAAGTATCTATGAAGATCCTGTGGAACATAACAAAGATGCTAAATGGATAGAAGTAATAAAAGAAAGAATAATAAGTTTAAAGGTACAGGATATGAAAAGGGATGAAGTAACAGCCAGAAAGATTGAAACAAAGTTAAGAAAAGGCTCTAACTGGAAAATCCCAGGCCCAGATGCAGTACCTAACTTTTGGTTAAAAGTATTAACATCTCTGCACGAGGATTTAGCCAAGAGTAAGAACTATTTATATGTGCACCTCGAACAGACACCACACTGGCTAACAACAGGCAAAACAATGCTCTTACTTAAGAGTGAACCTTCAAGCTACCCTAAAAATTATAGACCAATAACTTGCCTTCTGTCGACTTATAAACTATACATGGGAATTGACGCTGACAGAGTTTATAGTCATTTAGAAGAAAACTCAAGGCAGTAGAACAAAAGGGCAATAAAAGAAAGTCATATGGAACAAAGGATCATTTGCTGTTAAATAAAGATGTTTTTCATGTTTTACTGTTGCAGTCATCACACTTGGGGTTATCTGCCTGCAGGTAGCCCTCAGACAGCCTGGATACCAGAGTCTTGGGATTTCTGCTTCGGATGCTGTTGCCTCTTCCATGACGTCAGGGGTGTAAAACATGCAGCTGATGCCATTACATCAGCTTTTCTTGCCGTGCGGGAGGCTGACGTAAAAGCAGTTTGCAAGTGCTGGTCGGACGCAACCTGTAATTTTTGTTTTTTCGAGTTTCAAGCCTGAAGTCTTGTAAAGCTAAGTACCCCGTTGGAGATCCTTTTTTCTTGCTCTAACCGATGCCAGAAAAAGTTAACAATTGTCTAGCCTATGGAAAGCCAATACCTCACAGATATTTTAATTCTTACTGCATCACCTGTTTAGGCCCAGATCATGACGTTCCTCGCTGTCGGTTTTGTGCCTTGTTTAACACCCAAACTATTCGTCATCGGGCTATCCTTGTTGCTAAATTCTTTCACTCTCATTCTCCATATTCCGAAATGGTTTCGATAAGTCATCCGACTACTGATCTTACGAAAAACCGTAAGGATAAAGACAGGAACAGACCGCATAGGCCCGTACTCAGTGAGGTGCCTTCACAGCCCCCGATACTCACTTCTACAGATTTGCAGGCCTCTGCTGAGACCCATTCGGAGTCACGAGTTTCTTCTTCGACTATGGATCCTGCGGATGTCAATACCTTGAATGGGTCTGGAGCCGCTGGGCGGGCACCGGCTTCTGAAGGTGTATTCCAACCTTCCAATGTTCGTATTAAACTGACATCTTCTTTTTTGACTAAAACTACCGAGTTTCTCAGGCCCAGAGTTCGCACTACGCCTAGAAAACAGACAACCAAAGCGCATGCTCAAGCTTCCATGCCACGGAAACAAATGCTTAGAATGGCTGAAGATCTTATAACCTTCCTTCCCACTCTATAAGACAAAGGAACGTTTTTCCTTCTGAATCTACAGACCGTTAGTCTGATGACTCTGATCCCTCTGATTACCAGGACATTCCCTTATCTACCTATGAGGATTCAGATGCAGAGGATTTCATTCCCTCATCCTCCCCTCCAGAGGACTTTTCTTTTGGTGAAACCTTGCACACCTTAAGAGAGCATTTCTGCTGGGAATGCCAGGACTACCCACAGTCCAAAAAGAGACTCAGAGAATTGTTAGACTTGCCTCAGCACAGGCCTGTAGCTATACCCCCTGTCCTGGATATTGTAGATGATGTCTTCATGGAGTCCAGTCTTACTCCTGATTCTTTACCACCAGCTCCTAGAAAGCCTGACAGGTACTACAGAGTACCTGACTCACACAAATTTCTCTTTAAGAATCCCACTGCAGATCCAGAGACCATTTCCCAGGGTCCTAATGGTATTAAGGCCACTACAGCCAAAAACCCTACCCCTTCGGACAGGGATTCTAGAGCTTTAGATAGACTGGGTAAGAAGGTATACACCTCTGCAACTCTTGCCATAAGGGCTTTAAATTGCCAGTTTCACAGGTTGAAGTATCAGCAGCATACCATAGAACTAATTAAACAGAAAATGTTGTTGCTTCCAGTAGTAAACATACTTTGCAGGGTGGTTTTGATGCCTTAGAAGCATCTTCCAGGGCTGCTGTCACTGGGTCTGTACTGAGAAGGCATGCTTAGCTGAAGGAACAAATCTTGCCAGACCATGTTAAAGCAAAATTGCTAGATGCTCCATTACACCAGGAACACTTGTTTGGCACAAAAGCAGAATACATTCTTAAAAAAGATGGAGGAAAAAGCTAAATCTATGCAAACTGTTACAGATTTCTTACAGGTCCAGCCACCTAGATTCAGTAGGCATTGGCCTTCTAAAAACTGGTCCTTTCCAGTCCCTCCCAGGCCTTCTCAGTCCAAACCCAGGGGCAACAGACCACCAAGACTACACTCTCAGGGGATGCAGAGATCTAAGTAATGGAGTGCTCCCACCTCTAAAACAGAGAGTGGTAAGCCACCCCTTATGGAAAAAGTTCACAATGACTTGTCTATCATTCTTCCCAGCCATGCCCAAGTACTTGCACCCCTAGGAGGAAAACTCGCCCTGCATGATAAAAAAATGGGATGTCCATTACCCAGGACCAATGGGTCCTAAGCATTGTATCCCAGGGATACAGATTCTACTTCCACTCACTGCCAACCCCAAGCAGGGTGCCTGACCTTCCTCCAAACCAGTGGGCAGAGGCTCAAAAGCAAGTACTTTCTCTTCTCAGTATCAGGGTTATTCAACCTGCTCCAGTAGAGCAAAGGGGACAGGGTTTCTATTTCAGACTGTTTCTGGTGCCCAGAAAATACAGCATTCTCAACACCTCCCTAGTGGTCCCAAAATTCAAAAGGCGAATACTCAGGAATTACTACTTCAGCAGCTGGCATTTGTAGAGAGACTTCTAACTTCTCTGGGATACGCCATCAATGAAAATAAATCCCATCTGGTGCCCAGCCAAAAGAATGAATTCCTGGGAGCAAGCTTGAACACAACTTCCCAGATGGCATTCCTCACTCCAGAAAAGCAGGTTCATTTGACAAACTACTTCAAACTAATGGCCTCCAAAACCCAGCTATCTGCAAGAAAAATACTGCAAGCCCTAGGGTTCACGGCCTCATGGATTCTACTAATTCCATATGCAAGACCGCATATGAGGAAACTTCAATGGTACTTAAAAAGTCTATTGTGTCAACACTCTCAGGACTTGGAACCACTGATTCCTATCATTCCTTGTCTAAGGGCAGAGTTCCTTTGGTGGGCAGAGGCTTGCAACCACAACAAGGGACTTCCTTTCACTCAGCCCCTCAACGCCCAAACCCTGTCAACAGGTGCATCAGACTATGCATGGGGGGCTCGCATAGCAGGCAAATGGAGCCCAGGACAAATTCACCTGCATATCAATCAAAAAGAAATGTTAACTATACAGCTTTTCCTTCCAGGACAACTCTTGATAAAGACAGACAGCACCACAGTTATGTGGTACATAAAAAAGCAGGGGGAAACTCATTCCTACCCACTCTGCAGGTTAGCCATGGCCCTGTGGAACACAACCTTGAGCAACCAAGTGCATCTGCAAGCTCAATTCCTGCCAGGCAAACAAAATACACTGGCAGACAACTTAAGCAGAAAGCTACTGGACCCACACGAGTGGAAACTGGAACCCAACTCATTCAAACTTCTAATCAACAGGTGGGGGACACCAGAGGTGGGCCCCTTTCCCTCCCCCCAAAACCATCAATTGAGCAAACTTTGCACCAGAAATCCCCACAGCCAAGCATGCCGAGTGGATGCCCTATCCTTTACATGGGAAAACCTCTCAATTTATGCCTTTCAATCCTCTGCTCTTCCTCTCAAAAGTACTACTCAAGATCAAGCAGGACAGACTAAGGACAATCTTTATTGCACCAGACTGGCCACACCAGCACTGGTACCCACTCCTATGGAGTCTGACTGCAGTGCCACCCTGGCACCTACATCAGACCGCCTTCCTGCTGTCCCAGCAGGAGGGACAGATTTTGCATCCTCAGCTGCAAACACTGAACCTTGCAGCCTGGCTTCTTTTCTGAACACAACACCAGCAACCCTCAGCAAACAGGTGCTGGACATCATCCTTGAGGCCAGAAGGCCTAGTACTAGGAAATCCTATTCAGAAAAGTGGAAAAGACATGTTCTTGGAGCCAGTCTCTAGGGAAGGGCACAGCCTTGCCCTCCTTACCTCAAATTCTAGATTACCTAGCAGAGCTGCTCCACATAGGCCTTTCCTTCTCATCAATTAAGATTCATGCCATGGCCATCTCAGCTCATTACAATACGGAGCCACCTATCTTTCTCACCCTCTGATCACACAGCTCCTGACAGGAGCTAACAATTAAAGACCCCCGAGGAGAGCTCCCACTCCTGCCTGGGACCTATTCTTTGTACTAGAGAAGATCATGCTTCCCCCTTTTTGAACCTGCTGGTAAAGCAGAGTTAAAATTCCTCTCTTGGAAAACAGCCTTACTTCTAGCCATCACTTCAGCAAGAAGAGTGTTTAAGCTACAGGCACTAATGGCTGTGGAACCCTTCATTATTTTCCAGTCTGACAGGGTCTCCATCAGGACTAACCCATCATTTATGCCCAAGGTGGTATCCAGTGTGTCCTTAAATCAATCCATCCACTTAACCTTTTCCCCTAATCCTCAAAATAAAGGGAAGAGGATCCTGCACTCCTTGTACAGGCACAGACAGCTCAGGTTCTACCTTGACAGGACTAAGCCTTTCAGGAAATCTGACCAGCTGCTAGTCAGCTTTGCTACAGGGGCAGAGAGCAAGGCCATTTCAAAGCAATCCATTTCTGCTACAAACACCACGGAACAACCTACCCCACAGGGGATCAGAACTCATTCCACTATGGCTACCTCAACTTTTACATAATTTCTCAGAAGAGTCGCTACCAGGGACATCCTGGAAGCTGCAACCTTGAGTTATGTACACACGTTCACCAAGCATTAACCACTTACCTGTCCTTTTTAAATCCAGAGTTGGATTTGCCACAGCAGTCTTACAAGGCCTGCTAGTCCGCCCTAATACTTCTTGACTGCCTCCACCCTTACTCAGCTTTGGGAATCAACCCAAGTGTGATAACTGCAACAGTGAAACATGAAGAATATAGTAGAGTTGTGTACACTTACTATGAATGTAAATGTTCGAGTGTATTCACTGTTGCAGTCCTGGTTACCTGACTTTTCTAGACTTTCTACCTATCCTCTTTTTGGCCATATCTTATGGCTATGGTATTTACTTTTTACTGGAGGTGTTCCACACCATGTAACTGCTTCCTATTTTGGGGGCTCCTGACATCTGGGGCCAGAAAAACTGATGTAATGGCGTCGGCTGCATGCTTTATACCCCTGACATTATGATATCATGGAAGAGATGACAGCATCGGATGCAGAAATCCCAAGAATCTGGTATTCGGGCCGACTGAGGGCTACCTGCAGGCAGATAACTGCAAGTGTGATGACTGCAACAGTGAATACACTCGAACATCTGCATTTATGGTAAGTGTACACAACTGTACTTAACAGTGGAGAACTGTAAAAAGGGTAAGAATCTAAGTATGGCATGGATTGACTACAAAAAAAGCATTTGATAGTATCCCACATTCATGGATAAAAGAGTGCTTAAAAAAGTATAAGATACACCCTACACTGATTGACTACATTACAGTAACCATGAAACAATGGCAGACCACTTTGCAAATAAGCCATGATAAAGGACAGATTATTATCCCAGGGATAAAAATTCAAAGAACGATATCCCAGGGTGACTATCACCATTGCTATTCTGCCTTGCCATTAACCCATTAAGCTGTTTACTTAACAGCTTAGGCCATGGCTATAATTTGGCTCCTAGAAAACAACAAAGTCTAATGACTTCCTATCTTCTGTTTGTCAATGATTTAAAACTGAACATCTCATCAGATGAGGAACTGAAAGCACAGCTGCAGGTTTTCGAAACTTTTTCAGATGATATCAGAATGTCATTTGGTCTTGATAAATGTGCAAAAGCAACCTTTAAAGCAGGAAAACATCAGTTTGGGACAAGAATGTGATATAAAAGAACTTGAGCAAGAGTGAGTGTATAAATACTTGGGAATTGATGAAGGATCAGCAATAAAACATGACCAAATGTGAATAAAAATCAGTAAGGAATACTTTAGAAGACTTAAATTAATCCTGGTAACAGCTTTGACATCTAGGAACAAGATCCAAGCTATAAACCAATTTGCTCTTCCTGTCCTAACTTATAGTTTTGGAGTGATTTGACTGACCCTAAAAAGTGTTGGACAGATTAGATATTAAAACAAGGAGGATGCTTCATGCTCAAATAAAAATCAGTGTACACCAAGATTATATATTCCCCGTTCCAAAGGAGGGATGGGCCTCCTTGAAATTGATTACATGTATAGATCTGCAGTCGTGGGACTCCACACATATCTACGGACCTCACAAGATCCAAATGTAGTGAAAGTTTTGAAGCATGAGGAGAATAAATCTAAGATGACTTCTCTGCTTAATTTAGCAGAAGCATATCGATGTCAAGCAGGAATGAAAATCAAATCAGAAGTAGATAAAAACCAGGCAGCAACTGAATGTGCCAAAAAACAAAACAAAGAATATAAGGTGAAGGACCAGATGAGAAGGCAAGAAATGTCGAAAAGCATAAATATAGTTGCAAGTATAGAAAACTTCTGGAAGAATCTCAGGTTGATCAAGAACGAATGCAGGAATGGTTAAGGAGAGGCAAATTCAAACCAAGAAATGAAAGGTTAATATTGGCAGCCCAAGATAGTGGGCTACATACACGCTGGTTTACAAAGTCCAACACTGGAAACATGAGCCACAAAGCATCATAGAAAATTATGAAGTTTATATCACATGGGATCACCCATTACCAACAGTTCAAAAGATAGATGCTACAAAACCGGATATAGTCATCCAAGAAAAGAAGACTTAATTGAAATTGCCACGCCCAGTGACTATCGTGTCTAGCGTAAACAGAGAAACAAAGTCATAAAATATCAGGATCTACAGGCAGAAACGAGAGCAATGTGGAAACCCAGACAGTTCCAATAGTAGTAGGAGCAACGGGTCTTATAAAAAAGAATCTACAATCATATTTAGATAAGTTACCAATCCATGTAACCTCGTATGAATTGCAGGAGGAGTCATTACTGGACACATTGCGGGTGCTGCAAAGAGCACTTTTGGCTGACATCAAAGATTGAAACAATACTAATTTCATGAACTTTAATCGTACTTTGACTTAGGAATGGGGTCTATTCCCATCATGGTATTAGAAACAGAAAAGATTTGGAGAAATTCTGAGCATAAAAAATGCACACTCCAGGCAGCCGCAACACACATGACCAACCTACACTCCAACACAGCTAGGCAGGGAGATGGTGGGTGAGAATTGAAGAGGATGATGATGAATCATAACTATGCAGATCTACTGATACGATAAGCACATAATTTTGATATCTGACATGGGCTGTTTGATCCTCTACTGTTTGGGAACTCTGAATAGGATACATCAAACAATAGTGGCCCCGAAGCTTAAATTATACCTGCAGATTACATTCAGTTTATAATGCTTTGTAAAGGAGCCTAGTGAGGCTCAAATAGGTGTTGCACAAACATCTATACGGGCATTCCTAAAGAAGGCATCAGAAATAGCCTTTGCTGTAGCGGAGTGTGCTGTAGGCTCTTCTGTTAAGGATTTGCTAAGTTTCTCATAAACAAACTATATAGTCTTGACAACCATCTGTGTAGCATTACCTTACAGATTTAGTTCCAGTTTATTAGCTGCATATGAGGCAACTGACTGCAAGTTTTTCCTGAAGTTCTTTGACAGGTGCAGGCCAAACTATGCTGTCTGTGAGCATCTAAACAATGCAGCAGATACTCAACTTCTGTTTAAATAGTTTGGAAAGAAAATGACCAAATTAACATCCTCGTTAAGGTTATTCTCACTAGCCATTTTAGGAATGAAAACAGGATTAGTGTAGAACCACCTTATACATATGGAAATCTAAATAATGAGGATATAAACACAATGCCTGAAGTTCAGAAATACATATGGCTGAAGTACTGGTACACAACTGGATTCCCAGGAGAAAAACATTCATCTCTGCCCTAGAATCCAGCCCAAAGTATTAGCTATTACAGCATGAAATTCAAATCCTATGTTAAAAAGGGCTAATGAGGTACTCTGCTTGACATGGAGAGGAAGTCTATCCCACAAAAGGGGGAGTCTCTGGGACACAAATCTGCCCTGCCAACAAGTCCTGTTGATGTCACAGACCGGGTTGAAGTCATGCATGTGGGTTACTTGGTGGAGCTTGACTTGTGGATATGCAGCAGTCCCATCAAGGCGGGGGTCTAATATTGCTTTGTAGGTCTAAGATTGCTTTGTATGCCAGACAGAGGTCACCTCTGAGGAGACTGAGTAGAGGGACAAGGCGTTTAGCCTATCTGTGTAGGGTAGATGTTTGAGGCCCTGGATTCTCCTGGTGAGGAACCTCTGTGGTCTCTCCAGCTGCTGCATGTGCTTTGGTGGTACATGCCTAAAGAGGCATTGTACTTACTAATCGGTCTTATAAGGGAACAATACAGGGATGTTATGACCAACTTGTCCCTGGATGCGATACCCTTACTAATGAGGTGGGCCATGTAGAAAGCCTTCCATACAATGGAGGCAATATGGTGGTCAAAGGTCAGTTTGCTATCATCCTGGGTGCCCAAGTCCCTCACGACTGACTGCATGCTTAGGACCTTATTATTAATGTCATAATTTAATTTGTGGGGATGTCACTCTCCTCAAAGGGGATGATGATAATGATGCATTTTTTGGCATTCAGTTTGAGATCATGTTTCTGGCACCAGTCATTTGTTTGGGTGAGACCCTCTTGGAGGATGTCCACATCACTAGGGGAATTGATGACCACACCCAGCTTGCAGTCATATGCAAACTTGGTCAGCCATTGCTCACTGGTTTTGGCCTGCACCTCAGAAAAGTATATCCCAAACAACAGAGGCCCCAAGACCAATCTCTGGGGTACACAACTCCTTACAGGTCTACTGGTTGAGGTGTGTTCCCCTATTCTGACTAGGTAGGTTCTATTAGTCAGCCAGTTTGCTACACATCTGGTAACATATGAATTTGATGCCTAGTTGAGAGAGTTTATCTGCTATATCTGAGAGTGGAATAGTACCACAGGCTTTGGCTAGGTCAAGGTAGGCAGTGTGCAGTCTTCCTTTCGTCCATGGCTTTGGTGACTGTCTCAAAGAAGTCGACCAAATTTAACAGGCATGACTTCCCCTTGATGAAACCAAACTGTGTGGGAATGAGTGTTTGGAGGTTGCCAATGTCCTTGTTAATGAGGTCCATGATAATCCATGGCCTTGCAAATCAGGTTAGTTAGGCTGATGGGTCTATAATTTCCTGGATAAGTGGACGCTCCACCTTTGTGCAAAGGGATGAGTGCCCTCCACTCGGCTGAGACGAAGCTGGTACTCAGGCTTTTAGTTGAATAGGGTGCCTAATGGTCCTGCAAGTTCCTGCTCGAGTTCATGTAGGATGCAGCCTGAGATGCTATCAGGCCCCATGGAGGCTGTATTTTTTGCCTTTGAGAGGGCAGTAATGACTTGCTAAATAAAAAATGGAAAAACAAACAAAACAAATCTTGCAGCCAGATAAAATGCCGTACTTTTGAAACTAAAATTTATTGTTAGCGCTTTTGTCACCTTTCATTAAAGGAACTTCTTCAGACACAGGATTAGACTGGGTAAGGGACTTGCTTTTGGAAAAGGGGGCACCTGGTGAGGAGACTGATTTAATTATTACCCTCCTAGAACTAGTATTGGCCAATATTTTTTTCTTATTTGAAGGGGATTTATTTTTGCAGAAAACAGGTGTCGCGATGGGGTCACCCTTTGGGGGCACTTTCGCCAAATGTGTTATGGCCTATTGGGAAAGACATTTGTTATTCCAACATGAAATGTTCAAAAACAAGGTACACTGGCACACAAGGTACCTTGATGATATGTTTTTGATTTTTAAGGGAGATAAAGAAGAGGTCCCAAAATTTGTTGCGACCTTATCCAACATGACCCCCTTTTTGAAATTCACATATCATTTTGAAACTATAGCTATATCATACTTAGATGTGTGGCTTGTTAAGGACATACCACATAGTAGGTATACTGCCAAAATATACCGCAAACCTACGTACTCCAATGATTTCCTTCACTACAACAGTAATCACCCTTACCACCAGAAGAGGGCCGTTGTAAAGGGCCAGTTGGTAAGGGCAGCAAGGATGATTACACTGGATGTTGATTTTGAGGTGGAGTGTAAACACTTGTGGGGGATGTTCACCAGGAGAGGATACCCAATAGATTTACTGGATGAGATTGTTATAGAGGTTAGAAGGAAAAGGGAAATGGGACATTTCAAGCCCATTTTAAATAGGGGAACCTTAAGGTGTGACGAACAAATGGTCGTGGCAGAACACTTTTTTAATAGAAAGGATGACTTAGATTACAACGTCAGTTTTATAACAACCTTTTCAAGTGATGCCAAACTTCTGAGGGGGGGTTATAAATAAAAATTGGGTCATGATTAACAAGGACACTATAGCTAGGAACAAGTTAGGGCCAGGACCTATGGTGACATTTAGAAAAGGCTTTAATCTAAAAACACTACTTGAAAAAGAAGTTAACCCATATGTTCCTAACAAAGGGATGAAGAAATGTGGAAGATGTTCTTCTTGTAAATATATTGTAAACTTCTTCCTCATTTACTATAGGGAATATTAAATATTCCTTAGAAGGAAAGTTTGACTGTGGGACAACAGGTGTTATATACTTAGCTAGGTGCCAACAGTGCCCCTCTTTCTACATAGGAAAGACTAAGAGGCACTTTAGACAAAGGATATATGAGCACCAGTATAACATTAGTAGACAGGACAACAACAATGCTTCGTCCAAGCATATTTTGGAACACAACAACCACACATTCCTTTTTATGGTTATTGAGAAAATAGATCTGAATCTCAGGAGAGGGCCTTGGGCTTTAGACTCGAGGAGAGGGAGTTGCTATGGCAACTGAGAGTAAATGCCTTTTCGTACCCTGAGTTGAATGATTCTTGTTCCCTGAAATGTATTTTAAAACTTAAAGCATTAACCAGGTAAAAAACATTTCTATGGGGGCATTTAATTTTTGACATTTTTGTTGTAATTAATATCAGTGAAGAATTTGTGTTTTAAAAAGTTTTTATACACAAAGAAATCTGAATGTATTTACTTATATACTTGCTGAATTTGGATAATGGGAGGTCCATGATGTCATCAACTTGGGACTATTTAAATTGTAAATTGAGCTATTACAAATGTCTGAAGAAGTTCCTTTAATGAAAGGTGACGAAAGCACTAACAATAAATTTTAGTTTCAAAAGTACGGCATTTTTTCTGGCTGCAAGATCAGTAATGACTTGCTCCCTAAAGATAAGGGGAGGGGGGCAGGTTCTAAGGACATCCTGATTTACTGATGGGGGGACAGAAGGATGAAGTTTTCACTGAACCTTCCCTCAGGAAGTTGTAATCAGCTTTGGAGTTTTTTGTTTAACTGCAGCTGCTTTATGGTCAAATCTTACCAGGGATTATGACACTGTAGGGATGCGCCTGTGGCTAAAATATCCATGGCCAAAAGGCAAAAAACAATAAAAATGATGAAGAACGTTGCAACACTTGACTGTGGTTACTCATGCTGGTTAATACCAATTAAAAAAGATATTTTCACCTCTTGAGAGTGTGCCGACCAACTGGTCCAAGGCATTTGCGTTGAGGAAATCAAGGAATCTCTGGGCATTAGTGTTTTCGAATGAGTATTTCTTCCAATCTATGGTTGGATAGTTAAAGTTGCCCTTATCTTGGTAAAGGGTTGAATCTTGATAGATTCAAAGAGGTCCAGATTGGTGGAGTGGGTATATTGAGTCAAAGTTGGGGGCCTATAGCTAGCTATGATTTAAATAGGGGTCTTGTCAATTGTTAAATGCACCTGGAGTGTTCTCCTGTGTGTCATACTGTTTGACCAGCCTGGAGGTGTGTATGTCCTTTTACATATATTGCAACTCCACCTCCTTTTGCTTTGTTGCTCACGGTTTGGGGTCTGAATGTATGATAGGATGAGTAACCTGGTATGGCTGGGGTGCTCTCCGCAGCTTTGAACCAGGTTTCTGTGACTGCACACATGTTGGCATCTTCCAGGGTTAAGAATGCTTGCAATGAGTGCAGTTTCATATTTAGACACAGTGTTTAGCAGGGTGACCTTTAATTTATGTTTTGATGAAATTTTCATGTTGGTAGTTTTGACCTCATGGTATTACCTAAAAAAGGCACTATGGGGGAGGCAAGAGCCTTTGAGAGCCTGAAGTCAAAGGCAGACAGATGCAGGCCATCTCTGGCAAAGCAATGTGGTTTGTCAATCATGTCATCTCAGGCTGTCAGGTCCCTTGGAATGACACCAGAAACCAAGCCATTTGTTAAAGTCAATAATTTTCTGTTTGCATTGAGGCGTCATTCTGGGTGATGGTAGAATGATGCTTTAGGCTAGGAAAATACCTATCTGGGACACATATTCAGCGAGCTCGATCATGTCTCTCTTCATATAGTCCAGGGAAGTACATCTCAAGTCATTCATGCCAACATGGAATATGACAGAGTCATAACAGTACCTGTTGAAAGACTTGAGTGCATGAGTGATATGGTGGATTCTGGCAACTGACAAGCAACTAACTGTGACTTTCTCCTTATCCAGCCTGGTGAGGGGCACATCTGTGTGTCTCGCAATGGAGTCTCCTATGACTAATATGCTGGGTTTATGTTTAGGCCTTAGTGGCTGAGAAACACAGGTGTGTGGACTGTGTGTGGCGTGTGGTGTGGTGGGCAGTGGAGCTCGCGTGTGTTTTTGTCTTGGAGGTCTCTTTTGTTTGGGTGTGTTTTAGTTGAGGACCTCTGCATATGTGGGGGTGTGCTGTGTAGGTGTGGGTGGTGTTTGAGGTGTGGTGTTTGTGTTGACAACCTTCTTAGTGCCAGATATACTGGCTTGTGGGGGGAGAAAGCAATGACTCTAGGTTCTTGATGTAACTGCATCTCTCACAAATTGCGTTCCTAGGTAGTAGTACTAGAGGGTTGTCCATGTACACGAGGCACTTGCTACTCTGTCTCAGGATGCTCATATCAACCAGACTGGCAGGAGAATAACCTAAGAAATTGTCCATCCATATTTGTAAGAAACTGAGGGAGAGAGGCCAGAGAGAGATAAGAGGGTAAAGGGTGGAAGGTCTAAGAGTAGTACTACTAGGTGATAACACAAGTGCTACTAAGGGAAAATTTGTAGCTGGAATACCTCAAAAGGGGTTAAAAAACATGCAGCTGCAGCTTTGGATGTAGCAAACCTGTATCTAGACTATGCTACTCAATTTAAGGTTAAGAACATAGTAAAACTCACAAAGAAGCACAGATTAACCACTTAAAGACAAAAGAACAGAACTCACAGTATGAAAAAATATAGTTAAAACAGTAATGAAATGCTTTAAAATGCAGTTAAACAGTAATCAATTGCAGTAAATAGCAATGAAATATAATAATCATTAAAACAGTGCAAATGTGAAAAATTAGCTCACTATCACAACAGTAAAAAATGTGAGTGCTACAGAATCCTGAAAGCCCAAAATCCTGAAGCCCAAAATCCTGAGACCAAAATCCAGAATACCAACATTTACTATATTCCAGCACACGGCCCCCTGCACCCCCCACACCCCCTGCTACTTAAATATATCAACTCCGAGATTGCACTTAGTGTACTGAAGTGCAATCTCGGAGTGGTTATATTTAACTAGCAGGTGGTGTGGGGGGTGCAGGGGGGCTTTTCCCATGCGTATAGTTGAAAGGCAATATGTTTCTGTATGTACTTGTGCTGGAATATAGTAAGTGTTGGTATCCAGTGTGTTTTCAGGATTTTGGGCTTTCAGGATTCTGTAGTGCTTCCTACAAAAAAGCTCAAATAAAGCAGCAATTCAGTAGAATACTGTCATCAATTTAATAAGCCTAGCAACAAGCAGTAATAAATGCAGCAAACTAAATGCAGTTGAACTCCTAAGCACAAGCAGCAAAATGAAGAAAGAAGAGGCACTTTTTTTTTTGGGGGGGGGGGGTTGTAGCCTTCTTTGGGACCACGAAGCAGGGGTTCTGGATAAACATTACTAGTACCCACAAGGACATTGGAGACACCACATGTGGTCCTACCAAGCCTCTGTAGGGAGCATGGCAGTCATGACTTATACCAGTTTAGGGGGGAACCCCTCAGGGTGGTAGTGGGAGTGAGCAAATGGTCTCACGTAAAACGTCCTCTGAAGCTGCTGGTGTACAAAGAGGCCAATCTCATCTTCTTTAGTATCACAATACCCCAGCTACAATATATGTAGGGTCAATAGAATAGAATAGAAAAAAAGGGTGATGGCATGGCAATACTCTTCAAAAGCTTCCTCACCCTACAACCTGTAAACATAAGTATTATTAATGCAAACAAGGTGGAAATGCTCCTAACCAGACTACAACTCAACCAAAAAAAACATATATACATAAGTAACCTACTTTCACCAGGAGACAATACCTCTACAACTGAAACCATTCTCCAAGAGATTTCAAGCGCCATACCATAGGAAACCATTATCGTAAGACACTAACACAGACTGGATGACATGTAACTCTAATAACCCTAACAACTACATAAACCTCCATGGCTTCACTCAAACAATTCAGTGCCCTACTAGAATTGATAGGAGAACAAATAAACAATCTATATCAGATTGGATCTAACTAATAAACCTCAATACTAACAAATAACCGGATGTCTACCAGATCACTTGAGTGATCATCTTGCAACCTACCTACTCAGAAATCACAGCAACCCTACTAAACTAACCAACTATCGCCAAGTCTACAACAAGAAAATCTTTAACCAACAGGTTCTAATTAACATTCTTGAGAAGCTAGATTGGAGCCCTCTTAAGCACCTACCCTTAGCTGCTGCTGCTCAACACTTCAACAACACCTTCCTTAGTATTTTAAACAGATTTGCACCTCCAAGAACAGTTTGAGCTAAAGCTAACTATACCCCATGCCTAACCAATGAGACACGAGCCTTCTTAAAGCAAAGGAGCAAAGCATGGCAAAACTTGGGTTTCAAATAAAACTCACCAAAACTGTATAGCTTACCAGCAAATTAGAAATAGAGCCAAACACAAAATTAAATTATCAAGCAGAGATACACAGGCTTCTCAGTGAATTGATCTTGAGATACCAAAACGACAACAAAAATCTAAAAAACTGAATTTATTTAGTGCTTTACACCCCAGCCTCACTTTAAAATCCCTCCAAACTACAAATTAACCAATCAAAGATGGTTAAAAGCTGCTTAAAATACTTAAAAACTGTTTAAAGAAATACATAACTAAAATTTTTTTTTTACATTTCTAAATGTTTCAACTTTAACAAACAATTAATAGAGTAGGTTTCATTAATACCTGACGTTATTGTAGCATTTAATTTCAACTGCCATTTTAATTCACATTTTAACAAATGGTCATCTGTACAAAAACCTCTCTAATCTTTCACAACTTACTCAAGAACAAAAAGCTTGAAAGAGTGTAATGGTTGTTCAATAATATGCCACGCTAAAGCATTTTTAACAACTTGTTTTCTAATATTTAAAGCATGTTCATACTCTCTTTCTTTGACTTCCTGCTAGTTTGTACCTGCATAGAATGCATCACACTCTATATGCAGGAAGCAAGATAAACCACATTAGATGTATCATATGTGTAATAATTCCATGTCTAACTACTATACCATTTATTACAAACTCATTACCACTTAAAATAAACGGACACTGGGAGCATTGACCACATAAACATGCTATTCCTGGCTCTAGTTATCATTGCTGTACTCTCCAAGAAATTCTTGAAAGATTTATACTTCCTAAAAACAATCTTAGGACATTCACCTACAACTTCACCCACTTTATCGTCACATTTTAGAATAGTCCAATTTTTTCTAAGACTATTCACCACTATTTGACTATCTAGTGTGTAGGTGGTGATAAAACATTGTCCACTATTTATTTCTGATTTCGTACTTATATCATTAGTCACCCTTCCACCTACAACTAGGGAATCAAATGCATCAACATTTACCAATTCGTCACAAATGTCTTGGGAGGATAGCAGTGGTTTATAAAAAAACATGTAGTCTTTTAAAAAACACCTCTTAATACTGCTAAGAAATGCTACTGGATAACCACTATTTGAGAACATCTCCAAAACTATATTCACTTCTTTTAAAAACACAGTATCACCTGAAACCATCCTAGCTATTCTTACATGCTGGCATTTTACCACCGCTTTCTTTTGAAAGTGTGGGTGCCAGCTTTGGAAGTGAAGATATATATTAGCAAATATTCTTCTAAAAATATTTGAGTGGAAACATCTCTGCTCCATATTTTTATATAACTCAATATCTAAATAGGATATTTTATCCACTGCCATATTAAAAGTAAACTTCAAAAAACTCATTGTATTATTTATGTATGCAAATTCAGTAAGGTCTTCTCGTTCTTGTCCATAAAATAAAAATATCATCCAGGAAGTGAGTTTAATACGTCCAATAAGAGGAAAACCAGCTATTAAAAACTTATCTATTCTCTCAATAAGCCATAACCAGGTTCACAAAACTGGGGGCACAAGCTGCCCCATTGCTACTCCTGTACATTGCTTAAAAAATTGCCTATCAAAGAACAAAAAGTTGGTGAGTATTAAATCTAACAAAAGGATAATTAAATTCATTTTATCATTTGATATAATATCTAAGTCAAATAAAACTTCCGCCACCCATGATAGACTCACATTGTGTGGTATAACCGAATATAAATTTACCACATCTACTATTACAAAAATATAGTTTTCATCAAATTCTAAACTATTAATTTTAGATAAAAACTGACACAAATCTTTACAGATCTGGGGAAAGGCTTCAACACACATTTTTAGGAAGTGGTCTACAAACCTAGCCAGTTAACTATCAGGAAGCTAAAAGACAGAAGTGTATGAACATGCTTTAAATATTAGAAAACAACATGTTAAAAAATGCTTTACAAGACATATTACTAAATGACCCTTACACTCTTTCAAGTTTTTTGTTCTTGAGCAAGTTGTGAAAGATCAGAGAGGTTTTTGTACAGATGACCATTTGTTAAAATGGCAGTTGAAAGTCAATGCTGCAAGAATGCCAGGTATTAATGAAACCTGGTCTATTAATTGTTTGTTAAAGTTGAAACATTTAGAAATGTAAAAAAAAAATAGTATATATTTCTTTAAACATTTAAGTATTTCTTTAAGCAGCTTTTAAGCATCTTTGATTGGTTAATTTGTAATTTGGAGGGATTTTAAAGTGAGGCTGGGGTGTAATGTTTTTTGTATTTTGATGAAGTTTCTATTTGGAGAGAAATGAAAGCGCTAATAAATTCAGTTTTTTTAGACTTTTGGTGTCTTTTTGATACCTCTGGATCGATTCACCGAGAAGTCTGTGTATCTCTGTTTGATGGTTTTACTGTCTTTTGGATTACAAAATTAAATTAGACAAACACTAGTATGCTAGCCTGCAATGGAAACACAGAATGAATCCACAAAAATTCTGGAACACAATCAAAAATATACTTCACCCAGGTCAAACCTCAACCCCTCCTCCTAATTTACCAGATAATACTAGCAATATTTCTAAATAATTCAGCATCTTTTTACTGAAAACATAATAGCTCTGACCAAGAATAACAAATCAACTGCACTATCAATGCCCAGCTCCTCACACATTATAAATGATTCATTGTCATTTCAAACTGTCCCAAAATGAACCATTGAAAAATTACTAAAGAAGTTGAAACCTACCACATTGGCAGCAGATAACTTTCCAGCAGAATACTTAAAATTAAAAGCAGAAGCTATTTCCTTCCCTGTGACAATACTCAAATCGCTCAGTATCAGAACAGTATGTCCCATCTATTTGGAAAATAGCATACGTCATTCCACTACATAAAGGAGGAAATTCAACAGAAGTGACATACTGCAGACCCATATCTATACTTTCACCACTCTCCAAAATTCTGCAAAGATGTATTCACTTCCAACTCCTTTGGCATCTTTTAAATAATAATCTCCTCTCAACATCACAACATGGTTTTAGATCACATCACAGCACTACTACAGCTCTCCTAAGTTTCACTAACATCATAAATAAATTCAGAGATGAAGGCAAAATAGTCTCCTCAGTCTTTTTGGATATGTCTAAGGCATTCAACTTGGTATCTCATGTTAGGTTACTGTCCACTCTAAAAAAAATCTTAGTATCAGCTCCACAGTTATCAAACGGTTTCCGAATGATCTATTTGGTCATCAACAAGCAGTGAAATGAAAGCAAGACCTCTCACCCATTTCTCCCAGTCACACTTGGAGTCCCTCAAGGCTCAGTCCTGGGGCCTCTCCTCAAGTATTTTCATAAATGAGCTTAATACTGCCTCTTCTCCAGCATCTATCATACAATATGCAGATGACTCAACCCTCAAATGTGCTGCAACTACAATAAACCAACTTCAAATAGATACTCAATTCTCTGATCTAGAAACCTAGCTAACAAACTCACAGCTCATTCTCAACCCTAACAAAACTAAACTAATGGTCTTCCACCCATCTAATCCTGTTAACCTCCCATCAACCTTTTTCATCACAGCCAGTAACAAAACTAATATTTACCTGGAACCACATACAAAACTATTAGGCATCATAATTGACAATAAACTAAAATTTGAACACATTTCAGACACAATCAAAAGAGTTCACAAGAAAATGGGAACCCTATATAGAAACAAAAAATTCCTAACAGACACATCTAGGATAGCTATAGCTAGAACCCACCTTCTGTCCTCACTTCTCTATGCCTCCCCTATATTCACCAACCTTAAAAAGTCAGACTTAAAAAAATTCGAAACATAAAAATACGATTGATAAATTTGCAACAGATTCCACGCTTACAACACATCACTGCCATAATCTAAAAAAACTCTCTTGGTTAGAACCACCCCATCTCTTGAACTACAATCAATTAATAATGGCTCACAAAATAATACATCAACCTAAAAATAAACCAGCCCTGAAAAATATCTTACAACCCTACTCTAATAATCGTAATCTTCACTCATCCAACAAAGCCTTGCTTCTGGTTACTATATCAACCAACTCAGCAGGTGACTCTCTATACTCAAACTTTGTTGCAAAAAACTGGAATACCCTCCCTCATAGTATAAGAACCACAAATAACCTCACTCAGTAAAAAAAAAACTGCTTAAAATCCACCTACACGAATCATGGCTTTGCTCATGTAATTCTCCAGGATAGGCACCATCAAACCCAAAATTAGACTTAAATACTTCTAAATATAAAAAATAATATCTAAAAACGTATTACTTGTAGTAACTACTACTCTTCCTATAAACAATCTCCTTGCCTGTTTCCCCTACACTGAAGTATTAACAATGCTTATCATGTTAGGTATATTTGTGGAAATTACTTTTTTTTTCTTTCTCTAACTACTATTGTTTATAACCAAGTGTTTTGTACATAATTTGTTATGCATGTTGTGTTCTGTTTTGCTACTATTCTGTTACTGTGTTAAGAATTTGACCGGAGCTTTTCTACCTTGCTTAAAATGGGTTCTGTTCCAGTCGGACAATCCTGGTAAACAACTGTAAAATAAATAAATACATTTGAAGAATTTCTCTAAATCTGTGTTCATCAAGAACAAAATAGGATAATCAGCTCTGGTCACAAAATCAGAATCTGGCCAAGGAGAATCTTCAGGAGAGTGAAGATGCTTCCTCTTATATCTCCCATTGGCTTGCCTCTTTGGTGGAGTGGAATCTGAACAGAAAGACACAGAGGAGACTCAAGCTCAAATTCACTGTGACACTACTGTGAGTGGTCCTGCAGTCTAGAGCTCTTATGACAGAAACTCTTTTCAGGCCAGAAGCCTCATGGATTACAGCGTTAGGAAAAGGCCACCATAAAATAAGTTGTTGGGGAGTCTCTGCAATAATGGTTGCAACATCTGAATTGAGCATGGCACCAACACTGATGTCAGTATTGAAGAAACTTCCACTGATGAGGCAACAAACCACATCAAGGAGGATGCTGTATTGCCATTGACCCCTAGCACCAAAAACTAAGATCATATGGATCAACAGAGGCCCACACAGATGTAGATATAGCTCCATTCTCAGACCATGGTACCAAAGCCATTGGTACCTAGGCCACACAGATGTACATACAGTTCCAATCCCAGTCCATGGTACCAAAGCCATTGGCACCAACATCAACACTGCTAATGTCAATTCAGGTGGGATATCCAAGGCCAAAAACTCAGAAATGGATATAGACAAGCTATTGGCTCTGATTCTCCTGACTGCATCCATCAGCAGTGATTAAACCAGCATCAACAGAATTGATAAACATGGCAATGCTGACCAAGATGAGAAAAACTGAACTGGAATTGGAGCTTGTAAGGAGCTGTGTAGCCAGAAGGTGATCTGCAACCAAACTTGGTTAATGGAAAGGCAATTGATAGATGGGTAAAGACATTCTTCAGGTGCATCCCTGAATCAAAGTGGGAAGGGGGGGGGAGTCATACAGTCACCTAGGCCTGTTTTAAAGAGTTTTTATTAACGGATGCCCATCGCAGACCTATGAGAAGTAGACCTAGAAGACAAGGGGTCTAGATTGGAAAGGTCTGGGAGTCTAGAATGGAAAAGTCTGGAAAGCTCCATCTTGAATGGAGAAAAAATGCTTTCTTGGCAAAGACCTGGATATTAACACTGAGGTGGCATTGTCAAGGACTGTAGAAATCCTGGACACTCCAGAGCACATCAATGATTCCCGTTTCTCCAGACATGGAAGCTTGGGAGGAGAGTTAGAATAAAATTCTTGTTACTCAATCAGTATTTCCTCTTAGGTTCATAGGTAGGTACTAGGCTATCAGCCCAAGGGCCTACATAAGCCTAGCCAGCAAGGTAACATAGCTTACGCCACCCAAGAAAGTTATTTTTCTGTGCCACTGTCCAGCAGAGACACAGAAGTGATCCCCGGGGTGTATCTCCTATTTCCCATCCACTCATCAAGATTTTTCTTGAAGAGTGCTAATGAAAAACTTTGCTTGACATAGATGGGTAGCTTGTTCCAGAGTATAGGAAGTCTCTGGGACAGGAATCTATCCCTCCAGCGTGTCCTGTTTATTGTGGTGACAAGGTTTAGGTCCCTAGAGTGTGTAGCTTGGAGGGATTGGGATTTCTTTAGGTGTAGCATGTCCAACAGCTCTGGGCTTGACATAGCTTTATATGCTAGGCAGAGATCACCTTGGAGTAGGCGATATGCTACGGAGTAAAGCTGGCGTTTTTTGAGGCGGTCAGTGTAGGGCATTTGTTTGAGGCCAGTAATCCTCTTTGTGAGGTACTTCTGTGGCCTTTCCAGCTGCTGTAGATGTCTTGTGAGGTACATTCCAAAAGGGGCGTTGTACTCTATAATGGATCTAATGAGTGACGAGTAGAGGGGAACAATGACCTCTTTTTTCCTGGATGAGAACCCTTTTATGATGAGGTGTGCCATGTAGAAGGACTTCCTGACTACTGTGGCAATGTGACTATCAAAGGAGAGACTACTGTCCACCTGGGTCCCAAGGTCTCTTATCACGCATTTGGTGTTAAGTAGATTGCTGCCTAAGTGGTAGTTCATGGGTACAGAGTTTTTACCAAAGGGGATGACACTGCACTTTTTGGCATTGAGCTTGAGACCATGGCTCTGACACCAGGCATCTGTCTCAGTGAGGCCCTTCTGTAGGATGTCCACATCATTTGGAGACTTGAATATGGCTCCTAGTTTGCAGTCATCTGCGAACTTCGTCAGCCAGAGGCCTTCTGTGTTAGCCTGTCCTTTAGAGAAGTAGATACCAAACAGGAGAGGCCCCAGGACAGAACCCTGTGGCACTCCACTTGTCACTGCCTTGAGGTCAGATTTGGAGTCTGCAACTTTTACAGTGTGGGTTCTGTCAGTGAGCCAGTTGGCAACCCATCTTGTGACGTAGGGATTTATACCTAGTTTAGTGAGTTTAGCTATAATTCCAGTATGGGGGATGGTGTTGAAAGCCTTGGCGAGGTCAAGATAGGCTGTGTGAACCACCTTACCCTCATCCATGGCTTTGGTGACTGCCTCAAAGAAGTTGATTAGGTTCGGGAGGCATGATCTGCCTTTCACAAACCTGAACTGGGTGGGATCCAGAGTTTGGAGGTTACCAATGTCTTTGTTTATGAGTTCCATGATGATACATTCCATGGCCTTGCAGACCAGGCTTGTCAGGCTAATAGGTCGATAGTTCCCAGGATCAGTGGTGGCTCCCCCTTTGTGGAGTGGGATAACTGTTGCTGTGCACCATTCAGTGGCACAAAGCCTAATGTGAGGCTATTATTGAACATGGTGCTTAAGTGGGGAGCCAGTTCGTTCTGAAGTTCATGTAAAATGCAGCCTGAGATGTTGTTCAGTCCCATGGATGCTGTGTTTTTGCCTTTAGAGAGTGCAGCTTTTACCTGCGTAATTGTGATTACAGGGACTCTGCATTCTTCCTGTATAGATATGGGCCCTTTAGGGGGTGAGAGGGGGTAAAGCTAGCACTGAACCGATCTGCCAGGATGTTGGCAATATCAGTTGGTTCTGTAATTTTCGTGCCTTTGTGCTGTAACTCAGAGCAGATCTGGGTGTTGCCATCTAGATTCTTGACATAGCTATAGAATGCTTTGTGGTTGTCCTTGGATTTAGTGGCGATTTTGTTTTCGTAGCTAGCTTTGGAGGATCTTATAAGGGATCTCAGCTTCTTACTGACCAGGGAGCTCCTCCGCTCATGGGATTTTACTCTCTTTTGCAACAGTTTCTTCCTTCTGTTGTACAGTTTGTTTATGGCAGGGGACCACCAGATTGGCTTCATTGTTTTGGAGGATAGCATCTTGGTTCTGTTTGGGATAGCATGATCCATGCACTCATGTAAGTGCGTATAGAGTGCATTTGTATAGGATTCAGCAGCTGTAACTGTATTGTCCATCTGCATGGGTGTCACGAAGTTCACCACTTTTGTCTCAAGAAGCATGAAGTTGGCTTTGGAAAAATTTTTTATTGTGGTTTCCTTAATGGGGGCGGGATGTGGACATCAAAGGTGATAAGCTTATGGTCGGATCGGACCAACGAGGAGTTGACTTCAGGTGTGGAACACCGGGTCACTCATGTTGGTAATGACTAGGTCTAGGATATTGTTGCCCCTGGTGGGGGTGTGGATAAGTTGATCTATGGCATTGAAGTTTATGAATTCCAGAGTGTTGAGCTAAGGAGTTGGTACACGAGTAGTTTTCCCAGTTAATGGTGGGGTAGTTGAAGTCGCCCATTATTAGGGTGTTTGGTTGAACCCTAATATTTTCCAGTACATCAAGAAAAGAGTGGGAATCCTGGGGCCTGGTGGGGGATCTGTAGCAAGCTACAATTTGGATTTTCTTAGATTTCACTTACTCTTTGTCTTTATCTCTCTCTCTAGCAAGCTGGTTTGTTTTTACCATCTTAAAAATTATGAGATGAAAAACCCTCTTAAGAATCGGTTTATATGTGTAGTCTATTAAAGTCTTCATGTTAAAAGCTTTACAGAGTTCAGAGTCCTCCTTCAAAAGAACAGTACCTAAACAAAAAAATGTCTGAGTAGTGACCTTGTAGGGAAACTAGTACCCATACAAAATGCACTTTTTGAACTCTGCCATTTCTACTACAGTAGAAAGAAGCACACGACTGAAAAACATCACAAGCCAGAATGCTACCATGTGGGGGTGCTAACTAGCTAACAGACAAAGGAAAAAAAAAACTGAAAATTTGTAGAGGATGCTGAAGATTTGTTCCAGAGGAGCAATGGGAAATGGACCAAAAGAAAAAAGGGAAAACTGGAAGTAAACAATCTAATAAGAAAGCCTGAAGTTGTTTAATGATCTGATGCAGACAAGAAGAGTGGCAAGCAAGATCTGGAGAAAATGGTGGAATATGAAGATTCAGAGTATTAGTTGAGGAGCTGTAGCCTGGGAAAGCTTAGCATCAGTGCCGACGTAACTAAGTTAAAGCTGCAGTCCTAGCAGTATAGGAGGATGAAGCAGACCATGTCAGATTAGAATTTCTGTCTGCCAATTTCTTTTCAGAATTTCCTTTACTTTCTACTGGTTTTCCAGACACAAGCAGCTTAGAAGAACTTGGTAAATGGCTTACCTCGTGCACATTAACAACTAAATTAGTGAAATATGGAGCCCCTGGTGTAGTATTTGCATATTCCAAAACTGCGAGATAACAGTTCTCATAGTCATTGCTACTGCCTTTTCAAATGAAATTCTTTACACTACTTTTCAGTGGACAATATTATTGCAATTACCCATTACAGTACTACTGCTTGATACACAGAGAGGTGTTTTCTTCTTTCTTTTTTTGTGTTTCGGACATCCCCTTTGACTTTCACAGAGGAGCTTAGAACAGCAGCTTACACTGTAGCAAGCCAATCGTACACCCAAAGCAGCATACCTATTCTGTGTCCTTGCTGTTTGTAAGAGATTACAAAAGCCAACTGCTTAATGATTGGTTAACAGTTTGACAGTTTACAAGCTCCCACTAAGTGATCATAACTAATAGGCAGCTTGTAAACTCGATAGGCTCTGTTAAAACATGACTGTTTATAAAAAGTCTAAAACAATTTGAAGTTCAAGTTCAAACCTATTAAGATATTTTAACAAAACACCATTACAAGTTGTTGTTATTGTGTCTTTCAGCTTTTCCCGGTTAGGGGTCGCCACAACGGAACTCCGGTCCGCTAATGATTGGTAGTTGATTTTTACATGCCGAGTTACCAGCCCTGATGCACAACCTTCAACGAAGGCACGCCCATTCACACATGTCTCCACGCAGAAGACGCTCTAGCTGAAAATCAAACAGACAGAGTCTTACTGTGAGGCAAAAACGCTACTGCAGCACCACCACCAGTCCGAAAAATAAAATACTTATAACAATTTCACAAAAAGTAACAAATACACCACAGCTGAATACAGTCTCCACCATCATATACTAGATTAAATAAATGTGTCTTTAGGCTCTTGTCTAAAACTGGCTAGATCACAATTATAATTATTTGATGACAGTCTGTTAGATGTCGAGCTTTTTTTTAACATTGTTTTGACACTTTCTACAAGCTGGTGCCCGGAGCAACTGCTACATTTAAACCATCCTTATTACCTCACTGCCCCACTCCCCACTACAAGAATAGTACTGACGAAATACTGTATTACTTTCCTCGTTCATAAGTTCATAGGTACTTACTAAGCTATGGATCTCTGAGAATCTTTAGAAACCTAGCCCTTTGCATTCACATAAACTTTTAGTTCTTGCAATTTAAGTACAAATAAGCCAGAACTTTCTGGAATATTTACATGTTACCCCTATCCACAAGGAATAAATGTGGCAAATCAGGGGTCAAGTTGTAGTTTCCCGTCCATTCACCCAGATTACATTTGAAAAGGGTAATGGAAGTACTTTTATTTTATGAGTGGAGGAAAATCATTCTGAAGAAGTAATGTTCTCTGTAATACACAGCTATACCTGTTACATCCTCTATGTTGCAGAAGAGATTAAGATCTCGAGTTGTTGTTTATTCAGTCACTGGACTTGCAAACTTGCATTAGATCAGAGAGAGACAGGGTCTGTTTTGGCTCTTTACATGAGGGAGATATTACCCCTCAGCCTGTAAGATACTGAGAAGACAGACAGGGGTTTGAGACCGTAAGTGTGTACTTGTTAAGATTTAGACATTTGATTTTCTTGGGGAGGAAGCATTACAATAACTGAAGCTGTGTTAAGTGACTGGATAGGTACATATCAAAGGAGACTTTTTACTCAATGATTGTCCTAATAAGTGCCGAATACAGCTGAATGATCACAACCCCTGGACCAAGATGCCATACCCTTACTAATGAGCTGTACACTGAAAAAGGGCATGCTTATAGTAATGGATACATGTTGATTGATGGGCAGTTTGTTGTCCACATAGGCTTCCAGGTCCCTAACTACTGAATCAATTTTCTAGGGTGTTTTGTCAATCTGATAGCTACAGAGGATGTCATGCTTGCCAAAGGACACTATTATACATTTTCTGGCATTTTGTTTTATTCCCTAGTTATGACACCAGTTATTTGTTTGGGAAAGGCCATCTTGGTGGATCTGAAGAGTTTATAGTCATCTGCAAACAAGATCAGCTACAAACCTTTACATTAGTTTTGACCACCAAGAAGAAAATGCCAAAGAGGACTGGCCCAAAGACTGAACCCTAAGGTACACCACTAGTGATAGGTCTTTTGGAGCAGAAGATAGAGCCGCCTACCCAAATTTCCTGTGTTCTATTTGTGAGCCATTTGCTAGCTACTGAGTATAGATATTAACATTTAGCTGGGAAAGTTTATGAACAATACTCAAGTGTGCAATGATGCAAATGTTTTGTGAGGTCTAGAAATGTGGTGCATACTGATTTTCCCTCATCCATTGTTTCAGTAACGTTCTCTAGGATGTTGACCAGGTTGAGCTGGCAGGATCTACCCTTGACAAAACCTAACTGGAACGGGTCAAGCATTTGTAGATTACCTATGTATTATTATTATCAATTAATTCCATAACGATCCTCTCTATAACCTTACAGATGAGGCTAGTCAGACAACTAGAGGCTTCTGCACTTTCAAATAGCCATAAGTTGCTTGTTTTTGCTTATTTATACTATTTACTGCACTTTTTTTTATTGCCTGCCTCCTACCTTTATACTGTGTTAATTTACTGAGTACTAAACTACACTGTTGTACTGCAACTGCTTGCTACACTGTGCCTGTAAAATGAATTTTATTGCTGCCTTCACTGTTTAGCAAGCTTTTTTGTTGTTTCTACTGTTTGTTATGTATTTACTGGTATCTGTTCTGTCTGCTCTGGTTTTCCCGTGAAGCAGTACTTAACTATCTGTTAACTCTTTAAATCATTTTTTAGTTTCCTGGCTGATTTTATGCTGTTTTAATTTTTTTTTCATTGTCTCACTGCTATTATTCTGCTGTGTTAAACATTCTCTAGTGTTTCCTGCTGAAACTAGGTAGCTAGTATTTGTAGCACAGTTCAGATCTAGGCCTGCTGCTTCTAGAACTGTCTTTATGGTTTGTTTGTTCTGAGCATGTTTTCCAGGCCATCTTGGATTGGAGGGGGCCTATCTGCACTTTTGTGAGAGAATTGTGTTGATTGGAACCTGACTAGTAAAGGCAGGCTGGTCTATGGCTTGGAATAAACAACCTCATTGGTCCTTCTAAATTTTTTTTCAAGTTTTAGCTTCTGGCATTTAGGCCGTGCAACTGAGCAGGTTTCTGCTTGTTTGCATGCTGCACAACACCGTGCACTACTGTGCAATTGTGTGCTAAACCTGGACAGTTAAATTCAACAGATTTTCCCTTAAAACCCAACCAGAAATATCAATTCACCAAGCTCCTCTGTGATCGTTTTTGAAGAGCCACTCCTAGTGACAACAGTCGTTAACCTGGCATTATGGACAGTTGGACTACCAAGTGCAGCAGTTGCCTCATGTATAGACAACCCTATTCTAATAACACAATCTAGTACAGAGTGTGAGAGATGTAGTTACACCAAGACTTTAGAATCCATGCTCTTTCTCACTCAAAACAGTAACACGGAGAAGGCTGTCAACTCACCCACCACTACATATTCACATAGTACCACTACTTATAAACATATCACTCACTTACACATAGTATGCATCAAATACATAAATCCACATACGCAGAGGTTCTGTCAAAAAAAATACTGAAACACTAGAGACCTCCAAAACACAAGTCTGCTGCAGCTAGCACAGTCTCCACAGCACCTATGACACATAGCAACACCAGTGTCTCACCCGCCAAGCCCGTCTGGCATAACACAACAAAAAAAAAGTTTTCTTGTCATTTGAGACTCAATAATGAGACACACGGATGTCCCACTCACCAGGCTGGACAAGGAGAAAGTCACGGTCAGCTGTCTGTCTGATGCCAGGATCCACCAAATTACGCATGCACTCAGGTCTCTCAGCAACAAATATCATTATGACTCTGTCATAATTCATGTTGGTTTGAATGAACTGAGATGTACCTCGCTGGACTATATGAAAAGGGACATAGTCAAGTTCTCTGGGTATGTGTCCCAAGCAGGTATATCCATAGCCTTGAGCAGCATACTACCCTCACCTAGAATGATGCCACAGTATAAATAAAAATGATTGATTTCAACAATAATTGGCTTAGTTTTTGGTGTCATTCTAAGGGGATCCAGTTCCTGCCTGGGAAGCCATGGTCGACAAACCTCGCTGCTTTGCCAGAAACATTTGCACCTGGCACCCCTAGGATTTCAGCTGCTGGCAAAGGCTCTTGCCTCCCCCATAGTGCTTTTTATAGGCACGGTCTCAAAAAAAAGAAGTTATGTACTCACCATAACATTCAATCTGTGTTTTTGCCTCTCATTTGCTCTTCCACCTATGGGTTTCAGATCTAAGGATCATTTGCAACTCGGTCACATACTAAAGTACCAGGATACTAAATCTGAGATCCTATCCTCTAAATTCCCCAGACTGAGTTTGCTGCACCACTGTGCATCCTATAGTCATACAGGTATAAAGAAAACACCTAAAGACAAAAGGGCAAGTCAGAAAAGAATACTTCAGGAGCTCAAACAGTAATGAAGCATTTGTCCAAATAATTCTGTTAGGTCCTTCAACGGGCAGGGGGATGGAGGGAAGGAAGGTTGAAGAGCAAATGAGAGGCAACAACATAGATGGATCATTACAGTGAGTACATAGTTTCTTTATCTGATGTTGTTGCCTTAATTTGCTCTTCAACCTATGATACAGAATCCCCAGCTACAGAAGAGCTTGGGCGGCCCACATGGAAGAATATGCCAGAGCACAGCAGAATTAAAGGAGGCTCTGTCCCTGGAAATAATGTCTAATTTGTAATGCGATATAAAGGTATGGTGGTTTGACCATGCAATTTCAACCAAAAGGTTGAGGAGGTGGAAACAGACCTTGTAGAATGAGCCTTAATGCGACATGGTAAGGGGATGCTCCTTGTGGAGTAAGCAAGATTAATGTGACTAGTAATCCAATGAGCCAGGGTCACCTTGGAAACTGGTTTACCCAACGTGGTCTTAGAATAGGAAACTAAAAGTTGATTGTATTTCCTAAGAATTTTGGTACTATCCAAATAGAAATGAAGCTGTCTGTGTACATCCAATTTATGAAGTTGATACTCTCCTCTGTTTTGAAAATTTGGAAAGAAGACAGGTTGATATTTGGTTTATGTTAGCCTCAGAAGCGACCTTGGGCAGAAAGGAAGGGTTATAGTATGCAAAGCAACTCCATCCGTGTGAAAAAGCAAACATGGAAGCTTGGAAGACAAAGCCTGTAATTCATATACTCTTTTGGATGAGGTAATAGCCACCAAGAAATTGTTTTTCCAGGTCAGAAACTTTAAATCTACTTTCTCTGAAAACTTGAAAGGGGGTGAGAATAAGGCCTGCAAAATCAAGGTGAGATCTCAGGGGACAACAGGTTCCTTAATTGGAGGATGAAGGAGAAAGGTAGGTTTTAAACAGGCCTTGCACAATTTAGATAAGGCTAGAGAAAAAGAATTTTCCCCTGTGTGAAAAATGGAAATAGCTGCCAATTGCACTATCACCACAGAAAACTAACTCCGTTATGAAAAATAGAAGCCAAAAAATCTAACATAGCAGGAACCAAAGCTGTAAAAGGGTCCAGATTATTCTGATGAGCCCAAATGGAGAACCTCTTCCACTTACTATTGTATAGTTTCCCGGTGGATGTTTTTTGTGCCACAATCAAAATAAGTGGAGTAACCAAGCGGTTAGTTTCAGTTTCAGGAAATCCAGATGGGACTGTCCCAAGGGATGGGACAACAGATCTGGAGAGGAATCCAGAATCCACAGTGGGCAGACCAGGAGAGACCAAAGGAAGGGGTACCAAACTTGTTGGGGCCAAAAGGGAGCAATGAGGATCATTTGGCACTTCAACCTGTGAGTTGTCTGCAGAAATTTGGGAATGAGGGGAAGAGGAGGATAGGCATAAAGTAGACTGGAAGAGGGAGCCAAGCATGGCCTAGATCATCTCTCAGTGACTGGCACTGTGGAGGGATCAGGGCAAAAAACTTCCTGCACTTGCTGTTGGAGTGAGATGCAAAAAGATTGCAGCAAGGTTGACCCTATCTCTGGAAGATTCATATTTGCCACTGAAGTATTCAGAGACCGCTCATGAGGCATCAGAATGGTTCTGCTGAGCTTGTCCTGTAGGATGTTTGACTTCCCCAGAATGTGCATTGCTATGAGAAAGCAATTAGAAGAGATTGCCCACTGCCACAGCCTCATGGCCTCTCAACACAAGGGGTAAAACCTGGTTCCTTCTTGCTTGTTGATGTACCAGACCAGTGACACATTGTCCTCCTGAAATGGAATAGTTCCCATGGGGAGATAGGAATGAAGGGCTTGCAATGCAAGAAGCACCACTCATCTCCAGAATGTTTATATGCAAGCTGGTTTCTAGGGGGGACCAAATGCCTTGGACTGTATGCCATACATAATGCCCCCCACCTGAACTGAGATGCATCCATGGTTACAGTGGCCTTGGGAGGGGGAAGGATGAACAGGCGGCCCTGAAGAAGATCCTCAGATTGGATCCACCATAGAAGACATTGTTTGCATGCTCGTGAAATCTTGATTGGGTAATTCAATTGGTAGTACAGGAGGGACCATTGGAATGTTAAAGTCCATTGAAGTACTCTCATGTGAAGGTGTGATAATCATACCACGGTGATTATGGCCACCATGCACCCCAAGGCCCTTGCTGGGGGAGAAGGAATGTCCATTATTTGACATAAGCCCTCAAGGTGGAAATTCTTTCTGGAGGAAGAAGGACTAGAGAATGAATGGTGTCCAGACAGGCTCCGATGAAGTCTATGATTTGGACCGGTTGAGCTGAGACTTTTCAGGATGACAGAGATGCCCAAGGTCCAGGCTAGGTGGAACAGGAATTCTCTGGCTTCTAGGAGTTGATGCCTTGTGGGAACAGATAGGAGCCAATTGTCGAGGTATGGAAACACTTGGAATCCTTGCAGTCTCCGGTGAGCTGCCACAACTGCCATCCCCTGAGGGCTGTGGTGAGATCAAAGGGCAGCCCTCTGAACTGATAATGACTGGCTCCAAGCCAGAAGCGGAGGAACCTTCTGGAGTGCCTGTTCATCTTGATGTGATAGTACAAGTCCTGATGGTCTATAGAGCACATCCAGTCGACTGTACCATGAACATTCAGAACTTGAATTGGCAACCGATTTGTTGAGGGTGGCAAGGTCCAGAATGGGCCTGAGGTCACCTGTCTTTTTGGGCTCTAAAAAGAATCTGGTGTAGATGCATGATCTGAGTTGGTCTCGGGGGACACTTTAGATGACTCTTTTTGAGAACAGCTTTGAAATTTGTAAGGCTGAAGCCTCCATCTGATTGGGAGGAACATCAGGGAGTGTTTTGCTTGGAGAGGGATTCTAGAAAAAGGGTACTGAATAGCCTCTGGATATAATTTTTAAGATCCAATGATCTTTTGTGATGGCTTCCCAGGCTGTTGGGTGTAAAGACAAATGTCCCCATCTACTTCCAGAGACAAGCAGTCGGGCAATCCCTCAGGATCACTGAGTCTGTCCGAGAAAGAATCTTGAGACCCTTGATTCGTCAGACCCCCTCTGCCATTATAACCATTTCCTCCTCTGCCTCTGGGAGGAAGATCTCCCTGTGAATCTTGAAGAGAACCTTGAGATTTTCAGAACCACTTCTTACCTCCACATTGGTTCCTAGAAAAGGTCTGTTGTGGGGCAGAGAAGTATATCCCGATGGCAGACAAGGTCTTTCCATCCTTTTCACTTTGGGAGAGAGTGTCTCTTACTGTTGGACTGAAAATAGTCAATTCGTTGAAAGGGGCACTGATGAAGGACACCTTGCAGGGTTTAGAGAAATTGCACAGCTGCATCCAGGCATGGTGTCTGGCAGCAATGCTTGATCCAGTTGCCTGTGAGGCACCTTCTGCAGCATGTGAAATTAACCTCGTGGACATGTTAGAAATAGACTGAAGGATGGCCATCCTAGAAGAAAAGATCTTCTGTTCCTCAGCAGACATGGACCCTGGGACAGAACTAAAGAGTTCCTTGACTAAGTCCCTCTGTAGTCTGGTTATGTGTGCCAAATAATTCAGTGCTCGCAATGCTAAAGTCGCTGAAGCGTAAACCCGGTTCCCAATCCTGTTCAAAGCCCTAGACTCCCTGTTAGGGGATGGACGGTGGAGCTCTGCTGGGCCAGCTCCTTTTTGGTAATGGCTGCTGCCACCATGGCACTGACAAGAACACCCTTGGTCCAATGGGGGTGGCCAGAGGGGACACTAAGGATCTTACCGGGCCACTTATAGATTGGTTCATATTGTGTCTGGCTCCCTCCATGCCCTGCGCAACACAAGGTCAATAAGGGGTTCTGCAGGGGGGATACCCAAGAAGTACATGGGCCTAACCAAAAACTTCCAGAAACACTGATTCCTCCAGGTTGGGGTTTTGGGAAGACCAACTACCCTTCTGGTGTAGGATCACCAGGATGTCTCCAAAGGAAACATCCTCAGGTGGTGATCTGGGGGACCCTTCCCCTTTCATTGAGATCAGTGTCCTCTATGAGGGATTCCAAAGCGGAATCCAAGTGTCTCCTTTTGCAGTGGTGTTTCCATGGGACCTCCTTGGTGGGGTGCTCCTGGGAGGTATCAGAAGACTCTCAGTGCTCCAAAAGGGAAGTAGTCTGGAAGTCTTTCTGGGCAGGCTGTCCCAGAGGAGACAAAGTAGATGGCTCAGGCAGAAAGGCTGCTAGAGAGGGGGCCACGTTCTGAAGCAGGTAGAGTCGATGCTCTTCTGGGTGCAGAGAGAACCCTCTCCACCACCTCAAGTGCCAAGGGAGACTGAGACATCTAGGACACCCCTGCAAATGTTGAAGCTGTTGACCGGGAAGCCTCACGAATCCCTACCTCCCCTGGATATGACTGAGAATTTGGAGCCGAGCTATCAAACATCAAGGCCCAGAGGGGAAGAGACAGCTCTGAAAAATTTGTGGCTGATGGCAACCCCTCAGAATAGGCGCCGAAGCTACGACTCCAAGAGCCGCTCTGCTCAAAAAATGTGGAAGCTGAGTGAGTCAGGGAGACCGCCAGAGTTGAGGTAACCACATCTGGCAGCTCTGATGTCACGACTCCAGGAAAGCTAGGACCTGATGACTCTGAAATCAGGGGTTAGATCGGAGGAGGAGATGTAGAAGTAATGGCTGAAATATTGCTCACGGATCCGGGGGGGGGGGGGTGGTGGAGCAGGCAAGATCCCCAGCTGGATTTGTGCCTTGAGAAATTTAACCATCATGCTGTCAACCTCAGCTTCAGAAAGGCTGCAAGAGACCTAAAGGAGGAAGCAATGGAGGCAGGCCTGGAACCCAGTCTGGGTTGTTGCAGGACAGGAGACTTTGGTCTGGATTGTCACAGGCTCCTGGGAGAAACCTTGGCTCCAATACTGAGGAGAGGCCTGAATGACTACAGGAGCCAAAGTAGATGGCTTCAAAGGCTTAGATGTCTTGGCAGGAAGTTCCCCCCCAGTTAACAGGACCTATTGAAGGACCTCTTGTGGTCTTTGTGCTTTTTGGTAGGGGTTTGAGCCCCTGAAGTGGATGGTGTGCCAGAAGAAGAAGCTGAACTAGGCAGGAGACCTTTCAGGATTAATTTATGTCTTCTGTCAATTAGGGCTTGTTGACTGAATCCCGCACATACAGTGCAACATGAGTCCAAATGGGCAGGACTGAGGCACACCACATACTCAGAATGGGAATCTGAGGGTGGAATTTTGTGCCCACAAGTTACACACTTCTTAAAACCCTTGGATTTGGGGTCAGTCATATCTGTACAAAAAGCAGACAGCTCACACACATAACAAAAAACGAAAAGATCCAAAAAATCTTAACTACACTGAATATAGAGCTAAAGGTATATATAAAAGTTTATATATATATATATATATATATATATATATACATATATAAAGGTAATACACTACAGCTAGAAAGGGGTAGGGAAGAGAAAGGGAAGTCACAAGGACTATAAAATTGCATTCCTAAGACAGAAAGAGTAGAAGCAAGGAAGACTATATGATACAGGAATGATAAAAGACGATATTGCAAAAGAAAACTCACAGGAAAACCCAGAGGAGCTCAAATGATCAGATTCCCTGTACTATTCAAAGCGCAGCAAACAAGATCTGGGGATTTGGAGGAGAGGAGCATTATGGATAGGGGAAGAGCTCAGATTTCGGATTCTGTAGCTTTAGTATGCGGCTGAGTCAGATACAATCCTTGGATCTGAAATCCATAGGTTGAAGAGCAAATGAGGGAACATAATCAGTTACAACACTACCAATGTGAAATTAACCAATCAGAACAAAATAAGGGTCATGCTGCTAAATTCTAGGAGCTTAAACTGCACTCTCTGGAAGCACTTCTATCAGTAGAAGATGTAGATGTCTATGCAGTCACAGAAACCTGGTTTAAGGCCTCAGAAAGTACCCCAGCTCGACAATGCCTTCCACACCTTTAGACTGCAAAATGAATGTGTGCAAACCAAAGGGGGCGGTTTCAACCTATATTAGAGATAAATTCACCTCACATCTAGTTAGACTGGACAACACCATGGACTTACTCCAGGTCCAGGTTATGATGGGTAAGACCCCATTCAAGTCCTAGCCAGTTACAGATCCCCTTCCATGGGTTACGACACCCACAAAGCCTACTTAACAAAACTGAAGACAATCCAAATTTTACTGAACACACTGGTTATGGGTGATTTCAATTATCCAGCCATCAACTGGGAAACCTACTGTAGCCCAAACTTGCTAGCGCAAAAGTTTCTTGACATTGTGAATTCAAATGCCCTGGAGAAATTGTCCTTACCCCAACAAGAGGAACAGACATTCTAGATCTGGTCCTCACCAACATGTCAAACAGGTGAACTGCTGCAACTGTTGGACCCTCATTAGTTAAAACTGACCACAAATCAGTCACCTTCAAACTGACATTAACACCAGAACTTACTAAGGGTGAAATCAGGCTAAAAAACTTCAACAAGGCAAACTATACCCTCCTACATGAAGGTATAAATGCATTCCAAGCCCCACACCAAGATGAAAGTGGTGACTACGGTGAAGCCTACACTAAAGTCCTTTATAATCACTTGCATAAGTGTATAAACTCGGCTGTACCACATAGAATCAAAGCCAGAGCCCCAAGTAAAATCATGCTGCCATGGTGGACTTCCAGCATGTACAAACTCTACAATAAATGCAAAAAGTTGCCGTCCAAGAAAACAAAGACAATGATCCAACAATGGAAAAGCACCCTCCTCTGCCTTAACAAGCAAATAAGGCAACTTGTCAAATCCTCTAAGTGCTCCTTTGAGAGAAACCTAGCAAGTACTATGAAGAATAACCATAAGGCCTTTTACAGCTATGTACGTAACCTAAAGGGTAGGACTCAAGCATGTGCAGAACTGGTGACCAATGATATCACACACACTGACCCCACAGAGATAGATAACCTGCCAGCAGACAGGTTTGGCAAAAATTTCAGTTCCTTATCCCCTCCTAACTTTCAAAAAATCCTTCCCCAAACTTCCGCAACCTTGCATACAGTATCTGAAGAGCAGGTCCTCAAAGCCCTGTCCAAGGCAAAGAGCACAGCCTCTATGGGACCAGATGACATTCCAGGTTGCCTTCTAAACAGGCTAAAACATGAAAAAGCATCACCACAAGTACCCTTTTCAATCATAGCCTAACCACAGACCTAGCAACAGACCAAGGGAACTACAGACTCATAAGCCTTACCAGGCTCATCTGTAAGGCCATGGATCTCATAAATAAAGACATAAGTGACCTCCAAACTCCGGATCCTACCCAATCTGGCTTTGAGAAGGGCAGAGCCTGTTAAATCTGGTGGATTTCTTTGAAAGTGTGACCAAGGCCATTGAGGAGGATAAGTCTGTGCACACAGCATACCTCAACTTGGCAAAGGCTTTTGACACAATCCCAGATTCAGGCATTACTGATAAACTTAGCAAACTGAATGTAATCCCCTTTGTTGTAAGACGGATTGCCAATTGGCTCAGAAACTGGACACACACTATCAAAGTGGGTGACTCCACATCAACCAGCAGACCTGCCACCAGTGGGGTGCCACATGGGTCACTGCTGGGCACCCTACTGTTGGTATGTACTTCTTAGAAGTTCAGGTCAAAACTAAAGGATTGTGGCTGGCCAAGTTTGCAGACAGCCGCAAACTACGTGCAATCATTGAATCCCCAAATGATGTCAGTACACTCCAGGAGGGTCTCTCACAGATCAGTGACTGGTGTATTAGTCACAGTCTCAAACTGAATGCAAAAAAATGCGTCATCATTCCCTTTGGCATAAATAATGTCTCTTCACACTTTCAAATCCATAACAATACCCTAAGTACCCATGAAGTGGTAAGGGACCTAGAATCACAGGTTGACTGACTTCAACCACTATGTGTATACCATTGTAAGAAAAGCTTTCCACATAGCTCACTTGATTAGTAAAGACATCGCCTTGAGAGAAAAAGAAGTTATATCCCCCTCTATACTTGGCACTTATCAGGCCCATAATTGAGTATAATGCCCTATTCGGTATGTACAGTACTAAGCATCTGCAGCAATACGAGAGACCTCAGAAGTTTCTAGAAGAACAAAGGCCTCCAGCATGTGCCTTACACGGACCAACTAAAGTTCCTGTCACTATACTCTGTATCGTATAGATTTCTTAGGGGAGACTTATGCCTGACCTACAGAGCAACCCAAGACCCAAACCTAATGAACTTACTGCATATCTGTAAATCAAATGGGTAGGGCTACCCGTTCCAGGGACTTAAATATGGCCTGCAACTTAAGTAGGATATGCTGGAGGGACAAGATTTATCTCACAGCAACTGCCACGCCTTTGGAACAGGCTACCAATTCATGTGAAACAGAGCACCTCTATGACACTGTTCAAGAGGAACCTGAATGAGTGGATGGGGCACTGTAAATTCTTACCAGGGATAGCGCCCACAACTCTCCTGGACATGGGTAGTCATCACTAAATGCAATCTAGAGTACTGACTAGTTCTTCTATGGTATTACACTGGGTTGAAACGGCTAGGCTTAAAATGATCTCTGGGCCAATAGCCTAGTAATCTCCTACGATCATTTAAGAAGGTGCGAGTTATGCTTGCGTTGTCTCTTCACTCATAACAGTGTACACTTAGTGTACGTATAGTGTAGGTGTTAATGAATCCCAGGGAATACTTTATGTCATTCCCTAATAATCCTGATCTTTAATTATATGCAACTATTCAAAACTGGTGGAAAATAAACATTAGTTAAGCCCGTTTACTACCTAACTGAAGATAGTTCATTAAATATACTGTTATACAAATGCTTCCCTGCCTGAACAGATACTAACAGATGTATAGTCATTCATTCAGTTTTTTTTTTTGCAATTCTCTGATTCTACTACAGACACCATGGGGGGGAGTAGGAGTGGGGTAATCCTGTGTTAAGTGAGAGTCCTATGGCCCATTTTTTCCTCCCCAAGAATCCCAATCTTCCTTTGCATTCTCTGGCAAGAATTGGGTGTTAGGGAGTGGTCCAGTTTACTGGTCCCTAGGGAAAGGCCTACTCTTTTCCCTCTTGCGAGCACCCTTTAACACCACCATCTCCGTTTCCCCCAAGAGGAAGCATGTCCCTACATGCCGGATTCCTTTCAACTGCATGGTGTGGATGCACCATGACCGTGTGTGCTTTTCAGGCTCGGATTACACTAAGGAAACACTCGGTTTCACCACTGTGGCACGCCAGAGGTGCCTCCTTCCCCAAGATTGGGTGAGCTGGCAACAGTTGCTCAAGCCATCCTCCCAAGCAAGCTCCTATGGGCATCCATGCTGCTATTCGAATTTGGGTTGTCTACTACATAGTCATAACTTTATTCCTTTGTGCCACAGACCTTGCACCAATGTAAATTAATTCTTGCTAAAGTACTATAAATACTACTACAGTCTGGCAACATAAACCAAAGCCTTGACCTCCTCCTGCCCCACTTCCTCAATATGGAAATAATTATGAATAACTAGTCTGAATCTGGGCAGTATAAACAACAAATATACTACACCTGTAGCATCGTTACTCTAGCAAAATTCTAAAATACTGGTCATTACTTTGTTTAGACACAATTTCTTGACACCCCACCAAGAAAAAAAAAGATTGGTGGTTGAGCAGCCTTGTCTTTAAGAAAGGAATCAAACCTCTCATCTGCAATAATGCAGATACTGATATTGAACCAAACTGACTACTTACTCAATTAAATGTAACAGGTAACTATAATTTTTTATTACATATACCTCCTCCTTCAGTTTTACAAATAAACCAATCACCAAAATCCACTTTATCATTGTTGTCATTGCGTGCAACCCTCTTTTTCCTATTTTTACATAGGATTGGGGTATCACATCAATAGTCCAAGTGACAAATAAATAATAATAATAATAATAATGATAATATTTTTAGTGATCACAATGTAGACTGAGATGGACAACACAATTCTCTCCCAAACAGAAAAATCTCAGTCTTGTAAATCTTACTAACTTGGTAGCTGAAATGACAAAGACTTAACCCAAACACAAGATCCAGATTTACCCTTGATGCAAGTATAACCAGCATTCCTCAAACTGTTTCTATTAAAATGCTTCCAAATATTCTCACAGACCATTATACAATACTTTCCTCACTGTCGTGACTCTGACTCCAACTTTATCAAGCTACTTGCTAAAAATCACCAGTAACAATCAGATGAGTTAAAATGATGTACAATAAAATTAAAGGCACAGCAGTTAAAACTCACAAAAATCACAAAGTAATTTAAAAGTAGAATTCTAAGTATGCAAAGTAAAATCCAGTGAAGGTGGAACTAAATGTGCTCAAGTAAGGTAGCTAAAAAGTTAGCCCTCCCCATCAAAAGCCATTTTAGAAAGATCTGTTTTAAGTGACTTAATAGTCAAGACAGGACACTAATTAAGTTACTGAGGCAATAAGTTCCAGAGGTAAGGAGTATGAAGGCAAAGGAAAAAAACACCAGGTGTTCTTGCAAAACCACCAGCAGCCCTAGGCAGCAGAGTGCAGAGTCCAAGAAAGGCAGTACGGCATCACCAACACCACCAATTATCATCTCTAACAAATCTATTCCTGAATCTACAGAACCCTTCCATGATTAGAACATGAAAATATAGACTAGTTTTCTTGGTACAACTGCAATAACCCTGTGGCAACCATATCCACCTTTTATAATGCACCTTCTCCTTACTAGCCCTGGCACTTCCCATTACCGGTGAGAAAATGATCAGATCATGGTTAACTTCTGATATCAAAAATCACCTAAAGGATAGGGATAATGTCAGGAAAATCTAGAAGACAGATCATACTAACAGCACTATAACTACTACACATACTCCGCTAAAAGTAACTAGTACAATAAAGACAGATGCAGCCAAATCTACATGCATACATTCGTATATAGTTAAGTTCCCTTGGTCAACTCACAAAAGTTTGGAAAACATTAAAACCTAATAAATACTTAAGTATTTCTTACAATGGCTACTAACAATTCACCAAACTGCAACATACAAAATACCATTAAGGACTACAACTCCTCTCACCTGGCTTAAACAACCAATCTACTTAACAGCATTTCAATCCCTCCATCAACTACTCCCTTACATAAGTACATACAATATCCTTCAGTCTACTTTAAAAACTTCAACCATAAAACAGTACATGACCTACTGGAAAACATCAACACTAACTACAGCCCAACTCTCTAGGTAACCCATCATAGATTCCTAGAACTCGGAAGACCAAGATTATTTAAGACCTTAGTCGTTTATCTTTAATTGCTGCTTAATTGCCATTACTCTTTCTCATAGTTTCAAATATGCCTTGGTCCAAGCTATCCCCCTCTACTACCCAGTATACATAAAATGTCCTAGCAAAATTTTGTGAAAATTATCTGCAACCATGATCTGAAATTAACAACATACTCACCTACGAACAATATGGCTTCATTCAAAAATTCAATACTATTATAGTTATATACGATCTGTTGCAATCCCTTTTTTAAACATGCCTTCAAAACTGAAAATAATTTAGAACTTGTGAACAACAAATCAGGCACCTCTTGTTTAGGAGTACTACTAGGTTCTGTTTTAGGACCCCTATTGTTCTCATTATGCATTAAAGACTTGACATGGGACATCCCAAATATTAAATTCAGTCACTAAACAGATTTTTTTGTTTGAGTAAATTTTTTTAAACAAAAACATTTTTAAGGAATTCACACTTATGACACAGACAGTCATACATTTATATAAATGAAAACAAACCATATTGATATATTTTCAGTTGCAAACATTATACGTCATGTATAATCTTCTATACAGTCATTGTCAATCAAACATTACATAGCTCATTCAATTCCTGCCTTCCCGTAAACCTCATTCGTCCTCTAAAACTTTATTCTGCATGTATTGTTACATTTCCCATTTTTTCTATGTAATTTAACCTACCCCTTTTCTAACAATCCTCCTTCCAGTTCTTTTATCTCTGTTATTATATTCACTACTTCTAACACAGTTGGTGTAGACTTTGATTTCCATTTTCTACTAACTGTTTTTTGGCAGCCACCTAAATTAAGCTCAGCAAGACTTTACTATGTCTAGGCAATTCAGACCCTGTGTCACAGCTCAAAAAAGTTATTTCCTTAGTTATACCAATTTGCTCACCAAGTATTTCTTACAGAGTAGTCTTCTTACAGAATCAACTCTCTACACTCACAAAAAATAAGTTCCCAATGAACTCTTTCTTCCCCATCACACCTTCAACATTTGCAATCTATCTGAGGAAAAATTCTTTGGAGTCTGCTTGGGGTATAAAAATACCTATGCAAATACTTACAAGCAAAAATGCAAAATCGTCTAGACTTTGTTGCATATTTTGGAGCCATAAATACATCCTCTCATTGTTTCTTTGTGAATTGCTTATCAAATGTCTCTTCTCAATCCTTTCTAACTTCCTCTGATTGACTCCTGTAGTTATCATGCAATATTTTATATGCCCTACTAACTATCCCTTTTTTAGCAGGAACTTCTGTTCTAGATCCAATGAAAAACTCTACCAGTGCAGGTCTTTCACACTGGATCCCCGTATTCCTTTCTCTTTGCCTATACTCTGAGATCGCTCCTTGAGAGGGAAGGCCTGTAGCCAGCAGTCCCAATGTATTCTTGGCCTTTTCCCATTCCATTACCGTTCCCTCTCTGCTCCCAATACCTTGGTTCCTTTGCCAGTTTTCTCCAGTGAATTCCAGCCCCCCCCCCTTCCTAATCTCTGTCCCCCTAATTGCAGTCATTCCAATCTGCAAACTCTCCTTTTTTCCATTCCTGTATTGGCCTAGCTCTTAGAATACTTTATGCTATTTTATAAATATGATACTCTGTATGGCTGTTGTTATTCTCATTAAGGATCTGCATCCAAAATCCTAGTCTCTCCTTTTTTCTTCACCCCCCCCCCCATTTCATCATCCCTTTCCACTTTGAATCACAGCTTTCTGCTTGTGCAATGTACAGGAGCTTTAACTGTGTAACTCTGAAATATTCCTTCAAATCAGGTAATCCCGAACCACCTTGTTCTATTGGATGCATCAACTTATCCTACTTGGCTTTTGCCCTCTTCCCCTCCCAGATAAAATCCTTCAACTCTTTAACTGCTATCCACAGCGTCTCCTCTGATTGATAAAAAATATGCCTGACCTGTGTATACAACTAATGGGACTAAACATGTTCACTACTTGTATCTTGCTATCCATTATCCATAAAACACAGCTTCCAGTTTCTCATTTTTTGTACTATCTTTTGTTTAGTCTCTTCCTACATACCCTAAGTTGCCATAACAGAATAATTTTTTTACCCATACACCTATTGCTCTAATAAATGTTAACAATTCTCCTAAAAGATGAAAAAAAAATCTCTTCATCAGTACATCAGTACTTTAGTCTGATATTTAACTGGCTTGCTTATAACAGTCTTACTATTAACATTTGAGACAGTCATATTATGCTTATGACATTTGCTTCTACACAAGGATTGCCTTATTCGTACTCACTCTGAAGGACCCTTCTGTAAATCCTTTTCATCATTATCATTCAGAAAAATACACTGACATTTATTAGAAAGTATATAGTACAAATTAGCTAACCTTCTTACACCTGATATGAGGAAATTAACTTCTATTAATGTTCTTTACCCTTAATTAAAACAAGCTCTTCCTGTTGCAATATGACTGTCAACAAAATATAAACTTATAACAACTGAGAACAAAATGGTAAGCTTTATTCACTTGGTACAAAACAAAGAACATCACTTCCTGATTACAAAAAACAGATTAACTGAATTCAATGGATCATCAGGGCTACCTTTCTTCTAGACAATTTAACATTCAAACTCCTTAGTATAGGCTACTGTCTATCACAGGATAACAAACTGCATACAAGAACTACCTTAAGTAGTCTACATAACAAGCACAGCCTACTACTAACTAGACCCCCTTTTCATCCAACAATGAGCATTATCAGAAACAGTCCTAGCAAGCTGGATCTGACTGCTTACTCAACAAAATTAGAAAATAAAATGTACTGGTATGGTTCAGAACTCTTCATAAAGAATAATCAACTAAAACTTATAAAAAAACTTGTTTAGATGATCATGACTAATAACTAGTATTTTCATTATTGTAAATAAACCTGTGGTGTCATCTATTACCATAAAATACTGGGCATGGAAGTTGAACACAGTCATACATTGTAAATACAAAGTATTTAATGTGAATACCATATGCAAACTGTACATTTTCTCTTGTGTTTATGAGCTGATCCTTTTTTTACTGTATAATATGTACATAGTAGATAACTGTCTGATATATTTTCATGATCTCTGATGCATAATTATTTGCCCTTGGACCAGACAGTCTGTACTATAAACAAAAAATAACTGAAAAAATATTAAATTATATCAGCTAATGCAGGTAGTCAGAAATACAATGTAGGTATGAAATTACTTGTAGCATCTCAATAGTTGGTGCTCAAGAAGAATGACATTGTACTAGTCCACCTACTCAACTAACAAAAATCAACAAAGAAACAAACTTTGTATTTGATTCTGAGCAGCCTTTCTCAATTGTAAGCCATGGGTTAACAGTTTTTTTTAAATCACTTGCCTTGCTTTACAACAGTGTTAAATAAAATCAAGAGATCAATACACAGGAGGTTCAGGTTCAAAAGTTTACTAGTGTACACCAGGAGGCAAAAAACATACAAGTACAGAATTTTGTCTGACATGAAACAGGAAGTATACAATTTTTATAGTCTTAACATTCAAGTTGTGCCCACCTTACTGACGTGGTATGTCACAGGGCATCTACATCACTCTAGCTTACAGTCCTTTATTCATAAAATACTGCTGATGCTGTATATTAAAAAAAAGTTTTCCTCTGGTAACAATACGGCCTTGCTATCCACCTGGTCAGACATAATGTCTTTCTGTAAAGTTACTTCTTCAAGGCTTCAAACTAGTCAGAATACAATAGCAGATTCAGTCTTTTAATACACTTCTTTGTTCCTTTTAACACTTTCCCAACAGCTGCATGTTATCTTAGTAACACATACACAAGGCCAAATCATCCCAGCAGGAAAGAGCAGAAGATTTCATTATTTCACATATTTAATTTCCTGACCCAGCAGATAATCACTTGTGAAAAGCATAAACATTAAGGCTTGCTGAGCTGGCAGCTGCCAGGTTCAGAGATCAACTTGCTACAAGCCACAATGCAGTTTCAAAACTACTTGCAATTACACATGAATTCAGCCTTTTTGTTATATCATTAATAGAATAAAATGCATTACATACTACTTTGCTTTTAAACTAGCATTTCACATATATTCAAATACATATTTTTCTAACATTTTCCCTCCTATTAATACTTTTTATTCTATTTTGAAGTATGCATAATGTCATTTCGTCTCCTAACCTCTTCCACTAAGGATTTTCAGCTAGGTGAGTCATTTGATCTATACTTCAGAAAAAGTTTCATCTGAGATCAATTTTTCAATCTCAATATCTTGGTACAAAGTTTCAGTAACAGATACATCAATAAAATCTTTGATTAATCTTTTCATGCAGGGAATTCCACAACAAACACATGCTCCTATTAGGAGTATACCCACACAAATAGCAATCAGAATATTCATTAGGATGGAACCCCACCCCCCCAAATAGATTCTGGAAAAAGTCCGTCAGTGGGTTTGCGCCTGGTTCAGTCATGGCTGATACTTGCTGAATTACCTCTAGGTGGTTGTTTATTTCATGCCTGTTGTCCGGAATGTACGCACAGCATTCTTCTTTGATAAGCGCGCACGTACCACCTCTCGCTGCTAGGGTGAAGTCAAGAGCCATTCGATTTTGTAGCACAATAGTTCTCATTGCGTTCAGTTCATCAGTCACCAGTTCTAGGGCAGAGAAAGTTGCATTACTCATTACTTCGAGAAGTTTCGACAGTTTCCTCAACTCCCAGATTGATTTGACTGCTCCATATACTGGGAATATTCCTGCCCAAGATATAACACTGTCACTCAAGTCCATATGAGTCAATTTGCTTTTGTCCTTTACGTTATTATGGTCTTTCCAGCCAGCTTCGATCCATCCTACTGGATTTACAGGTTTCCTCGACTGGACCTCCAGGTTTCCGAGCTGCTTCTCTCACGTTTCGTATCTTACCCAAAGGTAATTCTGCAGTATGTCTTATAGCCGGAACCAGATAACCCAAAAAACAACTGCCGGACCAATTCTCAGGTAGCCATTTGTATGCTTTTTCCCCACAAAATAAAATAACAGTTTTCTACTTTAGTACTAATACGCATTAACCCTGCATGAAACATTTTCTGGTCTATAACTGACAATTGTTTAAATAAAACAGGATTTTTGCGAATTTCATTCATGGTTGTTTTCATTGAGTTCAAGTATGAGTCATAATTAGTATTGCAAAGAGTATTGCCATTACTAGTCTTAATATAACACTGATAAGATATTGTTATATTACAATTGCTCCAGCCCACCTGGAGAGTGTCATTTTTATGAAAACATACAATTCCCTTTTGTGTGACAGGTAAAAATAAAACTATTTTGTCCTGTGATCTCACAGTTCCTGTATCAAAAAGTAAATTCTCCCAAGTCTCATTTATCCCCAGAGGGACAGCGGACATTATCAGTCCTCCATATGCTGTTGGTATAGCTGTACAAACCCAGCAATTTGAAATGTTCATAGTCTCTGCATATACACGCTTCATGGCTAGGTATGTGTTAAAATTTGGATGCCAGTCTATAGATGTTTCGTCACGCCTTCCCACTTTCACTTGTGTGGTTGAGTGTAGGAAAAACCACAACAAGAGGAAAATTGTCACAATTATAGTCAATAAATGTATATTCAACAAAATGATTATGCAACATCTCTGGGGTTGATCTACATTTGTATTCGCCTTGTTCTTGACCATTTTGCCCTTGCTGTATATCAGTCACAAAGTTTTTATCAAGTTGAAAGTTCTTTACCGGTTTGCAGTGTGTCAAATGGACCCAGGACGTCCTCTCAGCCACTCTGACTGCAGTAGGCATTGCCAACAGTACCTGGTATGGTCCTTCCCACTTTGGACTCGCCCAATTCTTCCTCTTCGTCACTTTTAGCCACACCCACGTTCTGGGAGCCAAAACTCTTTCCACCGGTCTGGTCTGTTCCTTATCTGAAAAAGAGTTAAACTGCAAAACAGATTTATTTGTTAACAGTTTCTTCATATAACTAGCTAATGAACTGTCAAGTCTCATGTTCTGCAGGCATGAGAGCTTTCCATTGAGGCACATAATATGCTCTCCCAAAAAACATTTCAAAGGGAGTCAAACCCTTCACATTTGGAACCGTTCTCATACTCAGCAGCGCTAAAGGCAAACAGTATATCCAATTCTTCTGAGTTTCGTCAACTAACTTCCTAAGTTTACTTTTAAGGGTTCCATTGTACCTTTCCACCAGTCCTACAGACTGTGGGTGGTAGGCACAATGGTTTTTCAAGGAGATTCCAAAAAATCTTCCAAGTTGCTGGATTGTCTGATTGACAAAATGTGTGCCATTGTCACTATAAATCCTTTCCGGAATGCCAAACCTAGGGATTACTTATTTTATCAGGGCTTTCGCCACTGTTGCTGCATCCGGATTTTTAGTTGGAAAAGCTTCTACCCATTTAGAAAACATATCTACAATGACTAGACAATATTTTTTCCCTTCGCACTTATTCAATTCTATGAAATCCATACAAATAGTATGGAATGGATATGGTGGTATAGGAAAACTTCCTTGCTTAGGTTTAAATGCCCCTTGTGCATGATGCTTGTTACAAGTATGACAAGCTGCACAAAATTTTTTTGTGTAGTTTCTGAATCCGTATGTTTGGAATATTCGGTTTACTAACTGTACCATCCCCCCTGTTGAGACATGGCACTGCCCATGGCTCAACAAAGCTGCATATCTAAATAAATTAGACGGCAGTATTGTTTTTTTCTCTTTGGAAATGTACAGTCCATTTTCAAGGATTGCGCCTTGTTTTTCCCATTTTTGTTTTTCTGCTTTTGTAGTAAGCATCTGCATTGTTTTCAACATGTCTAAATCTAAAATCTCAGAGGGTTGTAATTCCTCATTCAAAAGTAAAGTTTCTGAGTCTGAGGCCGCTTGCTTTGCAGCTGCATCAGCTCTCGCATTGCCTTTCGAAATTCTATCCTGTTGTTTTGTATGAGCTATACATTTGCAAATAGCTACTTTGGTAGGTAACTGAATAGATTCTAATAATTCCAAAATAAATTGCGCATGATTAATTGGTTTTCCACTAGATGTGATCTTTCCCCTATTTTTCCATTGTTGTGCAAATACATGTACTGTAGAGAAAGCATACTGACTATCAGTATATATATGTTTACACATTTGTCTTTTGCTAAAGTACATGCCCGTGTCAAAGCTATCAATTCTGCTGCTTGTGCAGATAAGTTATGTGGTAAGGGTTGGGCTTCTAAAATTTCGGTATCTGTAACTACTGCATACCCCACAAGATTCCTTCCTGTAGGGCCCCTTCTGCATGAGCTGTCCACGTAATATGTCACCTCGGCATTATCCAAGGGCATATCTGTGAGATCTTGTCTAGGCAAGGTTAACTGTTCAATGTCTTGCAGGCAGCTGTGCGATATGCCATCCGCAGGAGTTGGGAGTAATGTTGATGGATTTAATGTCGTACATCGTTCAATTGTCATATGAGGTTTACTCAGCAGTATAGTCATACATGAAAGATGTCTAGCAGGGGAGAGATATGCTACTTTTTCTTGCAGTAAAATTATTGCGACTGCATGAGGCACTCTCAATGTGAGAGGGTGGAATAATACCACTGAGGCCAAAGCCTGTACTGCCATTGCAGCTGCAACTACTGCTTGTACACAGTGAGGCAAAGATCGCGCCACTGGGTCTAACTGCGATGAATACTAGGCTATGGGGCATTGCTTATCCCCATGTTGTTGCGTCAGCACTGACGTCATATATCCTTGCTTGCAATCTATGGTCTGAAAGAACCGTTTGTGATAATTTGGGAGTCCTAAAACTAATGAAGAAGCTATCAACTGCTTCAACCTGCAGAAAGCCGTTTCTGCTTCGGGTGTCCATTGTAACAAGTCTTGTGCTGCCATTGGCATTTTATATATTAAGTCAGTCAGTGGAGTGGGTTCCAAAGCATAATTTGGTATCCAACTCCGACAAAAATTAGTTGTCCCCAAGAAGGACATAATTTCCTTCTTGGTTGTTGGTTTGGGTGCTTGTAGAATTGCTGTCTTTCTATCCTCGTCTAATATCCTACCTTCATTGGATATCACATATCCTAAGTATCTAACTTGCTTTTTCCAGAGTTGTAACTTATTTTTATTCACTTTGTGTCCTTGTGTTGCTAAGAATTTCAATAGCGCTACAGTATCTTCCCTGCATTGCTGCTGGGTGAGGGCTGCTAGCAAGATGTCATCTACGTAAAGTAGAATTTGACTACCTCCTGGTGGGGTAAACCCTGCCAGGTTGCTAGCCATTTCTTGTGCAAATATTGTTCGGCTCTCACAATATCCCTGTGGTAGTAGAGTATAGGTATACCTTTTACCCTGAAATGTAAAAGCAAACCAGTATTTACTATCAGGATGTATAGGTATTGAAAAGAAAGCATTACTGATATCTACCACAGAGAAATATTTCTGTTGCGGTTTTAAGTAATTTAACAAAGTATGTGGGTCTGGCACCGTGGGTGCTCTGGGTATCACTGCATTGTTTACAGCTTGTAAATCTTGAACCATCCGCCATTCCCCGTTTGCTTTTTTAACAGGAAATAGGGGTGTATTACATGGTGAATCAGGAGATTCTACCAGTACTCCTTCCCTGAGTTATGCTGCTTTATAGGCTTGATTCCTATTTCTGCATCTTTTCTCAAGGGGTATTGTCTTTTCTGTGGCCTAAATGCCGATTTCGGTGTAATTGTAACTGGTCCTGCTGTTCGAATAAGTCCTACATCTGACTTGCCTGTTGACCAAAGAGTCATTGGTACTTCACATAAGGCTTTCTCTTCTTCTTCTAATAAAAATGCTAATCAGCTGTCCTCGCTAGATTGCAAGTGTACAGCCGGATGTGTCTGTGTCAACCAATTCAACTTTTGTTTCTGTATTCCCTTTCTGTATTCCCTGTTCTGACAATTCTAAGTCAGTCTGTTTCTCCCATCTTGTTACCTTTTCTCCTAAGTCTGCCCATTTTACGTTTTTATTCTTTGTCAAGCTGACATGTGGTAATCGATCTGACCTATACAATGCAAGGAATTCTTGAGGTAATGAACAGCTAACTACACTGTTCCCCTCAGTATCCCAATATAAGGTACGTAATACTAATCTAGTTGCACGATTTCCGAACAGTTCTTGCTCATACTCTCTATCAGGTCCTGGCGTATTACAGTAGTATAGAGTACAGTGTAACAAATGCTGTCAATCAGTGTCAAGGGAGGGGGCTTTACTGATGGCTACGTTCATCAGTTCCTTGGTTACTGCCCCTGGACCAGTCGTAACTAGGTCCTGGCTGTACCAGTAAAAAGTTTCACCCTCCGATCGCACTACAAAAGTATCCATTTGTCTCTGTGCCTCCATGCCCTGTACAGTTGGAACTACTGCTATGCCAAATATCTGCATAAGGTCCCTACCCAATAGGTTCACTGGACACTTTGCAGAAACAACAATTTTACTTCTTTGGGTCATACCTGAAACAGGGTCAGTTATTGCTATATCATGGGAAAGTGGTTCCCTGTATAGCTGTCCATTCGCAGCTTTCACTAATATATAATCAGGTGATTCAAAATGTTCTGGTAACTTGGAGGGGTGTATCAGGGTCCGTGACGCTCCTGAGTCACACAGGAATTTGACTTCCCTTCCCTCCACCAGAAGTCTAACTTCCGGTTTCGTATCTGCTAAGTCAGAAGTGCAACTTCCGGTTTCGTATCTGCTAAGTAGAGCTCTAAGCTCAATGATGCTAAATCCAAAATTTCACTTTCTTCATCCTCCATATCTACTTGCACTTCCTCGATTCTTTCTATCACATTTACATTTGTCTTCTGTTTATTAACTTCTCCTGATGATTTCTGACTTATGCATGATGTATCTTCACTATCATATAGTCAGTCCTCATCCCCCTTATCTTCTGTGATTACCTTTTTGTTCTGTTTACAATCCCTTGCTAGATGTCCCTTCTTCCCACACTTAAAGCATTCACCTCTCTTTTTCCTTTCCTCAAAATCTTCTGACCGTTTGTCAGACTGTTTGTTTCCCTGGGCATTTCTCTTTCCCTTTTTACCTGACTGTAACACAAATACTTCAGCTCCGTCTTCAGCAGTGAAGACTTGCGCCTTCTTTTTCTTCTTGCTATTAAAATGTCTTTCAGCATGTCTAGCATATTCAAGTAAGGCTTGTAGCCTACCTGTTTGATGGTCTATCATATGCTTCGTAATGAAGCTGCTGATAGGTGCAATGCAACCTTTTAAAAATGCATTTTTCAATTGTTGTTCATACGGGGAATCATTCACTTGATTTTCAGGGACTGTCATACCACTATGATTATTAAAACATTCCAATAATCTAGCATAATACCCATCTACCGTTTCATTTTCCTGTTGTATGCATTGGTTAATGCAAGTCCAATCTGCTCTAGGTTTCCATTTCTCAGAGATTCGGTCTGTAAGACCTTTCACTCTATTGTCTAATTCTGCGTCACTATGTGGGAGTGGTTTAAGCTCTGCATTACGAGGATTCCAGGTGCCACAAATCATGTGCCAATCTGGACCTATAATTTGTCTTACTACTTTTTCTACTTCTTCCCCATTCAAGTGGTAACTCAACCTCATGCCTTGCAAATCTTCCAAGAATTTTGTATAATTAACTTTCGGATGGGGGATTCCCTCAGTAGCTTTCCGGATATCCTCCGGTGTCCATGGTCTGTATACTAAGAGTGTTGGGTCCTGCCCTGCCTGTCCTGCCTGAGGATTTGGGACCTCTATAAGTGGACATATTTCTTCCCCACTCTCATCCTGTAGGTTTCTCTCTATTTGATATGATTCTGCGTCCCCATGTATTTTACGTGCTTGGGACCTAGTTTCAATAGGATCTCTAACAAACGGTTGTGGTCTTGCTGAGACCTCAGGATAACGCGGAGGCGGACCAGCCTGTCCACTCGCTTCATATCCTGAAAAAGGTAACGGAGGGGGCAGGGGAGGAGGAGCTGTTGCTATTACTATGTTATCTTCTTTGTCCAATAATAATGTTTTTGAATTTTTAATCTTCTGTTCCCTGCCTCCTCAATCCACCTGTGTGCCTGAGGAATGCCTAATTGGCGTTGCTTTTTTGCCTGACCTCCCGCATCGGATTTAAGTTGCTTAAGGAGTTTAACCAGCGAAGTTTTATCTAATTTACCATCAAATTCATATTTGCTAACCCATTTCGTATAATACCTAACATTATCAGAACGTTGTGATTGCATATATTTTGCGTCTTCGGTTAGGGGCAGATCTCGCTATGTTTTAGTGCACTGGTTTCCCATAGTAAAAGAAAATGTTACGTAACCCTTCTTATCACGTGATATCAAGATTTCAGTTCCTTTTCACAGTTTATCTAGAATAACTGCCTACCTTATTCTGTTGCCCTGATCTATGACCAAATACACAGTAATTCCTTTTGTCCCTGATCTGCATAACAAATCTTGACAACAATATTTACTGTAACCTAGTCCCCGATCTAAAACAGAAAAAAGACAAAATCTTCCTACCTGAGCCTCCGGTATTGAGCCGTCCAGGATCCGCTCTTCGGCCACAGATCAGAAAGTGGCCAGCCTCTTTAAACGACAATTCAGTCGGAGGTCTTTTCACCCAAGAAGAACCGTTTTGGTAACTTCTCCTGCGCAGTATTCGACCACCGGTAGACTCTGATCTGCAGCTGTCTGAGGGATTTCCGGCTAAAGGACGACCAAACTGTTAAATAAAATCAAGAGATCAATACACAGGAGGTTCAGGTTCAAAAGTTTACTAGTGTACACCAGGAGGCAAAAAACGTACAAGTACAGAATTTTGTCTGACATGAAACAGGAAGTATACAATTTTTATAGTCTTAACATTCAAGTTGTGCCCACCTTACTGTCGTGGTATGTCACAGGGCATCTACATCACTGTAGCTTACAGTCCTTTATTCATAAAATACTGCTGATGCTGTATATTAAAAAAGTTTTCCTCTGGTAACAATACGGCCTTGCTATCCACCTGGTCAGACATAATGTCTTTCTGTAAAGTTACTTCTTCAAGGCTTCAAACTAGTCCGAATACAATAGCAGATTCAGTCTTTTAATACACTTCTTTGTTCCTTGTAACACTTTCCCAACAGCTGCATGTTATCTTAGTAACACATACACAAGGCCAAATCATCCCAGCAGGAAAGAGCAGAAGATTTCATTATTTCACATATTTAATTTCCTAACTCAGCAGATAATCACTTGTGAAAAGCATAAGCATTAAGACTTGCTGAGCTGGCAGCTGTCAGGGTCAGAGGTCAACTTGCTACAAGCCACACTGCAGTTTCAAAACTACTTGCAATTACACATGAATTCAGCCTTTTTGTTATATCATTAATAGAATAAAATGCATTACATACTACTTTGCTTTTAAACTAGCATTTCAGATATATTCAAATACATATTTTTCTAACAAACAGCAACCACGTTATTCACCGATTCTGGTAACTTCTACTACTACTTTATAGTAGCTAAACATTACGTTCACTTCATTTCCTGCTCTTTTCTGTTCCTAAGAGTTACTAATATTTTTATGTGGTAGTCTCTTGGCAGACTTCCTAAGCCTGTAAATAAATCAGAATAGTCATGCAGGATATCACTGTTATATCTTACACAATATCTGAAAGTCTCTAGGTTTTCCCAAGCTAAACAACCAAAAATATTAGACATTTAGTTCTTTACAGTGCTACAGTTTGAAAACTGACCTTATAATTCTTATTTTTATATTTTCTTTGTCTGCAGTGTTTGACTTAGTTGCCATATTGAACAATAGTGGCTGGATCAGCTGCAGTGTGAAGGTCGTTAGTAAAGATAGTGAACAGAAGTGGATCAAGGATTGATCCTTGTGGGACTCAGACACTTATAGGAAGCTGGAGGGAGACCTTATTATCTCATAAAGTGGCTTTCTTTCTTTCTAACAGGTAACTATGAAACCATTTTTATGGTTTCAGGGTTGGAGTGGTAGGTGGCTAGTTTGTTAAAAAGTATTTGATGTAATACTGTATCGAATGCCTTTGACATGTCTAGGAGGGTAGCAGAGACTAGTTGTTTTTTGTTTTTAAGATGGTTATACAGTATCAGTAAAACTGATAAGTGCTGTACTGGTACTATGCCTGGGCCAGAAGCCATGTTGCGTCTTGGATAATAGATTTGATAGGAAATGGTTTAGTAACGGTTTGTGTATGCATTTTTCTAAGATTCTGGCAAGTGGAGACAGAATGACTATGACTCTATAGCTGGATATATCGGTTGAGGGACCACCTTTATGTAGGGGTATTACATGGGATATTTTCCAGAGTGACGGTACATGCTGTTCTGCGATAGACCAGTTGAAAAGACTAGATATAGGGTAAGCTGTGGAGGTAGCTGCTAGTTGAAGAAAGTCTCCAGGTAGCTGGTTAGCAGCTAGTGTGCAGGGCTTTAGTTTGGGAATTAGAATTTTTATATAGCTGGTTTGGATTAGTTTCAGTTGGAGAAGGGTAGTATTGCCGTGGGAGTCTGAGGTATCGTAGCAGGTGTATTAGGGATGTTGCTGAGTAGTGATGTTACCAAGTTAATAAAGTGCGAGTTAAATTGTGAGGCTATGTACTCAATTTTGGTTGGCCAGAGTTGGGGCTGGGGTTGTAGGTTTACCTGGGTTGAAGAGGATGATTGATTGTTTGTCAGAATCTTTTAGGATTGTAGTGGTGTTTTAGCTGATTTTCCTGGAAGTATTTTTTTTTATTTTGTTTGATTAGCTTTTTAGTTAGTTTTCTAAGTTGCTGGTAGGTAGCGAGGTTATCTTTGCTCCCGGTATTTTGATAGTGAGGCCAGGCTCAATCTCATTTTTTTAAGAAGATGAATTGTATCTTTTGATAGCCAGGGAAGCCATTTGGATTTGGTTCATATTTTCTTATGGGGATTAGTTCATTAAATATTTGTAGGAAAGAGGTATTGAAATACTGGACTGGACTGTCAAGCAGAAGGTTTTTCAAAGGTGTCCAATCATAATATAGAAATCGAGAGTTAAATATTGATGGAGAGAAATGCTTTTTGATGTGAATATAGCAAAATGAACTATTAAGAGAAATGCTGTAAATGCTTTCTAATCAAGTAGGTAAGGAAATGATCGCTTAGTGTGTCTGGGAGACATCCAGCATCATATGTAATATTGGACTTGTTAGCTCAAATCCAGTCTAGAGTGTTTGTCAATGCATGTGGGGTGGTTAATTCTTTGACAGAAACTATAAAGATTGACAACATTTATTGGGGGCACTGGAAGAGCAGGTGGTCCAGCCAAGATTGAAATCTCTTAGTATTATAGTTTCATGGGTGAAGTTTGTAGAGGCCCATTCTAGGATGTTTTCAATATGTTGGAGGTTATTGGCAGGGGGGAGGTAGATAGCAATAAAGATAATGGACTTATGGTTATTTAGATCTAGGCGTGTTATTAAAATCTCAGAGTTAGGGATATCAGGTGAGGTATAGTTGAGGTGTACCAGATTAAGATCTTCTTTAAACATAATGGCAATCCCCCTCCACGTGTAGATACTCTTGTCAGTTCTAAGGATACTACAGCAACAAGGAATACATTTCTCAAATTTAATATGGGGCTTAAGCCAAGTTTCAGTAATGACAAATATATCGGGGGAGTATAGGTCAATAGTGGCATACAAACTGCATAACCTTAACTTCTCTGATACTGTTGCATGGTTCTCCAGCTACCTCACTGACAGATCTCAATCAGTGAGATGGCACTCTGCACTATCCCCTCCTCTCCCTGTAAAAATGTGTGTACCTCAAGGGTCTATTCTAGGGTCTTTATTTTTTAATATCTTTACTAATCAGCTCTACACCTCCTGTCCTCAGTCCTTTAGTGCAATATACAGATGACTCTACAGTCATCACCATAGCCAACTCTCCCTCTAAGTTCTTTTCAGCTACTCAGGCATCTTTTAACTTAGTTGAAACATGGCCCTCCAACAACCAGCTCATCATTAACCCTAAAAAAAAGCTGTTACTCTTCCTACCTAAAAAGTTCAAAAATATTAAACCTTCCTTCTCCATACAGTCCCTTAATAAAACTCCCATTCAGGGAGAATCCAGCATTAAGCTCTTGGGTGTAATTGACTATCAGCTTAAATTTGACTTGCATGTTAATAAGTGTATCAAAAAGACTCAATCAAAATTAGGGTTCCTTTACTGTAACAAGAAATCCCTTAACTCTGAAGCCAAGATTACTCTCTGTCTTACCTACCTTCTATCCAGTCTAATGTACAACTCTCAAATTCTCACAAATCTTAATTCAACATTCCTGACCAAACTCAAATCTACTTACAACAAGGTAGCTAGATTTGCTGCCTGACAACCCTACACATCCCATCACTGTCTCTCTCTAAAACACCTAAACTGGCTTGACTTACCCCACCAGCTTCTTATCTCTCAGCTCCAGATCATCCATTCTATCCTATACCTGCCTTCCGATTGCCTAGCACTATCCTCTCTCATCTCCCATTATTTTTCCTCCAGACCTCTCCGAAGCTCTAACCAAGACCTAATACAAATCTACAAACCCAAGTCTAAATCTGGACATAACATCTACAGCTATCACCCCACTATTGCCTGGAATAGGCTCCCACTAGAAATCAGGACCCTTACACATCTTAAACAATTTAAGACAGCCACCAAAGAGCACTTTAAAAGTCACTGGTCCTGCCACTGCATTCTCCCTCCTTAAACATCCCTTACTTCCCATACCTTAATCTACTTTCTGCCCTTAACTCACTCTTCTCACTAGCTCTCTCTAATCTTCCTTGACTACTCTTTCTGCTGCCTTCTAAAACATATTCAGCAAATTGCCTCAGAGAAACATTCTATTGTAATTGGCTTGCCTTCATGCAACTACATTATGATAAAACTGGGTTTTTGTAACCACTTACCCAAAAACTTTCTTTATCTTGACATATTTCTTTTTATACATCTTGAAAGAGCTTTGCTATACTCATGATTATTTACACTATATAACATTGTTATTGCTACTTAATGCCTTGTAATAATCCTGTAACATTTCTGTTTAATGCCAATTTATAATGAAAATTGTATAATATGTTGGAACTTTTCTCCCCTGGCCTCCTCTGAAAAAGGGCTCTTCAGCTCAGTCAGACAAACCCAGTCATCAAATGTAAAATAAATAATAATAAATAAATTTGTATGCTTTGTTTATTAGGCTTCTTAGGTTGGCATTAATGATAAGCAGGTCATAGTTGCTTGTTTTTAGAGGAAGATAGGAGGAATGTGTGGAGTTAGTGGAAATATCAGCGTGAGGAGTTTGTGTTGTACGGGTTCAGTGCAGTTTCAGTTTGGGCCTGGATTAGGATGGATATCACTTTGGAGTTTTATGTGGTTAAGGCAATGAAGGCTAAGACATTTTAATTTTGAAAATAGACTATGAAAAATATATAGTGAAATGGCAGTGTTGTGGGTATGAAAGTATCTAAGGGAGAAGAGCAGAGTAGGGGGAGTTACTGTAAAGGTAGGGAGATATGTAGATAGTAGGTTTGACATGCTGCTGTTCATCAATTACAGATATGGTAGGAAAGTGATTATAAGGGAGGAGGTTAGATTGGAAGGAGGTAGTATAAAGTGCTAGAAGAAGCAAGGCTGATAGCATAGGGAAAGGCGCATCATATTTTATACGATACATTGCAGACTTTGTACACTTTAGTAAGTGAATGGTGGATTGTGAAGTAAAATGTGTATTAAGTTTGAGAAATAAAAATATGTACCAACTAGTAGGGTACAGGTAAAATGGGGGGTGTTAAAGAGGAAAGGGAAAAAGATATGTTTGAGGGGGTGTGATTAGTGATAGTAGTGTAAGGCAGCTGTGGTGTATAGATTAGAGTGGGTGGGTTATATGATAGGGTTATAGTTGCTGCTTGTGGAGGTGCGGTTGAAAAGGGGGAAGGACTAGGCAAGTATAAGTTACAGGATACTGGGGGTGGGTGGGAAAGGGGGTAGGGGAGCAGAGTGAACCTGAGCGTAGCTAGGGCGAACGCAGCGGGGCTACACTCAGGCTGAGAATCAGCACAGCGAGAGGCAACCAGTCACTCACAGTAAGAAGAAATTCAGGGATAGATAACAATGAAGAAAAAAGGAAGAGAAAAACGAAAGAAAACTGCAACAAGAGTGTTATAGAGAGGTGAGGAAAAATGAAAATAAAATCAGGAAAAACATTTGGAGAGAAAAAAGTGTAAGACAGGGTGAAGGCTGGGAGACTAGCAAAAACAGCTAGATACAGGTTAAGTAGTGAGTAGCAGGGGAAATAGGAGAAGTTAACAGGAGCTGAAAAACAGTAAGCTAGGCAGTAATAGGAGCGAGTAGGGAGGGCTTTTTAAAGGTGTGAGAGGGTAGAGAAAAAACAGACAACTTTGGACAGGAAAAGATCCCAGGGGGAAGCTACCAAAGAAGGGCTAAGTTGGGCTGCTGGCATCACTTACTATAGGCGAGAAACACCAGGTGCAGATGTTAAATACCTGGAGTTCACATACATTAGGTTAGGAATATATTACAAAAATAACATACATGTGTTTCTCATGGTGAGGCTTTTGGTAGGTACCAAAAAACTGGTGCAGTTGTCGGTCTGCAAGGTTTCAGTAGTCCTGGGGTAATGCTCAGTGGCAAGAGGCCAAAAAATTGTGTACTGGCATGAGTTTCTCTTGGAGATGCTTTTGATAGGTACCAAAAAAGTGGTGCAGGATGAAAAGAGAAACAGTGCTTCAGCCTCAACTATAACTGCACAGTACATTTTAAACCAAAACACAGCTAAGTTATACGCTTGTGTAAAATGTAAAATGCTCACTATCTTACAAGTCAAATCCAACTCCTAGCGTGACCCTGTAGACAGCCATCCCTATCTGGAGAGCTTTCAAGGCAAAAGGCGAAATGGAAGCAAGTTGTCAGTCTTTCTGGCATATCACACAAACACACCCATGGGCAATTTAGTGTCCCCAGTCAACCTTATGGCATGTCTTTGGAATGTGGAAAGAAGCCACAGCACTCAGAGAAAACCCATGCAAATACAAAGAGACTATGTTTGATGAAGACTCATGCACCCTTTTGCTGGAACCTTAAGAAGTGCTGCAGTGTTGGCAAGAAGAGATTAAGAATTAGAAAACAGAAGAGTGGCCCTTTCTTTAAGAAGATGATGATAGGCTAAGTAAAGTGCAATGGTGGTCTCATCATTATGAATCTGCAAATCTTATTTAAGGTGGTCTGTATAGCTCTAATGTACTGACAGCTTCCAAGTGCTACCAGAGGAATGGCATACACAAGCCTGAGAGTTAGTAAGATTTTAGAAAAGCACGACAATTCCATAGATAGCAAACTAGTCCTATGGGGGAAAGATTTAGTTATGAATGTTGGGTCAACATAAAACTGAAATTGTAGAAATAGGTCAAAGGTATCTTCCAGGTATTTGCAAAAATGAACAAGCAAAAGTAATGCAGTGGATGTAGAACAGTTTATGAGGAGGAGTAGAGGAGAGTCTTTGGGATTGCTAAAGAGTACAGAGTTGACAACCTGTTAGCAGTGCACCAGGAGATGAAATTCAGAGTATCTCATGTCATCAACACAATGAATCAGCTGCAGCTTGGGAAGGTCAGGAAGAAGAACACTGATACATAGATTGAAGAAAAATCCAGAGGGAAAAGCCTTGGAGTACCTCATAAAGAAAAGCAGCTAGGCTGGAAAGAAATTTACTAAAGCAAAATGTAATCTTTCAGTTGCAAAGGCAGTTAGAAAACCAAGTGAAGGAGTAACATGAAGAGTTATGAAGGAAAGGCAGGAAAGAAGAAGGGAGTGATTCACAAGAACACAAGGCAAAGTATGGGCAACAAACAGAGTACATGAAATGTGCTCTGTGTCCACATTTTTGAAGATATCTGTGGCCTGGAGTGTTAAAACTGGGCCAACACCTGTGCTGGACATCAGAGATAAGGACCTAAGGGTCTATATCAGTCCATTGAAACAGCTTAATAGTGAATACCAGATGTTCGAACTGTAAAGTTAGAAAACTGGTAATCGCGAAGCCACGGAACACTGAATTCTTTCCCAGGGAAAGAATTTGGTGGGCCGTTTCAGTGGCTTCACGATTAGCACGACTGTGGTGGGAAGTTATGGGTCAGGTCACGTTAAGTGTGCGATTGTGTGGATGTTAGGGCACGGGTGAGGTGGGTGTGCGAAAGTGAAAGACTTTAGGGTTAGGGTGCGGGTCACGTGAGTGTGCGATAGTGGCGGACCTTAGGGTTAGGGTTTGGTTTGGGTTAAGGTAAGTGGATAGGTAGTAGTGTATGTACAGTTTAGTGTAGGGTTAAGATGTAGGATTTTGAGTGTGTGTGTGTGTGGATTGAAGTTTTTTTGGTGTGCTTGTGTTGTGTGTATGTTTCTTGGAACAGCGATTTTTTTTTCCCTGGGAAAAAAAATTGCTGTTCTAAGACTTTGATGTTTTTGCAGTTCGTGGTTTGAAGTTTGGACTTATGGTGTTCGAACTTTAGACGTTTCGATGAAGTGATATAGACCCGGACCTAAACCTGAATAAACATCAGGAATTGAGTCTGAATGAATAAGAAGAGTTGAGTGTAGACATGACTTTCAAGAAGTTTAGTAAGAGGGAGGAGATTTGCTTTTGGCCAGTAGTCTTCTAGTTTGGAGTAGTAGTTATACTTGGTGAGAGGGCAGTGGCCACTGTCTTCTATACAGCTGGGATAACACCACTACAGAGGGATATACTAAATAGAGAGTTAAAATCTTCTTTATGCACACTGCAGCCTTTTTTTTTTCCAGAGAGGAGTATCAGTGGAAAGGAAGGCAGAAGGAGAAATTGTAAGTGATTTCTATATCACAGTAAGAGAGACAACCTTAAAATGTATGGAGATTACAAAGTATTTAAGAACTACTGTTCTCAGGCACAAGTAGGGGTAGTCAGTAAGAAGGTTGGAACGTATGTGAGAGAAGAATGTCACCTTCAGCCACTCAGCACTTACCTGTACAGTCAAGTTACAGCTTAAGACTAAGGGCATTGGTTGAGAGGTTTCATTGTGGCCCATAAGCACCTTTATTTCTGTCCAGTAAGAATTAGGATAGGTGATATGCTGTAAATGCTTATTTTTGCAGAAATTAAGTACTTTACAGCAAGCAATGTAAGGAAGGAACTATGATCTCTCTCTGTCTCTCTCTCTCTCTATAGGAAAAGTTTTTTTTTTCTACTGCTGAAGCTCTATTCCTAGTGTGAATCAGATGTCTGAGTTCAAGCGTATGACACATAGACCTATCAGCACGGATGCAGTGATGGTTAATGGGATAGACAAGGTTCTGAATATGAAGCAACACATTGGTAAGTAAATGAGCATCATTATCAACGTTATCAATGTTACAGGAGGTGTGGCTTAGATGGCAAGCTGAAAACAGCCGAGTTCTTGAGCTCTGCTATTTTATTTTTTTCCTGACAGGATTTATTTCATTTCACTAACAAAGACCTGAAACTACTAAAATCAGATTCTGGAAGTTGTAAGCTACAAGTTGGTGTAATTTGTAAGCTAACATTTTCATATTTTCCTGTCAAACTTTCAAACAGAATGGACATTGAAATCACATTCACAAAGGAAGATGAGCAGCTCCAAATTTTCTCAGCAAGAAACTCCAATGAAGAAGGAAATACAAGCAACCCTTACTGCAGTTCAATACTTGTTGCATAAAATAGACAAATTAAACTTAAAAGTGGACAATATAAAATAAAATACCACCAAACAAATAACCTTATTACACGAAGATAAACTGCCCAGATTGCTGCTTTGGAATATTCTGTAACATATATAGACCACAGGTTAACAGAAAGAGAGAAAAACATAGACTTTCTTCAAGAAAACACCAGACTCACTGAAAAGATACACAACTTTGAGAATAGAACCAGGAGAAACAACATAAGAATCTATGGCATCCCTGAGTAGATGGAGGGGGACAATATGATTATTTCCTGACTTTTTGAATTCCTAAAATCCTAAACCTACCCTAAGCACTATCCTTTGGGATAGAAAGGGCACACAGGTCTTTAACTACAACTTCTGTATCCAGTAAAAACAGCCATCCAAGATCTATTATTGTAAGATTTATCACTACTCAAGGCAAAGAACTTGTTTTATGAATTGCATGGTCCCTTGCTCCATTAAAAATTGGTGACCAAGCTATCAGGTTTGACAATGACGTTTCGCCTCTTGCAATGTCCAAAAGAAGAGCATGTGTCCCTCTAATAAAATCATTAAAAAGGAAGGAATTAAAGCACAACTCATATTCCTAGCAAGAATAAGACTGTCCCTGCCAGAAGGAAAGAAAACTTTTGACTCTCTCGAAGAAACATCCACATTTGTCCATTAACTCAACCTAAACCCATGGATTCTACAATGAACTTAAAAAGACAAACTTCAAAAAATGAGTGGACTATTAAAGAAAAAATAAACCCAGAGACAAATGATTATACATGACTTCACATTTCATGTAAGTTTTTGTTTTCTTCTTTCTAAATAATGTGGAATCATACACAGAAGATAATGTAACTTATTTTCTCTCCTATTATCTTTCCCACAACAATGCTAACTTTATAAATAATATACATTACTCAAAATTCAAGTAAAGCAAAACATAATCTTATCCAACTGCAAACTACTAATTTATACTTTTATCTCTTTATATACATGGCACAGCACTAGTGAAATGGTATAAAATCATTTACTCATTTCATATATTTATATACATTTCTTTTAGATCCTATATTTACTTCTTCATGTATGTGCATTCCCTTTCTATTTTAGTACTAGCGTCATAGTATTTAATCACTGCAGGAGAGAGAAATGCTTACTGTGTTACTGTTAAGTAATTAAAAAGAAGATGGTGACATTTTATTCTTATATATACATTTATTACATAACTGAACTTCTACGGTAGCTAATCTTATAGCTGTGTATGGCTGGTAATTTGGAGCCTTTATTTAAAATGTTCATCATTTTACAAGTTGTGCTTAAAAGCTTCACTTCACTAGAAAATTCCCATCTACTTACTTTTTTGATGGAATTTGTCAACTTTTATGACAAGCTCAAGCTTTTAAAGGCTTCCGTTAGCTCACAGACTCATGAGAAACAATCTGTGCTGTTTTCCCAGAAGTAGGAGTGACCTCTGAACCTGTTTATCTTCACTGAAATCTAACAGTCAGTCAGATTCAAGAATGATCATTTGAACTGTCTTTTTATTCATTTAGCAATTATTTTTATCTAAAAAGTCTTATAAGCATATGTTTTACTGTAAATAGTGATTTATTTAATCTGAATTACATTTATATTTAAAGAACTACAAATATGTTTCTGACCGTGACAGTTTTAAATGCATCTTTTTTCCTGTCTGCTTTAATGACATTACAGTCCAGTATTTACTCATAGCAACAAATCAATTTATCTTAGTTTAGTTAAAACGAATTTTAAGAAATTGTATAGAGCTTCATGTTCTTGGTCATGCATTCATGCATACATAGCATATTAAATTTATTTTTTTTCCTTTTGTATGCTTTAATGTACATGCAGTTTCCCTTCTACTTGCTATTAAACTGCAGTAGCTAGGAACTCCCACTAGATGTCATGAGAGGGTTAGATTGTGGCTTCTATGAGAGATATGGTAAGCCTGGATAGACTTTATCCATGCAGAAGGTTATTAAAATATACAGTTTTATTTTCAAATTTAGAGTTTTTAAATTGTCCATAACAGTTTAAAAAATGTATTTGTCATAATGAATCAAGGAAAGCACTTTTCAATTTTACTTATAATAGCAGTCTCCAACAAATAATATTTAACATTATATTTATTAATGTCAATGGGTTGAACAGCCCCATGAAAAGGAATACTGTCAATAAATATTTAATGCTACATAAAGCAGACTTTGCATTCATTCAGGAATCCCACTTAGTAACAGAAGATCTAAACAAATTAACCTTTAAGGTTATAAGATTTTGGTAAGTTCAAACTACAACCACAAAAGAAGAGGTGTCCTAATTTTATATAGAAAATCAATGAGAATTCCAGAAATAGTTGACTCATACTCAAGCAATGATGGTATGCTTGCTTTGGAAATACTGAAACTAGATAAAAAGATGTACACTTTTGCAAACACCTACTGGATAGCGGGTATTGGGACTAAAACTGTGAAAAAACATTTAGACACCATAACATTAAAGTCTAAAGGTGAGTTACTATTAGCAGGTGATTTTAATTGCATCTTGTCCTCCACTGATACCACAAGCTCTAAGCCCTTCAGGATGTCCCCTGTTGCCAAGCACTTGAATAACTACATAAAAGACAGAAACCTAATTGACATTGACGGTATAAAATATTATCCTCCCTGAAGTATTCTCACTACTCTTACAGATTTGGCACACAGACCAACATATACAAAATCTTTGATCTGAAGTAGTTACTTAAAATCTTTGATCTGAAGTAGTTACTTCATTTGCTCTGCAACCTGTGGGTATCGGATCCGACTTCAGATCCGAGCCGGCAGCTTTCCAAGCTACAAGATCCGAGCTCCTAGTTCCTCTCCCCTACCCATAATCCCCTGCTACCTGCTGTATTACCTCACATCGTTTTTTGCCACGGCTGAAGTAGCTATCTTTTGAAGAGCTCCTGGCTTTGGTGAGATCGTTTACTTGTTAAAGTCCTTCTTTCTATAAAAAAAAAAAAAAAAAAGTGTTTTTGTGAAGTTGTAGTGTACATGTGTGTAGTGCCCCTGAGTTTATTTTCGGTGGTTTAGTTAATTTTTCTCGTAGTTAGTTGTTCCTCTGTGTTACACCCCTCCCCCCCTTAGTGTTTGGGTGTGAGTGTGTGAATGAGTTTAAAATGGCTGAAGGGCCCAAAGCCATTTTTTCGAAGTGTACTGAGTGTGGCCATAAGCTTTCACCGGCTGATGGCCACACTCAGTGCGTTTTATGCCTGGGGGTGGCCCATTTATCTATGGCCTGCCAAATTTGTGCGGCCTTTAACCCCGGGCACTTAGGGATAGGAAGAATAAGCTGATCCTGGCGGGAAAGCTCCCCCAGGAATCGGCTTCTTCTTCCTCTTCCGCTCAGGCTGCTTTGGCAGCCCCGGTGCCTTCTGCGCCCCTTGCTCAGCCTGGGACTCAACCACCCTCTTTGGGTTCGAGCATGGGTGACGCTGGTGCCTCTTCCTCCAGAGAGAAGAGGCACAAGGATAAGGAAGGGCACAAATCCCATAAAAGGCAGGCTGAGACTCAACCCTCAGCCCCACCATCTAAACTGAGTAAGTCTCCCTCGAGGGTCTCCGGATCCTCCCCCTCTCGGCTCTGTTCACCCAGCTTTTCGCCGAAGCCGGAGGAGAAGGACCGGTCTCCCTCAAGGTCGTCGAGGCGGCCCTCCCAGCCTGCCTCGATGACTTCTTCTAGATCGACCAGAAGCCTCACCGAAGCGGACATGGATCGGATGATGCATCGATTCATACAGACCCAAATGCAGATGGGGATGCTCTTGCCTCCCCCCCCTCTAGGAGGGAGCGCGGCCCCCAATTTTGCTCAAATCACTCCTTCTCCGACTCATTTTCGGGTCTCATAGTTGTAGAATCCGGGCCCTTTTAGGAGCCGGGGATTTGTCAGCGCCGATAGCGCTGATCTCTTCGACGTCGACTATACCCTCGCTGATTTTGCAAAGGATACAAACAACTGGTCCGACTTGCGAAAATCTTTAGTTCTGTGCAAGTAGAAACGTAGCTGTCTGTGTACATCCAGTTGTGCAACTTGTATTCCCCCCTTTGTTCTGAAAATTTGGGAAGAACACTGGTAAATTTATTGACTGATTAATATTTGACTCTGAAGCCACCTTAGGTAAGAAAGACGGGTTAGTCCTGGGGGACACTCTATCCTTTTGAAAAATAAGGTCAGGGGGTTTCATACACAGAGCTTGAAGTTCTGAAACACTCTTGGCCGAAGTAATAGCCACTAAGAAGGCCATTTTCCACGACAAGAACTTTAACGGAACCGAGGCCGCAGGCTCAAAGGGTGGACTTGCCAGGGCTTGTAAGACTAAGGTCAAATCCCATGGGGGCACCACAGTCTTCACGGGGGGCTTCAAAAGAAAGATGCCCCGCAAGAAAGTTTTGCATAATTTTGTAGAAGCCAAGGACCCTAAGCCATCACCTACATGAAAATGGGAAATGGCTGCCAACTGCACCTTAACTGTAGAAGCACTTGCTCCCTGCCGAAAAATCAGTGACAGGAAGTCCAGAATCGTTGGAATAGGAACTGTAAATGGGTCCAGGCCCTTGTCTGTAGCCCAGATGGTGAAACGTTTCCATTTACTATTGTAAAGTTTTCTGGTAGACGGCTTATGAGCCGTGACCAGTATGACCTTAACAGGAGAAGAGATACCGGGAGTCCTAGCCATCATTGGAACTGGATCAACCAACCCGTAAGCTTGAGGTTCACCAGGTTCGGGGTTTGGCAACCCGCAGGATGCGAGATCAGGTCTGGAATGGGATCAAGAATCCATGGAGGAGCCAGACTGCGAGACCGCAGATAAGGGAACCACATCTGTTGAGGCCAGAATGGGGCTATAAGGATAACGCTGCTCTCCAACTGACAGGCTTTCTGTATGAACTTTATCATAAGTGGGTGGGGGGGATAAGCATAAAGGAGACCGGGAGGCCAAGCATGAACTAGAGCGTCTCTGGGATTCTCCCCTTTGGGGGGAAGTATTGCAAAGAACTCGCTGCATTTTGTGTTTAATGGAGAAGCAAAAAGATCGCAGCGAGACCAACCCCATTTGTGGAAGATCTGCTTCGCAACAGATGGATTGAGAGACCACTCATACGGAGTGAGAAGTACTCGACTCAAGTTTGTCCGCTAATATGTTGGACCGACTCGGAATGTGCGTTGCTACCAGAAACCGGTTGGTGGATATCGCTCATTCCCAAACTCTCACAGCCTCTCGACAAAGGGGATAAGACCTGATTCCTCCCTGTTTGTTTATGTACCAGACTACTGACATATTTTCCGTCTGGATTGCAATAGTCCCCAGAGGGAGAAGGTCGTGGAGAGCTTGCAATGCCAAAAGCACCGCCCTCATCTCTAGGACATTGATATGCAAAGCGGTCTCTAGGGACGTCCACGTGCCTTGCACGGATCTGCCTGAACAATGCCCCCCCCCCACCTGAGGCGAGAAGCGTCCGTGGTCAACGTGGCTTGGGGCGGGGGGATCACAAAGGGCCTCCCTTCTCTGAGTTCCTGCGCGTGGAGCCACCAAAGAAGGGAGTACTTGCAAACTCTGCTCAGTGGTATCGGAGTGTCCAACGGGTGGAGTGATAGGGACCACTGAACTTGCAGGGTCCACTGCAATATCCTCATTCGCAGGCGTACATGAAGGGAGAGACCGATCGCTGCCGCCATAGACCCTAGTGCCCTCAGGACTAACTCCGCCGGTGGGGCAGTACTCTGAAGAAGGGCTAAAACTTGATATGACAAGCTGCTCTTCCTGTCTGAAGTTAGGGTAGCTCGAGAGATACCTGGCCCCTATGAATTCCAGGACCTGAACAGGGCACAGAGAGGATTTCTGAAGATTTACTGAGATGCCTAAGTTGTGGGCAAGAGTCAGAGCGTAATCTCTTGCCACGCAGAGTTGATGCCTGTTGGAGGCGGTGAGGAGCCAGTCGTCTAGGTACGGAAAGACCTGAATGCCCTGAAGTCTCAGGTGGGCTGCAACCACTGCCATGAATTTGGTGAACACCCTGGGGGCTGAAGTGAGGCCAAACAGAAGAACCCTGAACTGATAAAGACTGGCCCCCAGCCGGAAACGGAGAAACCTTCTGGATCATCTGTCCATCAAAATGTGGTAGTACGCATCCTTGAGGTCTATAGAGCACATCCAGTCGTTCTCCCGCAGAAGGGGGAGAATTGATTGGAAGGTGACCATCCGGAATTTTTCCTTGGGAATGAATAGGTTCAGAGCGGAAAGGTCTAAGATGGGTCTTAGGTCTCCCGTTTTCTTTGGCACCAAAAATAACCTGGAGTAATAACCCAATCCGGACTGATCTGGGGGGATGGGCTAGATGGCTCTTTTTTCTAGCAACTTCGATACTTCTGAAGCCGCTGCCTCCCTCTGATCAGGTGGTACATCGGGGAGGCGTCTGGTCTTGGGGGAAGGTTTATGAAGGGGATGTAATAACCTCTGGATATGATATGGAGCACCCATCGATCTGTCGTAAGGGACTCCCAATTTGACAGGTGCTCCCGTCAAACGCCTCCTGACTGCCTCCAGAGAAGAACAGTCGGGCAAGCCCTCAGGGCTGCTGCGCGGGTCTGTCCGAGAAAGTTTCTCTAGACCCGAAGTTAAGCGGTCCCCCTCTGCCTCTGGGCCGGCGTCCACCTTGTCCTCCTCTGCCTCTAGAGGACGAGGGGTCCGAAGCTGGATGGGATTGCTGAGACTTGCGGAACCACAGCTTCTTTTGTCCCCTCTGATTCGTAGAAAAGGATCGTTGGGGATTAGAGAAGCGGACTCTGACAGCAGACATCTTCCCGTCCTTTTCGCTTTGGACCAGTGTATCGCGAACGGTCTTGCCGAAAAGCGAAGATCCGTCAAAGGGCGCATTTGCGAAGGACGCCTTGAAGGGATCCACGAAGTTGCAAAGATGGAGCCAGGCGTGACATTGCAAGACGACCTCGGCTCCGCTGGCCCTAGCGGCTCCCTCCATTGCATGGGAGAGAAGCCGCATGGACGTGTTAGAAATGGATTTCAGAGTGGCCATCCGAGTCGAAAAAACATTCTTGTCACCGACCGACATGGACTCCGGGGGGCTGCAGCGTATTCCTTAATCAAGTCTCGCTGTAGCCTGATGGCATGTGCCATACAGTTCAGCGCCCTTATCGAGAAGGTCGCTGAAGCAAACATCCGCTTCCCAATGCGGTCCAGTGCTCAAGATTCCTTATCTGGCGGGTGGACCGAAGAACTCTCCTGTGCAAGTTCTTTCTTGGTGGCAGCCGCCACCAACATAACCAAATGCTATGCGCGTGGGTGCTGCACGGCCGGAAGATACCAAATGAAAACACAGTTGGCCAGCAGAAATCAAGGCCACTAACACAAAAACATAAGTGGATGAAAAAGACTTTATTTAACAGACCGGTTTCGGCAATAAACTGCCTTCTTCAGTGTTGAATAAATGGACATAAAAACAGTTAGTATAACATGCTAATTTATATATACCCTCAACCAATTAAACCACTGGTATACTCCTGCCAGTCATGAATAAAACCTGAACCGGCAAAAAGTAAAACTTGAATATGAGACCAAGACAAAAACATGGTAAAAAGAAACCATAATAATGTATATATCCCTGAATATCACTGTGATGACCAAATAATGCACCACATAACAGATGCTAAAAGTATATAGTTATATGCAACTACACCATAGAAATGAATTCATTATGTATATAACCACTATATGTTAACATCAACTATATGAACAAAATAAGCCTGTATACTATGAATACAGTGGAATCCAACATAAATGTATAGGTAACATAATGAATCAGCACTTTTGAAAAAATATAATAATTTACAAGAAATAAATGATAATATCTGGAACCAGATAAAATTAAGAATCCTGTCATGGGAATAACATATACATAAAGCCTATAAACGTAATACCAGTGGTGAACTGCAAATAACCCAATAGAGATGAGAATGTCCCATTCTTAATAAAAATTGTGGTTATAAATGGTCATTAAGACCTGGTGAGAATAACGCACCTAGAGTGATAATCCAGTATTTTTCCTTATGGTTTAATATACTGTGCCATCCTTGAGGATTAGTTCTATCACCGATAATTCGGTCAATAACCATGAACATAAACTTGTCTTGCTGATGTTGCAATACATGACGATAGACAGCGTTTGTTTCCCTCTTGTTCTTGATATCGCTTCGATGTTCATTGATACGAGTCCTGAGTGGTCTAGAAGTCTGACCTACATAAAAAGCCGAACATCGGCAACTGGCTAGATAGACCACCCAGTCACTACTGCAATTACCAAAAATTTTGCAATCAAATACTTTGCTAGTACTGCGACTAGAGAACTGCTTGGGTTTGCTGACCTGTTTGCAAGAGCCACAATGACCACATGGGAAAGTACCTAATAATTCATGCCCAGATATCATAAGCTGTTTGTATATGGCTCCCCCACTACCAATATGTTTGAAGTGAGAAAACATGGAACCCAAAGTTCTTCCTTTCCTATATGAAAATCGGCATTCCTGCCCCAAAATTGTTCTAAGCTGTTCATTGGCCAATAAGATGTTCCAATGTCTATTCATGATACCCCTGATAACACTACAATTCCTGCCATAGGATGTAACAAACCTAATGGTAGTATCAGGGGACTCCCCAGATCATGTCTTATATTCGAGCAATGTGTCCCTGTCCATTTGAGCTGAACGAACCCATGCCCTGGAAATGTCTTGATATTTATACCCCCTGTTAGCAAATCTACGACATAAATCACGACTAGCTCTATCATAGTCCAATTGTGTAGAACTAAGGCGTTTCATATGCATGAATTGTGATACCGGAATGTTTCTGATGGTGTGGCGTGGGTGCATACTAGATGCATGTAATACTGTATTATATTGGGGGTATTTGCGAAATACTCTAGTAGTCAAAGTATGGTCTTAATTTCTAGAGATTGTAACATCTAGGAAGTTGATAATTTCCAAATCATATGTCACTGTGAATTCAATTCCCCAGATGTTGCCATTCAAATAATCAATAAATTCTTGCAAATACCCCGCATCTGCACGCCAAACCAACCAACAATCATCTAGGTATCTACGCCATATGTCCATTTTCTACCAAAAAGATGTTGTGTGATGGATCATAGATCATGCATTCCTCAAAGAATGCCATGAATAAATAGGCATATATGGGAGCAAAAGATGCTCCTATAGCTGTGCCTTGCAACTGCCAGTAACATTGGCCCTGAAAATAAAATACATTTTTATTAAGTACATGTTCCGACATGCAAATTAGTAGTGTGTTAAATCCAGGTGAATATAACCCAGCTCTGTCCAACCAGTGTTGTAATGCTTGTAACCCAGCCCAGTGTGGAATGCTGGTATACAAAGCTTTAACATCTAATGAACACATGATCCACCCAGGCTCCAATTGTGTATCCTCGATGATTTTCAAGAATTGTGTTGTATCCTGCAGTCTGGCCCGAACAAATCCCAAAAGAGGTTTTAAATATTGTGTAAGAAATGCAGACAGAGGTTCAGTTAAAGATCCAATGCCTGAAACTATTGGTCTCCCTGGAGGATTAGTAAGGGATTTGTGAATTTTCGGTAATAAATATAAGATTTGCTTACATGGGTCTTTGACCGTAAGGTGCATAACACAGTTCTTGCTAATAATGCCCTCTTCCTGAGCTAAATTCAAAAAAGAATCAATCTCTCTCTTGAAATGAGGGGTGGGATCAATGGCCATATTCATATAACATGCAGTGTTGGACAATTGGGATCCACCCTTATTAAGGTAGTCACTCATATTCAGAACAACCACCGCCCCACCCTTATCAGCAGGTAAAATAACAATGTTTATTTTTATTTATTTATTTAACATTTGTTGACCGGGAAAGTCCGACTAGGTTCCACAGATCCTGTTTTCAGTGGAGGCCCGGGGAGAAATACTCCAGAAGCATGTCTTTAGAATGTGGGAGTAAACCGGAGTACCCGGAGGAAACCCACGCGAACACAGGGAGAACATGCAAACTCCACACAGAAGGCACCCCAGCCGAGAATCGAACCAGAGAACCTCTTGCTGTGAGGCGACAGCATTAACCGCTGCACCACTGCGCCACCCTAATATCCCTGTTATTACGTAATTGCTGAAGGGCCGTGGTTTCCTGTGAAGAAAGGTTATGTCCCAACATGGTGTATTCCTTATTGTGAAAATGCAAATCCCTGAAAACTGATTGCATGAAAATAGAAACATGTCTATTCATAGGGGGCTGAAAATCTGATTTAATAAATCTGAATTCCTTAGATCTTTGAGATTGATCATCTGCAAAAAACAATTTCAGTTTTAAGTTACGGCAAAAGCTCATGACATCTGTAACAATATGATACTCATTGGAAAAAAACTCCGGTACAAAACCAAGTCCTTTATTCAAAAGTAGTTCTTGATCAGAAGATAAAGTTACATTCGACAAATTTAAAACATTCTGATAATCATTGTTACTTATGTTAGAAAATTCTGAATCAATCCCTCCAGGGAGTGGGATATGATGTCTGTTTTTGTGTTTGCGTCCCCCTCGACGCCTGGGGCCATTTCTAAAGGGATAGTCCTGTTGGATTTCTTTTTATGTGGTGATTCCCTGTCTGCCATACTGTCATTGTCTGTGAGAGAGGAATCCTCCCCTGATGTACTAATATGTTAGACCTTTCTCTGTTTTTCAAAATGGACCAAGGTCTTTTTTTCGGACGAGTAGGTGTGGAACCCTGGCCGGCATCAGCAAATCTAACTGTCCGATTGGACTCAAAGGGTCTTCCCCTCTGATAGTCTGAATAATCCCTATGGAACTTTTTAATTTTCCTTTCCTTGGTGATCCTTTCATGGTTTGTCAATTCTTTGGATAATTTTTTGAGGCAATCCTGAAAAATGGGAAGGGACTCAAAATTTTTGCAATCCAGGCATAATGTTTTAACCTCCTGGATGTTAACATCCACCATTCTCTCATAATATTGCAATAACACATTCACAAATAGCATGGACCCAGTCTGCAAGGCTTCCTTCCAATCGTTATTGAGCCTGTCATCTGGTCTACCGACCAATGGTTGTAACTGAATTCTAAGGCCCCTAGGGGCAATATTTTTATTTGAGTAGGCTCGAAACAACCTCAAATGCCATATATTTGATCTCAAATTCTTGAGACCCTTAGTAAGAGAGTGAAAGGACAGATCGCAGTCAAAAGATTTCTGCTGATCAGAACTGTTTTGATTATTGCCTGGCGAGGTATTGATCCCAAAAACCCCAATATCCTCCCGATCGGCACATAATCCTGATAATATGTTCTCAAGATCCATGCTGTGAGTGTAAGGTGGAAATAAATAAATGAAATTGACAAACCAGAAGACCCCCACAGAAAATAATCAAATGTATATACTCAGAATATGTGGATGTCGGCCAGGCTATCCCAAAACCACTCAAAAATTACTAAAAATAGGTCATTTGCAAAAATAAATTACAAAAAAAAAAAAAAAAACATATAAAAATCACAGAGGAAGGATTCTGCAGTGTTATATAATGCAATCAATGTACATCCCCCACCATAAAATGTGATCAACAAACTAAAAATGAAATATATGAGGAAATGAGATGATATATATCTGTACAGACACTACACACAATGGCCTCATGTATAAACTATCAGGTAAACATACCTAAATAATACCCATGACTGATGCAACCATAAATAGTAAGGGAATAGATGCCTCATCAGATATATGGTGTTAATACCCATATTAACTATTTGCTATTTGTCCTTTGTGGCCCAATACCAATGGTATTACAAATACTCCTTATATAAACCAAGGAATAAATACAACTCCAATATTAATCCTGGCTAAAATAAACCAAGATATCAAGGTCCAGTTGGATCCAAATAATATTATAATAGTATATATTAATCAGTAATTCCTTTGGCCTTTAGTCAATAGGCTTGAAACTATAAAAATGTAGGTGTCCAGTGGCAAGAATAAATCCCCAGACTATAACATGAAATGTATTTAGAAAAATGTATCAAACAATTTCTAACACAGTCTGGAACTTATCTAGTATATTATATCAAAAAATACACAACTGCCAAATATATCGTCCTTGATATCAGTGTTGTATAAATCCTATATTCGAAAATAATGAGCCCTAAATGCTATAAACATCAAATACAACCTAAATCCCTCAAAACACAGTAGTTCTGATATCCGAGAGAAATGTTACACAACACTAGTAAACATATAAAATTCACAGAACATATGTACAGTGTGGAGTCATTGTTAAATAACATATTTCACTAAAGAAAACTGAATGGGCTAATAAAAGCCCTTAGTATATAAATGAGCAGTCCCTAGATGTTCATAAACATAAAAATTAAAGCCGGTCAAAAAAATTGACCCTCAAATCCAAATGTACAGAAGAAACACTTCTGAGATGTTTAATAGTGTTCCATTGTCTTCCGATAGCAAAGAGAGATCAATATTAACCTGGCCATCCGCCCAATATTTCACAAACAGTAAGTTTTGTCCTCTAAGTCCCGCAACATCAGCAGAGTGATCATAAAAGTGATGAAACCCACCAGATATGCTGGTATATAAATTATTGTAACACTGCCGCAAACCTCAGTACATAAGCCACAATTGGCTCCAAAAGTCACCAGTTGTGTTAATAGTAAACTCAGTACCAAACAAAATGTAATCAAAGTCCCCAAATCGCATCCGTACCTTACGAAATATAATGCATTAGTCCGTAGGCCCAACCTCAAGGAAACGCTGTCGATACCATATTAAGCTCGGTCTCAAAAAATAGTACAAAAATGTGACCAAAGTCGCAATAATAAAGTCCGTTGATCCAAAAAGATGTACAACCAATTAAGTCCAAAGTGATATCACGCAGGATGACCATAAAGTCCTATAACATAATCATTAGACGATTCCTCTTCAAATGAACAATGGCAGCCCTGATGCAAATCCCACAGCACAGCTCAAGAACTACAACCAAACCAAATGCTATGCGCGTGGGTGCTGCACGGCCGGAAGATACCAAATTAAAACACAGTTGGCCAGCAGAAATCAAGGCCACTAACACAAAAACATAAGTGGATGAAAAAGACTCTATCGTCATGTATTGCAACATCAGCAAGCCCAGTTTATGTTCATGGTTATTGACCGAATTATCGGTGATAGAACTAATCCTCAAGGATGGCACAGTATTCTAAACCATAAGGAAAAATACTGGATTATCACTCCAGGTGCTTTATTCTCACCAGGTCTTAATGACCATTTATAACCACAATTTTTATTAAGAATGGGACATTCTCATCTCTATTGGGTTATTTGCAGCTCACCATTGGTATTACGTTTATAGGCTTTATGTATATGTTATTCCCATGACAGGATTCTTAATTTTATCTGGTTCCAGATATTATCATTTATTTCTTGTAAATTATTATATTTTTTCAAAAGTGCTGATTCATTATGTTACCTATACATTTATGTTGGATTCCACTGTATTCATAGTATACAGGCTTATTTTGTTCATATAGTTGATGTTAACATATAGTGGTTATATAAATAATGAATTCATTTCTATGGTGTAGTTGCATATAACTATATACTTTTAGCATCTGTTATGTGGTGCATTATTTGGTCATCACAGTGATATTCAGGGATATATACATTATTATGGTTTCTTTTTACCATGTTTTTGTCTTGGTCTCATATTCAAGTTTTACTTTTTGCCGGTTCAGGTTTTATTCATGACTGGCAGGAGTATACCAGTGGTTTCATTGGTTGAGGGTATATATAAATTAGCATATTATACTAACTGTTTTTATGTCCATTTATTCAACACTGAAGAAGGCAGTTTATTGCCGACCGGTCTGTTAAATAAAGTCTTTTTCATCCACTTATGTTTTTGTGTTAGTGGCCTTGATTTCTGGTGGCCAACTGTGTTTTCATTTGGTATCTTCCAGCCGTGCAGCACCCACGTGCATAGATTTTGGTTATGTTGGTGGCGGCTGCCACCAAGAAAGAACTCGCACAGGAGAGTTCTTCGGTCCACCCGCCAGATAAGGAATCTCGAGCACTGGACCACATTGGGAAGCGGATGTTTGCTTCAGCGACCTTCTCGATAAGGGCGCTGAACTATATGGCACATACCATCAGGCTACAGCGAGACTTGATTAAGGAATACGCTGCAGCCCCCCCAGGAGTCCATGTCGGTCGGAGACAAGAATGTTTTTTCGACTCAGATGGCCACTCTAAAATCCATTTCTAACACGTCCATGCGGCTTCTCTCCCATGCAACGGAGGGAGCCGCTAAGGCCAGCGGAGCCAGGGTCGTCTTGCGACGTCATGCCTGGCTCCGTCTTTGCGACTTCGTGGATCCCTTCAAGGCATCCTTCGCGAATGCGCCCTTTGACAGATCTTTGCTTTTCGGCAAGACCGTTCGTGATATGCTGGTCCAAAGCGAAAAGGACGGGAAGATGCTGTCTGCCTTCAGAGTCCGCTTCTTCTCTAATCCCCAACGATCCTTTTCTAGGAATCAGAGGGGACAAAAGAAGCTGTGGTTCCGCAAGTCTCAGCAATCCCATCCAGCTTCAGACCCCTCGTCCTCTAGAGGCAGAGGAGGACAAGGTGGACGCTGGCCCAGAGGGGGACCACGTAACTTCGGGTCTAGAGAACCTTTCTCGGACAGACCCGTGTAGCAGCCCTGAGGGCTTGCCCGACTACTGTTCTCTGGAGGCAGTTGGGGGGGGGGGTTGACGGAGCACCTGTCAAATTGGGAGTCCCTTACGACAGATCGATGGGTGCTCCGTATCATATCCAGAGGTTATGACATCCCCTTCATAAACCTTCCCCCCAAGACCAGACGCCTCCCCGATGTACCACCCGATCAGAGGGAGGCAGCGGCTTCAGAAGTATCTAAGTTGCTAGAAAAAAGAGCCATCCAGCCCATCCCCCCAGATCAGTCCAGATTGGGTTATTACTCCAGGTTCTTTTTGGTGCCAGAGAAAACGGGGGACCTAATACCCATCTTAGACCTTTCCGCTCTGAACCTATTCATTCCCAAGGAAAAATTCCGGATGGTCACTCTCCAATCAATTCTCCCCCTTCTGTGGGAGAGCGACTGGATGTGCTCTATAGACCTCAAGGATGCATACTACCACATTTTGATGGACAGACGATCCAGAAGGTTTCTCCGCTTCAGGCTGGGGGCCAGTCATTATCAGTTCAGGGTTCTTCCGTTCGGCCTCACCTCAGCCCCCAGGGTGTTCAACAAAGTCATGGCAGTGGTTGCAGCCCACCTGAGACTTCAGGGCATTCAGGTCTTTCCATACCTAGACGACTGGCTCCTCACCACCGCCAACAGGCATCAACTCTGCGTGGCAAGAGATTATGCTCTGACTCTTGCCCACAACTTGGGCATCTCAGTAAATCTTCAGAAATCCTCTCTGTGCCCCGTTCAGGTCCTGGAAATCATAGGGGCCAGGTTGGATACCCGTATCTCCCGAGCTACCCTAACTTCAGACAGGCTGAGCAGCTTGTCATATCAAGTATTAGCCCTTCTTCAGAGTACTGCCCCACCGGCGGAGTTAGTCCTGAGGGCACTAGGGTCTATGGCAGCAGCGATCGGTCTCTCCCTTCACTCACGCCTGCAAATGAGGATATTGCAGTGGACCCTGCAAGTTCAGTGGTCCCTATCACTCCACCCGTTGGACACTCCGATACCACTGAGCAGAGTTTGCAAGGACTCCCTTCTTTGGTGGCTCCACACATGGGAACTCAGAGAAGGGAGGCCCTTTCTGATCCCCCTGCCCCAAGCCACGTTGACCACAGATGCTTCTCACCTCAGGTGGGGGGGGGGGCATTGTTCAGGCAGATCCGTCCAAAGCACGTGGACATCCCTAGAGACCGCTTTACATATCAATGTCCTAGAGATGAGGGCGGTGCTTTTGGCGTTGCAAGCTCTCCACGACCTTCTCCCTCTGGGGACTATTGCAATCCAGATGGACAATATGTCAGTAGTCTGGTACATAAACAAACAGGGAGGAACCAGGTCTTATCCCCTTTGTCGAGAGGCTATGAGAGTTTGGGAATGGGCGATATCCACCAACCGGTTTCTGGTAGCAATGCACATTCCGGGTCGGTCCAACATATTAGCGGACAACCTGAGTCGAGTACTTCTCACTCTGTACGAGTGGTCTCTCAATCCATCTGTTGCGAAGCAGATCTTCCGCAAATGGGGTTGGCCTCGCTGCAATCTTTTTGCTTCTCCATTAAACACAAAATGCAGAGAGTTCTTCGCAATACTTCCCCCCAAAGGGGAGAATCCCAGAGACGCTCTATTTCATGCTTGGCCTCCCGGTCTCCTTTATGCTTATCCCCCCCTCCCGCTTATCATAAAGTTCATACAGAAAGCCTGTCGGTTGGGGAGCAGAGTTATCCTCATAGCCCCATTCTGGCCTCGACAGATCTGGTTCCCTTATCTGTGGTCTCACAGTCTGGCACCTCCATGCATTCTTGATCCCATTCCAGACCTAATCTTGCATCCTGCGGGTTGCCAAACCCAAAACCTGGTAAACTTCAAGCTTACGGCTTGGTTGATCCAGTTCCAATGATGGCTAGGACTCCCGATATCTCTTCTCCTGTTAAGGTCATACTGGTCGCGGCTCATAAGGCGTCTACCAGAAAACTTTACAATAGTAAATGGAAACGTTTCTCCATCCGGGCTAAAGACAAGGGCCTGGACCCATTTACAGTTCCTATTCCTACGATTCTGGACTTCCTGTCGCTGATTTTTCGGCAGGGAGCAAGTGCTTCTACGGTTAAGGTGCAGTTGTCAGCCATCTCCCATTTTCATGTAGGTGATGGCTTAGGGTCCTTGGCATCTACAAAATTATGCAAAACTTTCTTGCCAGGCATCTTTCTTTTGAAGCCCCCTGTGAAGACTGTGGTGCCCCCATGGGATTTGACCTTAGTCTTTCAAGCCCTGGCAAGTCCACCCTTTGAGCCTGCGGCCTCAGTTCCGTTAAAGTTCTTGTCATTGAAAACGGCCTTCTTAGTGGCTATTACTTCAGCCAAGAGGGTTTCAGAACTTCAAGCTCTGTGTATGAAACCCCCTTACCTTATTTTTCACAAGGATAGAGTGTCCCTCAGGACTAACCCGTCTTTCTTACCTAAGGTGGCTTCAGAGTCAAATATTAATCAATCAATAAATTTACCAGTGTTCTTCCCAAACTTTCAGAACAAAGGGGAATACAAGTTGCACAAACTGGATGTACACAGACAACTACGTTTCTACTTGCACAGAACTAAAGATTTTCGCAAGTCGGACCAGTTGTTTGTATCCTTTGCAAAATCAGCTATGGGTAAAGCCATTTCCAAAGTGACCGTAGCAAATTGGATCTGTCAGTGCATAATTCACGGGTACATATCGTCAGGCAAACCAGCCCCTATTGGAATTTGCGCTCATTCTACAAGGTCTGTGGCCACCTCAGCAGCCTTTTGGTCCAGGGTTCCCTTGGACAACATATGTTCAGCAGCTACTTGGTCCTCTTCTCATACGTTCATTTCTCATTATAAACTAGATATGATTTTGAGAGGCAGGGCTTCTTTTGGCTCTGAGGTGCTTCGGAATACCCTTCCGTAAAGGCCACCCAGGTTTTTCTTGAGTAGCTGGGGACTCTGTCCCACAGGTTGCAGAGCAAATGAAGTAACTACTTCAGATAAATAAGTTATGTACTCAGCCTAACGTTCCATCTGAGTAGGTACTTCATTTGTCTGCAACCGACCCCCCCCTGCCATCCCCCGAACCTTTTCGGGATTTTCTGGTCACCTGTAAGTTTCTTGTCAGGAGATTAGATATGGTGTATTCCTCTCTCGAGGTTATTAGTTGGGTGATAAGGCAAAAAGTCGATCTGAGGTAATACAGCAGGTAGCAGGGGATTATGGGTAGGGGGAGGAGCTAGGAGCTCGGATCTTGTAGCTTGGAAAGCTTCCGGCTCGGATCCAAAGTCGGATCCGATACCCACAGGTTGCAGACAAATTAAGTACCTACTCAGATGGAAAGTTATGGTGAGTACATAACTTCTTTTTACCAGCTCTTTACTGGCCAAAATTGATAATGTAATGCTGACATCATGCCCTATGTCTGACCACAGTGCTATCACCTTCAATGCAACACTTAATATGGACCCCTTAAACTTCTGCCAAAGACTATGTGCTTGTCTAGTAACAGTACAAGGATTTAAAGAATGGTTTCTAGATGAAATGAATCTTTACCTAAATGCCAATAATAATGGAGAGGTTTCAGATATTATCCTATGGGACACTTTAAAGTTAGTCTTATATGGTAAAGTCAAATGGTGTATAAATAAAAGGAAACAGTGGGATAAAAAGCTGGTAGACATACAAAAATAAACTGAACTAAAACTGACATCAAATGACATATCTGCATTAGCTGACATATGTAAACTGAACAAGGAATTTGAGGATATCATACAACATAAAATATCAATTGGGAAAAATCAGACTACAATCCTACTCAATCCCACAGGATTGCAATTAGATCTAAATATTTAAATGAAAAAGTCATATAAAAGAATAAATATACACTAGATATAATCAGACTATCAAAGTTACAGATCTAAAAATATGTTTTAAAAAACATTACAAGAATATTAATAACAAATCTACAAGTGATAACATGCTAATAATATTCAAAAGAAGCTATCCAAACACAATATTAATAAAACAGATAAACCCTTTTCCTTTAAAGAATTAAAGGACACACAAAAAATCTTAAGACAAAAAAGGCACCAGGGCTGGATGGTCTAATTCTGGAATTTTACAGACTCTTACCTGATAACATCTTGAAAATCTTACTCAATGCATTCCAAGAAGTTAAAACTACAACTAACATCCCTCCCTCATGAAAATATTCTATCAACTCTCCCATCTTAAAACCAAATAAAGAGCCCAACCTTTGCACATCATACAGGCCAATTTCCTTGCTTAACACTGATTACAAAATATTCATGTCTATCTTAGCAGACAGATTAAATAATATTCTTTCAATATTAATTCATGAAGACCAAACCAGGTTTATCAAAAACAGAAAGGTACAAAACAATGTAATTTGATTACTGTCCTTAATAGACTTGGCAAACAAGTAAAAAAAAATGATCTTTCTATTTTAAGCCTTGATATAGATAAAGCCTTCGACTCCCTAGATTGGCCATGTCTGTTTAAAGCTCAACAAAAAAACAGTTTCTCCCAAACTTTATAGGATTAATTAAAAAAACTATATGAAAAGTCCATAGCCTATGTACATATTGGATCTCATTTATCTAGCCCATTCACAATATCAAGAGGTACTAAGCAGGGGTGCGCCCTCTCCCCATTACTCTTTGCCCTGGCTATTGAGCCTCTTGCAAATTATGTTAGAAACAATGACAGCATTAAAGGATATAAAGTGTCAGACAAATTATCCCCCAAGATACAACTGTTTGCTGATGACCTACTAATAACTTCTAATGACACTGAAAAATTCAATACATCACCTAGTACATAATCTAGACTTCTTTGCAAACATCTCTGGTCTAAAATTCAATCACAAGAAAACTCGGGTAATTCTAGTGAATAAAAATTTTACTATGAAACTTAGATCAAAAAGAGACAAACAGGGAGGGCACACACATTAAATATCTAGGTATCATTATTGAATCTAATTACCAACAACTTATAAACTCAATTACTAGTCTAACAGACAGTTGGAAAAGACTCTTCTTCACATCTGAAGACAGACTAACTTTAATCAAAATTACACTGTTACCTAAAATCTTATTCAGTGGCCAAGCTCCAATAATTCCCCTACCTATCAAAATTAAACAGAAAATTAATAACTTGTTACTCGACTTTCTGTGGTATCCCAAAAAACAAAGACTTTCTTTTCTCTGGCACACCACAAGCTGGGATAAAGGAGGTATAGGTTTTCCAAATACTGATTTTTATTTAAACTTTGCATTTATTAACATAGTGCTGCTTTGGAATAATACTTCTAATGCATCATATTGGAAATCAATACATGAAACCTTACTTCTTAATAGTAATAGGACATTGCTTGAACCATATAGTCAAATACATACAAACATCTTTATATGAATTTTAAAAATATACATTCAAAGTGAAAGGTCAAAACTTGTTCTCATACGTCTTATAAACCAAATATTGCTGTTATTTAAAAAGCTTATGCTTTCTAATCAATTAATTAGGAATTTGTTGATAATTATGTTTAAGAGGGGTGACCTATTATATTGGAATCAATTTCTCACAGCTAATAAAATAAGTTCTGCAGACTATCTGATCAGCAGATATAGTATGCAAAATTGCAATTGGCTGGACATCGAAACTTGTAAGGATTTTGTACATACTAAGCTTGTGCCCTCATTAGAGGCATACAATAACAGTAACTTAAAACTCTTGGATTTTATCTCAACAATTAATAGCTCACCCAAGCACACTTCATACATATCTGTTACTTATAAAATTCTCAGAAATGATTTTAGCAAAACAGATATTGCTTTTTGGAATTATTCAAGTGAAGTTAATAGACAAGTATTCTCAGAAAAAAGATAAACTTTGTTTACAGGTGGTGAAGAAATCCACATGTTCCCAGTTCTGGCATGTATACACATGGTCATTTTTACACAGATGTTTAATCACCCCACATAGACTAGCAATAATGTACAAGAAAGATTAAATGAAATGCTGAGATGTGGACCCTGATGCTGACTGGATACACATGGTTGTTAATTGCAAAATAATTTCCCCATTTTGGTTACACTTTAAATATCTTTGTAAAGCTCTATGGAATGACAACTGTTAATTTCTGACTCCCTTATCCTTTTCAATGTTCCTGAAGTCATTCCTAAAAAACTATAGTATATCCTCTCTATAGCAAGGAAAATTGTTACTAAAAATTGGAAATCCCAATCTACTCCTGTCTTTAAAGTTGAGTTTATTTATATTGTGAAATACATGTGTAAGAATGAGATTGCTACTATAAAAGCAATGACCAGCAACACAACTCATCATTTAATTGCTTGGACAAAATTGTCTAATCTGCTAGAGAAATAAGTGTTCTCCTATGTATATTGTTTTTTTTTAGTTGTTATGGATATTGTATATAGTTTGTTTTTTTGGCGATATTGTACTTGAGGGCCTCACCAGATGAGCAGTAGCAAGCCCCGCCCAAAACCCACCCCCGTGATATGTCATTCATGAATATGCATTCCCTCTGAGTGTACAACAAAATGTAAAAAGAAAACAGTTTCACAAGGAGTCCTTACTAATTAATAGTGGAGTCTTTTATTTCATTCAGAGTTTGCTTTTAATTTAAAACAAGCTGTGGGAACCATTCTGGTAACCATTTCCATTCCTGCATTCAGACCACAGCGCTAAACTTCGCACTTAAAAACTTAGCATAAGTAAACAAATAAATAAATGGGACAAAAACGCACACATCATAGGAATTTTCATCATTAATAACTATTTGTCAAATCAATTTTACAAAACTAAAGCTGCACTGATGCGTTTTAAAGACATAAACAAATGCAAGTTATTTGTTGATTACAGCTCTATTTCTTCTGCTGCAAAAAGAAGCAGGGCAGCACAGGTACTGAGTACTCTTTAATCGTAGAATAAATAGTATTTGCCAATGATTCATTTAAAATACTTACAATAAATCCAATAGATCCTCTTGATAAGTAATATTAAGGCACACATAATTTTAATACATAAACTTGTAACTTGATTGGTATGTTCCACATATTATATAACTACTTCCTCTGTCACAATTGTTTTGAGAATAGGACCGTCACAGGCCAGTTTCGTAATTTACAGACTATTAACCAGTTGTGCATCAAGATGCACAGCCCGGGTCCACCGCATCTGTCACTCAATTCGCGACACACCCACTTCTGCGCGAAACTGGTGAGGCTCTCAAGTACAATATCACCGTTTTTTCTTGTTGTTATACTGTTTAGTTACTGTGTTATAAAATGAATAAAAACATTTTGGTAAAAAAAAACTTTATCAATGCTACAGAGAAGCAACTCATCTATGGAAGTGAGAGAGACAAGGAGAGGTATCTTCTGACATGAAATGGTACCTCCAGAAAATTATAACTTTAGGGATTTATGGTTTTCTGAAAGACAAAACAAAAGAGAAATTACAGTAATTATTAAAAAAATAGCAGGAGCAGACAGGACAGTTTTGTAAGATATTGATAAGGACAGCATGAAGAAGGGAATCACTGGAGGCAGAGGGGTTCAGACTAGTAGAGGAAGATAATTTGTATGAGGCCATAAAACAAGGTATGAAGCTAAAGTTTACTACTGAGGATCTGAACCAATTAATGTTGTGATCATCTAATAGAATAAAGTTACCTTTGCTGATCCAGAGAGAGAGGGATGGAGAGAGACTGTATTTGCAAAAGATTGTCATGAGAGCTAAAATATGAAGGAGGAGAAGGATATAAACAGAACAAAGGAAGATTTTTGAAACGCTAATAATAATTGGGCAATAACCAAGCTGAGTACAGAATCATCTGCTGAAAGGGAATGATTCAGCAGAACATTAATTTTCTGATTAAAATATGTCAGCTAACCTTGGTTTCAGCCCAGATTTTTGTAGCTTTTGCCACATTTGAGAGATAGCTAAGATACCAAGATTGTCTGAAGTAATACAAGTGTCAAGTTGTTGTTAAAGCTCATGCAATTAAAGTATGCACGTAGCTGTCTTTTCTGGACCTTCTAGCTCTACTGTTATAAAAATATGTCTTCAGACAAAATATAATCTGCATATGTGCTAAGTTTAAATTTAACATATTGTTTATTATTGCACAGCATTCCATGACAAGAGTGACTTGCATTAATGTTTTAGTACGATTGGTGCATTTTCAGACTTCACTGAATCAACTTCTTTCAGTTAAACAGTGCTAATAGCTCATTTTCATATTCCCCAAACAATAACATGCATATTTTTGAACATAACAGGTTTTCTTTTCCAAATCTTAGAAAGAAAATGTCCTTCTCTAGCATAACTTCCAAACAAAACTTATTAAAACATCACAGTGCTTTCTCGCATGCTGAAGGTCACACCTAATGTTGCTTGTTCATCTCTATTACAAATAATAATAAGGCTTGGGGTTTTGTTCAGATGCTTTAATACATACAAACACATCAGGATGGGTAGCAGCATCTTTAAATATGAACTAGTTAACAAACAGAGATTGCATACATACATACATTTTCACATCTCCACAGCTAAGTACAAAATGGTAGCCAGACTTGCATATGCTCAGTATTTATACTCTACTGCAAGCCCTTGGATAGCTTCTTAAAAAAATATATATATATATACGCACATATTGATCTACATTCTCCCTCTTGCAAAATAATGTTAGAGCTAGGCATGCATTACTATGTACATTAGAAACAAAACACAATGCTTGTTTCCAAGTTGCTTGATATCTGCTACAGGGTTTAGAGATTCAACTATATCTCGTAACATAACAGTTGGGACTATATTTAGCAACAGGGACAGTCTGCGGTGCACAACTCGTATCAGGAAGTTCTGGATTCATCATAGGAACAAAAATGTCCTCTGGAATTGGGACACCGGACAACTCACTCTGAGATAGAGTGTCTTTCTCACAGGCTATTTGCTGTGGTAGAGGCTCAGACACCAGTCTCAAATGCTTCCAATTCCCCCTAAAAGTTGCTCCTCCTGATACTATAATGTATGATCTCAGCTCTGGACCAATATTCTTCATGACATCAATCCGATAATAACCTCTGGATGTTTGCATCCTTACCACTTCTCCCTCTCGTAATGGACTGAGTGGTTTGTTGGTCTTGTCGCAGTAGGACTTCTGGGATTAGGCAATTCTCCAACAGGCTGACTTTCACTGATCTGTTCTTGACACATGGAACCAACAAGAACTGACTACTGAGTGGTAATGTGGTTCTGGTTTATCTCAACAGAAGTCTCTGAGCAGGCGAACCAAGATGTTTATCTCAAGGAACATTTCTGAGATTCAAGAAAACACCAGTATTACCTCATTTTGACTTCTCAGGTAAATATTTTGCACTTTGAGCTGCGCGTTCTGCCAAGCCATTTGGCTAGGAGTAAATCTGGATTACATGCGACACGAGTCTTTAAAGTCCAAGTCTTCTGCAAAGCTTTTGAATTGTTGGCTTGTAAACTGTCTGAAATAACTTTGTGCAGACTTCCATGTACAGCAAAATAACGTTTCATCTTAGTAATGACAGTACTGGAAGCTAGGTTGGGAAGTCAGTCTCAAACCAATTGGAGTAAGAATCTACTAACACCAAATAATGTTGACCATTCCACTCAAAGATATCAGTGGCTACTGTCAATCAAGGTTGTTCCAGAATCTGGTTAAGCTGAAGTGGTTCTTTCTGTTGATGAAGCTTTGTACTATTACGTACTAAAAAAAAAAAAAGTGCTCTATCGATATCTTGTGATATAGAAGGCTAAAATACTCTCTCTCTCTCTGGCTTCTTTTGGTAGATTTGGTTCATGGGTGACCACAATGTAAGATAGTAATGTACTCATTTTGCAAGGGCTTTGGAACAATTACTTTTGGACCTTTCATTATGATACCTTTGTCAGACAAAATCTCATCTCTGTATGAAAAATAAGGTTTCAGTTCTTGAGGTAAACTAGATTGCTTTGATGGTCATCTTTGATTGATAAAGTGGTTGAGCCTTTGTAAAACTGGATCTGTGGCTGTGTGTTCTCTCAGCTCAAGATGTGTGGAAGAAGAATTTCTCACCTCCATAACTTCAAAGTCATCAAGCAACTGAAAACCTTGACTGTCATTCTGTTCAGTGGTATTTCTGGGTGATATAGATAATGTATCAGCAAGATAAATAAGTCTGCCTTTCTTGTAGACAATATTAAAATTGTACTTTTGCAATCTCAGTATCATATGTTGCAGTTGGGCTGGAGCTGAATGCATTGGCTTACTCAGGATTGTGACTAAAGGCTGGTGATCTGTTTCAGTCTGGATAGGTCTACCATAAACATAATCATGGAACTTCGAACATGCAAACACAATTGTCAAAAGCCCTTTCTCAAGCTGGGTGTAGTGCTGTTCAGTTTGGGTAAGAGTTCTCAATGCATAGGCAACAGATTGATCCTCTTGTAAAATGACTGTACCTAGTCCAAATTTTGAAGCATCACATGAAAGTGTTATTGGCTTGTGAACATCAAAGTATCTGTTTGTGGTCTGGCAATTCTCTGTTTCAGGTCATCAAATGCTCTTTGGTGTTGCTCTGACCAAGACCAGGATATATCTTTATGTGTCAGCTCTCTGAGTGGCATTGAAAGTTGGCTCACGTCTGGAATAAACTTGCCTAGGTAGTTGACCATACCAATAAAATGTTGCAGGGCTTGAACATTGTCTGGTGCTGGAATCTCAAGAATGGCTGTTTGTTTCAAAAGATCTGGTCATAGATCTGCACTAGTGAATAAATGACCAACATAAGGAACTTCTTGTAGCCTGAATTTGCATTACTATGTATGAGCTTAAGATTCACTTGACATGCCATTTCTAGAACTTTTCTGAGGTTTATGTCATGTTCTGCATCATCATGAACTCCTACTAGTATGTCATCTACTATGATAGTGCAAGGATACTCAGAAAAAAATTGCTCCATTGCATGCTGAAAGACTTCACCTGCAGAACTTATCCTAAATGGCATTTTCAAAAATCTGTACCTGCCAAACAGAGCACTGAATGTAGTGAGCAATGAGGATTTTTTTTGTCTAGATGAATTTGCCGAAATGAACTCTTTTCAAAAGGAAAAAAAACTACTGGCATTTGGCATCAAGGCTGCGACTTCTTCAACCGTGCACATTGGCTATGAGGTCTTTTTAGAACTTTGTTTAAATCTTGTGGCTCAATACATATTCAGATGTCATCTGAGCTTTTCTTATGAGATACCACCATGGAAGATACCCATTCAGTTTGAGTTTCCAGTGGACAAATTACACCTTGTTGCACCATTTTACCTAACCTGGCTTTGACTCTGTCCTGCATGTGCTGGCCTGATAACTGGACTGACCTCTGGGTCTAACTTCATGGAGGACACAACTGGAAGTTTGCCTAATTTGTCTTCGAAAAGATCAGCATAGGTAGAAAAAAGGTGTTGGGAAAAAATTAGAGTAGTGGTCTTCTAAACTAACATGATAGACTTCCTTATTAAATGAAAGTAGTCCCATTTTCAAAGAGTCTCTGAACCCCAGTAATGACTGGACAAGCCTCTTGACCACATAAAATAATAAGTCATAGCTTCTTCTACTCTGCTGGAGGTAACATGAAAGCACTACTAAGTCTTCGGTATGAATTTCTTCACCTCCATAAGCAACAAGTTTTGTATACTTTGCCAAATCAAGTCTTTCACCTTTATACATACTCCAGTAAATGTTTCTGCAGACGTAATATTGCACCTGGAAACTGTATGATCTTTGAACTCTGTGGGTTTGCCATTTATCTGAACAGTGCAAAATACTTCATTCTTGCCTCTTAAATCTACTGCATTGACTGTTTCATGAAGCACTGGTACACCATCAACATAAAGAGTAGGCTTGTCACAGTCTAACTGATCAACTCATTTCTTAAAATGTTCCCGTTTAATCTTTTGAAATTATTCCATTTATTACATTTGTGGCAATGTTGACCAAAAGCTAAATACTTTTCCCTTTTAGATTCATGACTTGCACCACAATTATGACAGTTGGCAATGAAAGTGGGTGGGAACACATGCTTTGAGTGTGCTGACTCACTCTTGTGCTTCACTGAGGTTGTGCGAAGTCTGGAATTTGCTAGAAATTTCTGGGGTTTACCAGTAGGTGCTGCAGGGGTTACAGCTACCATGTGCTTGGGCCTGTTTCTTTTAACCACGTGCTGCATACTACCAACATGAGCTTTATCACTGTGCCTTCTAGAGTTCCTCTCATTTGTAAGTATTCTTGTGTGCTTTTCTGTAAGTTCATATATCTGACAAATCTCAATGGCCTTATTCAAAGTTAAATCACTGTCACAAAGGAAGATCTTTCTTATAACATCATCCTTTATACCACACACAAATTTGTCCTTTTTCAACTCATTCCTTAAGTCACCAAATCTGCCTGTTTTAGCTGTATTTCTCAGGTGAGCTATATGCTGCAAAGGTTTCACCAGTCTTTTGATCCCTTGTGTAAAATAAGTGCCTTTCCATTGTAACATTTGTCTGGGGAGGGTCACACATTTCTCTAAATTTACTTTTCAAGCACTCTGGGTCCTCCCTTGACTCAACCTGTGCAACAATATGACTGTTTCCCCCTCTCCAGCATAAATAGCAGTTGCATACACCATGAGTGTTCCCTTTCTATGGCTTATGACTCGCCTCAATTAAGTAGAATGAATACCTTTGTATGATCATCTTTATCAGAAAATGCAGCCTGTATGAAAATGTCATACTTTTGCTCAAACACTCCCCAATTCTCACCAACATTACTGTCGAACACAAGTGCACTGGGCTTTCAAACTCAGTCTGCCATGCTCAGAAAGTATATACAAACACACTTAAAATATGTCCCTTGTAATTGTGTACGAACAAACTGCTCTGTGAGCTTGTTACAACATTCAAATGCACAATGAACTCTTCAAAATGCTGAACTTTGCGAAATATGCTCTATAATGGCTGTACTCTGTGAAATATGCCCTGTAATGGCTGTACTTTGGAAACAGCTTTACTGTAATATTGCACAAACATGCAAACACTTCATACACTTCTGAAAACTCGGATATCTTTGCTTGATACGAAAATACATGCGCTTTATGAAAAAAAATGCAGTCATTTCCCTTTATTTTACTCGTTTTATGCAATCAGACTTTATTTCAAAAATTTTCCGTAGTAATTAAAACATTTTTATCAATATTATTTTACTCGTTTTATGCAATCGGACTTATTTCAAAAATTTTCCGTAGTAATTAAAACATTTTTATCAATAGCGCACATTTTTGTTTATGCAAAAATTATTTAGAGAGTTCTGTGTGCCTTTTCATATTATGTGAAGAAATAGTGCTGAGAAAGTTTTATACCTGAAATTCATTTCTGACCTGTTTTATGAAGTATGCACAGTTCTGGGATGGTCCACTGCTGTATATTCCATCAACATTTTGACAAGTGCCTTAAATTGCTTTTGCCAAGCCATTTAAAACTTCTTGCCCCTTTAGTATGCTGGTTCTGACTGCTGGCCCTTTGGATATGTTGTTTCCTGATACCATGACCTTTTGGATATTCCACTTCTGTCACTCACTCATCTCTTAAATATAAGAAGGCTTGGGGTTTCGTTCAGATGCTTTAATATATACAAACATCAGGATGGATATTAGCATCTTTAAATACGAACTAGTTAACAAACGGAGCTTACATATACACATA